>NC_079190.1:494260628-494571878 GCF_029499605.1 Hyla sarda | reverse complement strand
CGGGTTGAAATCTGTACAAACATTTTGATACAGTTTAGTCAGGTTTTGAGGAATCCGTTTTTCATCAAAAACCTGATGTGAGAACTGTACTGCAAAAACGTGGTGTGAATGCACCCAGGTGTGGCTGACGAATAATGTTTTTGAAATTTGTCAAAAACAAGCCTGATTGCGGTCCCTATGGCTGTGTTCACACTTTTGCTGAAAATTTCCAAAATCGCTGTAAAAAATAGCATTATATTACTGTAATTATGCAGATTGAGACAAGAACAACACATGTTTACCATTTTTATTGCACTAAAATAGTCTGATTACTTGTCACGATAAAAAAAAAATAAAAAAAAAATGGCAGTAAAAACACGGTAAATTTCAGCATGTAAACACAACCTGTTACATAGGGCTGTGTTATCCCAACCAGGGTGCCTCCAGCTGTTCCAAAACTACAACTCCTAGCAACATTTTATTGTTATTATATATTTATGGTGTCCGCATCCTCAGCACAGTGGCCCGGGTACTCTTCATGTGTTTTTAAACTCACACGAGGTAAAGAATAAGCTTGAAACTAGCAAAATATGCAATATATTTTTATTATTATTATTATTTTTTTTTTTAAACAGCACCACCACTGCCCCTAATGGCTATGTCTGGTACTGCAGCTCAGCCACATTTTATTTCAGTGGAGCTGCCTTGGTAATATTTAGTCATATTACAGGATTCTCACCTTATTGACCAAGTATGTGTGGTGTCCCGGTACCTGTGTAGAGGTCCCCATAGCCAGAGTCCCTAAGACGTCGGGTCCTTTTTGTCTAGTCTGCCCCTTGTCACCTCTCATCTAGATAGTCATTAAACTAATACCGTATTTATCGGGGTATACCACGCACCGGCCTATAACACGCACCCTCATTTTACCAAGGATATTTGGGTAAAAAAAAGTTTTTTACCCAAATATCCTTGGTAAAATGAGGGGTGCGTGTGTGCGCATGTATACCCCGATACACCCCCAGGAAAGGCAGGGGTAGAGAGGCCGTCGCTGCCCGCTTCTCTCCCCCTGCCTTTCCTGGGGTCTAGAGCCCTGCTGCCGCCGCTTCTCTCCCGCTGGCTATCGGCGCCGCTGCCCGTTCTCTCCCCCTGACTATTGGTGCCGGCGCCCCATTGCCGGCGCCGATAGCCAGGGGGAGAGAAGCGGCGCCGACAGCCAGGGGGAGAGAAGCGGCGCTGGCAATGGGGCAGCGGCACCGATAGCCAGGGGGAGAGAAGGGGCAGCGGGTAGCAGGACCTGATCAGGTAAACTCTATGGTTTTTTGTTTAAGGACCTTTGGAGGTCCCTGTGACGTATTGCACCCACCATGCTTTGTGACGGTGAGTGACAGATATTCGGACCAATCAAAACAACCCTGCCCCTGCCCATATAAGGGAGCGGCGGCCATGATTTCTCTCTCTTGTTCCCGGGTTGTCAGACGTGCAGGATCTGCGCAGCTGTCTTCCGCAGTGAGTTAGGCCTGAGCCTTGCGGCAATGGCTGATCTATTCAGAATCGTGAGTGTATCAATCCCTAAGCACTCTGCAGGATCACCGGACCTTATCTATCCCCTAAATCCGGAGGGATCTTCGCAAATTACCCTAAATTCAGAGACTTGTATTACAATTCAAGGTCCGCAACAACTGTCAGTCACTGAACTATATAGAGACTGTTTGCATGAGACTGTTATTGTGCATTGGATGTACCGCAAGCATTTAAGTAAAGTTATCTTTAAGTTCAACTACCTTGTGGATCTTCAGTCATTTTATGCACCTATTGTTACTGGGAAGGGCGGCGATAGGCCAGAGAATTACCTCAGCATACTAGCCCTCAGCCTGGCGTCACGAACTATAGGGTTAACCTTAACCCCTCATCTACCGAAACAACACCCCAACTACCATACACCTCCCAAGGGCTACCACATATGTATACTGCATATCTGTGTTTCTTAACTAGGGTGCCTCCAGCAGTTGCAAAACTACAACTCCCAGCATGCCCGGACAGCTGTTGCCGCAGAAATTCCAACTCCGAACCGGGCATGCTGGGCCGAACAGGTTAATATCACCCTGTGGCAGTGTATCCCAACCAAGGTCCCTCCAGCTGTTGCAAAACTACAACTCCCAGCATGCCCGGACAGCCTGTGGCTGTCCGGGCATGCTGGGAGTTGTAGTTTTGCAACAATTTGAGGCACCCTGGTTGGGAAACACTGACACAGGGTGATATTAACCTGTTCGGCCGTCTATTAGGGCCCTAAGCGTTGGTCCCAAGAGAGGCTTTGGAGGACCTGGTGAGCCTGTTAACATCAGTGAATGATGAAAATTGTAGTTTTGCAACAGCTGGAGGCACCCTGGTTGGGAAACACTGTTTTGGATATAATCAAAATGACACCAAACCTGATGCTACTCACATGTTTGATACTGGGCTTAAAGGGGTACTCCGATGGAAAACATTTTTTTTTTAAATCAACTGGTGCATGAAAGTTAAACAGATTTGTAATTGACTTCTATTAAAATAAATCTTAATCCTTCCAGTACTTATCAGCTGCTGTATACTACAGAGGAAGTTCTTTTCTTTTAAAAACTTTCTTTCCAGTCCGACCACATTGCTCTCTGCTGACACCTCTGTCCATGTCAGCAACTGTCAGCGCAGGAGCAAATCCCTATAGCCAACCTATCCTGCTGTGGATAGTTCCTGATAAAGACACAGGTGTCAGCAGAGAGCGCTGTGGTCAGACAGGAAAGAAATTAAAAAAGAAAAGAAACTCCTGTGCAACATACAACAGCTGATAAGTACTGGAAGGATTAAGATTTTTAAATAGAAGTAATTTAGAAATCTGTTTAACTTTTTGGCACCAGTTGATTTAAAAAAAAAAAAAATGTTTTCCACCGAAGTACCCCTTTAAGCTAAATTGTTATTTTCCAGCAGATTTTTATGACCACTAGGTGGCAGGCCAGTATGTTAATGCTATTCAGGACATTCCTTGTACAAATTGCTCCCTCTGTTGGCTGCAACTGGCAGTTTAGATTTTTGAGTGAACAGAGAACAGAGAAAAAGGGCTTGTGCTTTTTTTTTTCTTCTTTTTTTTAATGCAAAAAAGCACGATATCCTCTTTGCTGTTAGTTTCTTAGAAATAAAAATCCTTTCAAAAGACGATGCCCTTTCAGTCTGTTAGTCAGCGGCGTTCCTCGAGCAGGTGTTACATATACAGCAATGGCAATTGTAAACTCAGTTCATAAATATGCGGCTGCTAAGAGGATGAGCAAAATCTGAATTATTCATATTATTTATAGTGAATGCGGCTGATTTACTCACTCGTAAATCTAAAACAGTTCTGCGAGTAATTGTGCAGGTGGTTAACCCCAATCCCCCGAGCGACAGTCACCTGGAATAACCCAACCATCTCCATAATATTCATCAATAGTTCGATGAGTCATTTCATTCTCTATACTACAAAGAGCCTCTTGTGAATGGTACAGTCTGTACAAACATTACATTACTTATCCTGTATTAACTCACTATTCTGCTGGTGTGGTCATTGTGTACATACATTACATTACTTATCCTGTACTGGTCCTGAGTTATATCCTGTATTATACTCCAGAGCTGTACTCACTATTCTGCTGGTGAGGTCACTGTGTACATACATTACATTACTTATCCTGTACTGATCCTGAGTTATATCCTGTATTATACTCCAGAGCTGTACTCACTATTCTGCTGGTGAGGTCACTGTGTACATACATTACATTACTTATCCTGTACTGATCCTGAGTTATATCCTGTATTATATTCCAGAGCTGTACTCCCTATTCTACTGGTGAGGTCACTGTGTACATACATTACATTACTTATTCTGTACTGACCCTGAGTTATATCCTGTATTATATTCCAGAGCTGTACTCCCTATTCTGCTGGTGAGGTCATTGCGTACAACTTATCACTTGCAGAAGGGAAGGTAAATAGTCAATGTTTCTCTTCTTATAAGAATAGGACTATGACCAAACGTAGTTACTCCCTTTCCATCATAAGGTACATGCCATCCCATTGGGCCCAGGGTCAGATCAAGACTGTTTGAGGCCCATGAGCAAAACATTTGTGTCCTGTGATACATGTCTAACTAAAATGGATTTTTACTTAGAACAGGCCATCAATATCAGATCCCACCAATCAGCTGATAGGAGGAGCCAATGCTCTCAACTCCATACATTTTTCAGTGGCCATACCCGGTACTGCATCTTGCGGCAGCTCAGGCCCATTTAAAGGGGTACTCCCATGGAAAACTTTTTTTTTTTAAATCAACTGGTGCCAGAAAGTTAAACAGATTTGTAAATCACTTCTATTAAAAAATCTTAATCCTTCCAGTACTTTTTAGGGCCTGTATACTAAAGAGAAATCCAAAAAAGAAATGCATTTCCTCTGATATCTCTCTTCTGATCTCTGCTGTCCATTTTAGGAACTGTCCAGAGCAGCGTATGTTTGCTATGGGGATTTTCTCCTGCTCTGGACAGTTCCTAAAATGGACAGCAGAGAGCACTGTGATCAGGACATCACAGGAAATGCATTTCTTTTTTGGATTTCTCTTAAGTATACAGCCCCTAAAAAGTACTGGAAGGATTAAGATTTTTTAATAGAAGTAATTTACAAATCTGTTTAACTTTCTGGCACCAGTTGGTTTAAAAAAAAAAAAAAAAAAGTTTTCCACAGGAGTACCCCTTTAAGTGAATGGAACTGAGCTGCAGTACCAGGCGTGGCCACTGCAAGATTTATGGAGCTGTTTCTCACAAATAATAAATATATATATTTCTTTCAACGTATTTTATTTCTTGTAAAATTTGATTGTTTCCATTTTTTTTTGTTGTCTTGCAGATCAAGTGAATTCATCTCCAACCATTATTGATAAGTTTGAGCACCTCACAGTCATGGCAGGACAGAGAGTGGAGCTTCCATGTAAAGCATCAGGCTACCCCATCCCAAGTATCCGCTGGCTGAAGGACAACGTCCAGCTTGAAATGGACAATAGATTCCGGAACACGGTGGTTGGCTTGCTCATCGAGAACACCCGGCCGGCCGATTCCGGGACGTATGTTTGTGAGGTGTGGAACGCCTACGGCAGCGCTGAAGTGATAGGATCGCTCTCTGTTAAACGTAAGTACAAGTTTTCATAAATGGAAAATCTAGAGAATCTGGAAAGGGGGCGACGTTGACAGCCTTATGGACCCCCACTAGAACATATGAGGTCCTACTTCACTCAAACAGTGGCACAAGCTTATGCGGTGCCCAACTATAGAGGTCCCCAACCCAGTCCTCAAGGACTCCAGGATTTGAATTTTTCCTGTTCTCTTCCAATAGAGTAACTATGGGGACCTCCGCACTATGAGACACAGCTACACATGTACAGTGGTCGCTCAACATATGATGGTAATCCGTTCCAAATGGACCATCGTTTGTTGAAACCATCGTATGTTGAGGGATCCGTGCAATGTAAAGTATAGGACAGTGGTCTACAACCTGCGGACCTCCAGATGTTGCAAAACTACAACACCCGGCATGCCCGGACAGCCAACGGCTGTCCGGGCATGCTGGGAGTTGTAGTTTTACAACATCTGGAGGTCCGCAGGTTGAAGACCACTGGTATAGGAAATTATACTCACCTGTCCCCGCCGCTCCGTACCGTCACCGCTGCCCTGGATGTCGCCTTCCATCGATGTTGCCGCGTCACCCGGGTGTCCCCGACGCTCCGGTAAGGCCTCTGCTTCCCCGGCATCGTTGCTCTCCGTCGCCACCATCACCTCGCTACGCACGCCGCTCCTATTGGATGACGGGACGGCGTGCTCAGCGATGTGATGACGACGATGGAGAGCGCCGACGATGCAGGGGATCCCAAAGAGGACGAGCCGGAGCCCCGAGGACAGGTAAGTGATCGTCAGTGGACCACACGGGGCACCGTAAACGGCTATCCGGTGGCAGATGAAGCAGTCTGCGCTGCCGGATAGCCGTTTATGCGATGGCCCCGACATACAAAAGCATCGTATGTTGATGCTGCCTCTGAGAAGCCATCGTATGTTGAAATGATCGTAGGTCGGGGCCATCGTAGGTCAGGGGGTCACTGTATAAGGATATTGTTGTATGAATGCTACATTCTAGGGGTCATGGGGTTCTATTTCGCATTTCAGACCCATTTTTCCACCACTGCCCCCCACCAATCACATATTCTTGTGCCTTACATTTAAAGGGATACTCCTTGCCACTGTGGGTTTTTTCCATAGCCTAGGCTGCCTACATTTATCACTTGGAGGCTATTGCTCTTAACCTTTTTTTTTATTGCTTGTACGATTTTAGCTTGTATTGTGCTTGTTTCTTATTTGTGGTTCTGCTTTCCTCAGGCCCTTTCAACCCTGAATGATAATTGCATTGTTGTTTGTATCTTTCTATTGATACTTTGTTAAAAATTGACAGTTAAAAATAAATAAATAAAGGGGTATTCCGGTGCTCCAGCGTTTTGAACATTTTTTTCAGAACGCTGGATGCCGTGATCGTCATGTCAGGTCACGCCCCCTCCATTCATGAACCCGGCGTGTTTTTAGAATGCCGGGTGCTGTGGAATATCAGACATTTTATCCCCTATCCTGTCTAGCAGCGGAGTAACCCTTTAAACACCTTTAACCCACTTCCACAATCAGTTTTTTCGTCAGTTTTTTTTAAATTTTTTTTTACTTAGCCGCTGGCTGTCATCTTACCCTCTCATTAACCTGTGATGATCACGCTGGGTGACACCAATCGGGTCACAAGGGGTCTCCACCTGTTTAACCAACTAGATGTTGAGGTCGCTTTTGACTGTGGCATCTAGAGGGTCAAACAACCAGTTATCTCTGATCCTCTAAGTAGTAAACAGCCTGCACCCACCACTTATAGAGCAGGCTGAGAAAGGGTTAAGAATAATTCAGTTGGTAACCCTTTAAAAGGTCATTACCATATTGTAAATTTGGATTCCCCCTTCTGGCCTGTTTACGGCCATCAGAGGTGGTTACAAAACCAGCGTAGCTCCTTTGTGCAATTCTCATTTAAAGGGGTACTCCAGTGGAAAAGAATTTTATTTAAATCAACTGGTGCCAGAAAGTTAAACAGATTTGTAAATTACTTCTATTAAAAATGTTTAACTCTTCCTGTACTTATCAGCTGCTGTATGCTCCAGAGGAAGTTCTTTTATTTTTGAATTAATTTTTGTCTGACTACAGTGCTCTCTGCTGACACCTCTGTCCATGTCAGGAACTGTGCAGAGCAGTAGAGGTTTCTATGGGGCTTTGCTCCTACTCTGGACAGTTCCTGACATGGACAGAGGTGTCAGCGGAGAGCACTGTGGTCAGAGAGAAAAGAAATTCAAAAAGAAAAGAACTTCCTGTGGAGCATACAGCAGCTGATATGTACTGGAAGGATAAAGATTTTATATAGAAGTAATTTACAAATCTGTTTAACTTTCTGGCACCAGTTGATTTGAAAAAAATTTTTTTTCCACCGGAGTACTACTTTAAGTCAAAGGGAGTTACACAAAGTGCATAACTTACCCCCATCAGCTGCTTTTGGCTTCCTGAATACTTCCAGAGACCAGAGGGAGTCAGGAATCCAAGTTTATGATATGGGAATACTCCTTTAGCATCATATTATGCTGAAAGCTTTATATAAAAACACAAATTTAAAGATGTCACCAGAATTATTTTATTACTCAAAAATCTGTAATAAAAAAAGGGATGTCCCCATACAGTCCAAGGTTACATTTCACCCAATGGAAGAACCAATTTAGGCAGAGGGAATAGAATACAAAGGGTGTTCGGGCATGCTGGGAGTTGTAGTTTTGCAACAGCTGGAGGCACGCTGGTTGGGAAGCACTGATCTATGTGTACCATGGCCTCTTGACTTGTTGACTTTGAATGTCAGAGGAGAGAAGGATCAGGAAAGTTTCCCCCTGCAAAAATGCATGTGCTGTTGTATGTGCAGATAGGGAGTGCATGCTGGGAATTGTAGTTTTGCAACAGCTGCAGGCACACTGTTTGGGAAACACTGTTCCATGATGAGAGTAGTAGTACCTGTACTAATTGACAGATCGCCCTGGGTCTATTGCGATCCTCCTGTATAATGTATAGATGCGGCGGCCGCTCTTCTATGGTCCCCTGCACTGTCGTGTATATATATTTACACCTATTCATATTTCCTGCAGAGAGCTGTGATTGGCCAGATGGTTGCAGCCAATCACAACTCTGTGGGAAATATGAATATGTGTATATATGCGTCGGTGCAGGGGACCATAGAAGAGCGGCCGGCCGCATCTATACATTATACAGGAGGATCACAGAGGGTGTCAGTAGTGACATCCGCTGTGATCTGTCCTTAACTGCAGGTACTACTACTCCCAACATGGAGAACACTCTGCATTAATAGACAGATTGCAACAGGTGTCAGAGGTTACACTCGCTGCGATCTGTCTATTAATGCAGGTACTACAGCATCCAGCATGGGGCAAAGTGTTCTCCATGTTGGGAGCAGTAGTACCTGCAGTTAAGGACAGATCACAGTGCGTGTCACTCCTGACACCTGATGCGATCGTCCTATCTATTGCAGAGATGTGGAGCGGCTTTCTCCTGCGCTCCACATATCTGCACTATACTCCGGCCAGTGATGTGAATAGAACATCACTCATTCATATTTCCCTCTGAGAGCTGCGATTGGCTGCCACCATCCGGCCAATCCCCACTCTGGACGGAAAATATGAATGAATGATGTTCTATTCACATCACTGGCCGGAGTACAGAGCAGAGATGCGAGCGCAGTATAGAGCCGCTCCGCGTCTCTGCAATTTTATGGCCGATCGCATCGGGTGTCAGGAGTGACACCGGGGCGATATGTCTATTATTACAGGTACTACTACTCCCATCACAGTCTGTTCCATGCTGGGAGTAGTAGTACTACCTAAAAAAAATTTAAAAATACAGAAAAAAAATGTGAAACACACACACACTTAATTAAAAATAAATAAAGCTTTTGTTATAAAAAATATAAATTTTGTCAAATACATTTTTTCCATCACTTCTGCATCCTTTCATCCTTTTTTTTTTTTTTTTTTTTTAAATAAAAAAAAAAACGCCAAAGGGCCCAAAAATGCAATTTTCCACTCAAATGCAAAAACGCCCGAAAAAAACATCAGACACAGGAAATTGCACTGGCGTTTTTTTTTCTGTGAAGAAAAAACCGCAGGAAAAAAAAAGTGGAATCCTAGCCTTAACATTGTTTTGTGATGTTTCATTTTTACGTAATTTATTTATTTTTAGATTTTTTTTGTTATAGAAGTCATAATATCTATTTTTTTCATTCATATATAGATTTTTTTTTCTACCAACCCTAAAAAAAAAAAAAGTATTATTACCAAAGTGCAATTGTTCTGCATTCAAGCACATGACCGTTGTGACTGAAGGCCTAAGTAGTACTTAAAAGGGAAATAAAAGGAGGCAGCCAGCGGGGTAGTGCCATCTGCTGAGGAGCGATAATCATGTACAGATGTGTTTTCAATTATCCAAATTGAGTGACATTACCAGACGCTATAAAACCCAACTGGTTCTGCAAAGGCTTCTGAGCATCAGATGTAAACAGAGATTCACCCATTAAAGGGACAGCGCGCCTTATTTCTTGCCAAGAACTTCAATTTCGAAGACTGTGCCCGAGATCAAAACTGTCATAAATACCCATAACAACCATTCACGCTATAAAAGCCGAGCTGTGATTGGTTGTTATGGGTTAAAACAGACAGTTTTGGTCTCAGGCAGATTCATATTCTTGTATTCGGTATTATAGTAGTTATATTCTTGTATATAGGAGGCAGTATTATAGTAGTTATATTCTTGTATATAGGAGCAGTATTATAGTAGTTATATTCTTGTATATAGGAGCAGTATTATGGTAGTTATATTCTTGTACATAGGAGCAGTATTATAGTAGTTATATTCTTGTATATAGGGGGCAGTATTATAGTAGTTATATTCTTGTATATAGGAGCAGTACTATAGTAGTTATATTCTTGTATATAGGAGCAGTATTATAGTAGTTATATTCTTGTATATAGGAGCAGTACTATAGTAGTTATATTCTTGTATATAGGAGCAGTATTATAGTAGTTATATTCTTGTATATAGGAGCAGTAATAAAGTAATTATATTCTTGTATATAGGAGCAGTATTATAGTAGATATAGGAGCAGTATTATAGTAGTTATATTCTTGTACATAGGAGCAGTATTATAGTAGTTATATTCTTGTATATAGGAGGCAGTATTATAGTAGTTATATTCTTGTATATAGGAGCAGTATTATAGTAGTTATATTCTTGTTTATAGGGGCAGTATTATAGTAGTTATATTCTTGTATATAGGAGCAGTATTATAGTAGTTATATTCTTGTTTATAGGGGCAGTATTATAGTAGTTACATTCTTGTATATAGGAGGCAGTATTATAGTAGTTATATTCTTGTATATAGGAGGCAGTATTATAGTAGTTATATTCTTGTATATAAGAGCAGTATTATAGTAGTTATAATCTTGTATATAGGAGCAGTATTATAGTAGTTATATTCTTGTATATAGGAGCAGTATTATAGTAGTTATATTCTTGTTTATAGGGGCAGTATTATAGTAGTTATATTCTTGTATATAGGAGGCAGTATTATAGTAGTTATATTCTTGTATATAGGAGGCAGTATTATAGTAGTTATATTCTTCTATATTGGAGGTAGTATTATAGTAGTTATATTCTTGTATATAGGATACAGTATTATAGTAGTTATATTCTTGTATATGGGAGCAGTATTATAGTAGTTATATTCTTGTATATAGGAGGCAGTATTATAGTAGTTATATTCTTGTATATAGGAGCAGTATTATAGTAGTTATATTCTTATATATAGGAGCAGTATTATAGTAGTTATATTCCTGTATATAGGAGCAGTATTATAGTAGTTATATTCTTGTATATAGGAGCAGTATTATAGCAGTTATATTCTTGTATATAGGAGCAGTATTATAGTAGTTATATTCTTGTATATAAGAGCAGTATTATAGTAGTTATAATCTTGTATATAGGAGCAGTATTATAGTAGTTATATTCTTGTATATAGGAGCAGTATTATAGTAGTTATATTCTTGTATATAGGAGCAGTATTATAGTAGTTATATTCTTGTATATAGGAGCAGTATTATAGTAGTTATATTCTTGTATATAGGAGCAGTATTATAGTAGTTATATTCTTGTATATAGGAGCAGTATTATAGTAGTTATATTCTTGTATATAGGAGCAGTATTATAGTAGTTATATTCTTGTATATAGGAGCAGTATTATAGTAGTTATATTCTTGTATATAGGGAGCAGTATTTATAGTAGTTATATTCTTGTATATAGGGAGCAGTATTATAGTAGTTATATTCTTGTACATAGGGAGCAGTATTATAGTAGTTATATTCTTGTATATAGGAGGCAGTATTATAGTAGTTATATTCTTGTATATAGGAGGCAGTATTATAGTAGTTATATTCTTGTATATAGGAGCAGTATTATAATAGTTATATTCTTGTATATAGGAGCAGTATTATAATAGTTATATTCTCAGTATTATAGTAGATATATTCTTGTATATAGTAGGTAGTATTATAGTAGTTATATTCTTGTACATAGGGGGCAGCATTATAGTAGTTATATTCTTGTATATAGGAGGCAGTATTATAGTAGTTATATTCTTGTACATAGTAGCAGTAGTATAGTAAATATATTCTTGTATATAGGAGGCAATTTTTATTAGTAAAAAACAAACAGAAATATTACAGTACACTCGACCAAAATTATCAAAACAATATCAAATATTAAATATCATACACTTCCATTACAAAAGAAACAATAATGTTAACTTAGAAAAAGCCCATTGCTTTTAAATGAGAATAAAAGTAAATAAATAAATAACAACACAAAAGTATCATGAAGGTAAATATCATTCTATATACACGTCCCTCCATAATAAACAATTTTTCTCATCCTTCCTGATCTCCAAGCACTTTACCCACCTCAGTTCTGTCAGGATCAGGTCTACTGCTCTCCTATCATGGAAGGGTTCACTGTACATGGAGACTCGGGTCCTGGTGTGCCAATGGTAGTATTTTATGACAGATATGATGATATATAAGGTCTCCCGGTCAATGCCACTTACACTAGATGTTACACCGTAAATTATTTCTGAGTATTTTAGGGTCTGTAATCTCGGGATTCTTAGCTTGTTGGATATCACCTGCCATATGTGTCGCCCTCCCCAGCACTCAGATATAAAATGTGTCATGGTCTCCTCCTCCTGACACCCTAGGGGACACTTCCGATCTGACACACTTAAGTATTTTAAATTCCCTCTTACAAACAGTTTCCCATGCAGTGACAGCCAGGCGATGTCATGGAATTTGTTCGGTAGCCTCACACTGTTTAGAAGCCTCAGACTGTCTCGTAAAATGGCGGATGTACAGTCCCTTAGAGCTGGCTGTAAAAAGAAAAAGGTCCTACAAACCCTGACATAAAGCTCTTTACGGGTCTTACTCTCTATATAGGACATCTCAATGCGCCATCTCTTCAGACATCTGAGCCCGTATTCCAGGTACGGGGGGAGGTAGTCACGCGTCCATCTCCCCCTCTTGAGACTGCCGCCTCGCACCCAAGACTCTGCAAAAGGCAATATCCAGTCCCTGATACTATTCGCCCACAGGGAGCTGTTGTTTGAGTCCAGGCAACCAAAATTAACTTTTAGAAACATGGAGTCAAAGAACACCCTTGGATTCAGCATATCCAACCCACCCTCTCTCCTCTGTAGGTAAGTGATCCCTCTTTTTATTGGGTTCAACCTGTTCCCCCAAAACATCTGGAAGAACAGGCTAAAGAGCCGAGCGGAGAAAGATTCTGGCAAAGGAAAAACGACAGAGACATACAAGAAGACGGGGACCAGGTAAGTCTTCAACATTTTAACCCTTTCTCTATAGGTCAGCCTCCAGTTCTTCCATCGCTGAACCTTTGCATTTCCGGCTTCCAATTTCTCTTCCCAATTTAGTCTGGCATTATCGTCCCTCCCGAATTTGACCCCTAGGATTTTAATATAGGTGGAGGCTCTCACAAATTGGGGCAGGTCAAAGTCTGGATCAGTATCTGATACCCAGAGAGCTTGACTCTTCTCAAGGTTGACCAGAGACCCTGAGGCCTCCGAGTAACTTCTGATGGCCATAGACAACATCTCCACCTCACGAGGCTCAGATATCACTACAGTCACATCATCCGCATAGGCAACAACACTCAGGGGCAGGCAGTGGGGGACCGGCACCCCCTGAAAACCACACTCCTGCAGTGACCTCAGAAACGGGTCTAAGGCAAATACATACAGCAGCGGACTCAGTGGGCAACCTTGTCTCACCCCCGCCTCAACCCTGAAGGTGTCACCCTGCCAACCATTGATCAGAGGAAAGCTCTCGGCCTCACAATACAAAGTCTTCAGCCAATCGATGAATTGTCCCGGAATACCGTACTTTGACAAAGTGGCCCATAGATACTCATGATCTACTCTGTCAAAGGCTTTAGCCTGGTCAAGACTCACAACATATCTCCCACACCTCAGGGCTTTACATCTCTCAAACATCTCCCTTATGGAGATCACTGCCCCAGAGATGTTCCGCCCTTTTACTGTGCCATACTGACAGCCTGCCAACAGTGCCGGGGACAGACAAACTAACCTAGAAAACAGGATTTTTGCCAGAATCTTCCTGTCGACATTCAAGAGGGCAATTGGCCTCCAGTTCTTGATGTCACTCGGCTCTTTACCTTTAGACAGCAGAATCAGCGAGGACACTCTCATGGATGGAGGCATCAGGTGACTTTCTAGACAATTTGTGTAAACATCCACGAGGATTGGGGCCAAGAGGTCTCTGAATGTCTTATAGAATTCTGCTGTTATCCCATCTGGACCTGGTGCCTTCTTCAGATGTAACTTATCAATGGCCTCTTTAACCTCTGCCACCGTCAATTCTGCTGTCAAAGGAGAAAAGTCCAAATCATTAGTATCAGGGAGCGGAGTTGTCTCCAAGAATTGGGTCATCTTGTCTCTATCCAAAACCTTCCTCTGAAACAAGTCAGCATAGTACGATCTCACCACCCCCAGGATACCCTCCCGAGATTCCTGCAAAACACCCTGGGAGTCAGTGAGACCGGTGACAGATTTATTTGCCACCCGCTCCCGGCAATTCTCAAAGGGATCAGGAGACCCTAAGGACCCATAATCCCGTTCAAGAACCAGGGAGGTATACCTGCTGTACTGATACTGCCTTATCTCAGATTTCAGCCGGTCAATCCTTTGTTGGTCCCCACCTGCCGAATATAGTGACTCCAATTCTTTGCGCAGCTTGAGATACTGGCCATACTTACTCCTCCCCTTTTTAAAGGACAGTCTCTTTAAGAGGGTTCTGATCTCATCCTTGACATCCTCCCACCAGGCGGCCATATCATCATAGAAGTCCACCCGCTCTAGCTGGCCCTGTATAAGAGAGTGAATACCTCCCTGAACATGCACATCATCCAAGATATTAGAATTGAGCTTCCAGAGCCCCCTTCCAATATCTGGGCGCTTAGTGACACCAAGATGGAAAACTAAGGCCATGTGATCTGAATAAGGGACAGTTTTTTCATTCCTATCACTAATAAATTCTTCAGGACGCACAAACGCCATATCTATTCTACTGCTCCTGTCAGAACAGGTGTATGTGAGTTTTGGTTTTCTTCCACCCTGTGTGAACACATCACACAGACCGGCCTGCAAGATTATGTTATTTAGGACCTTGGAGTCCCTGGCCACCGCTCTACCTGAGGACCTGTCACTTGATGTCCTAGTGACGTTAAAATCCCCGGCCATTATAACAGGAACAGATGTGAATAGATATGGCTTGACATCATTAAATAGCTGGATCCTTTCGGTCACTGTCTGCGGGCCATAGATATTTATTAGCCGGAGCCTTCTACCATGGATAGTGACCTCCAGGATCAGACACCTTCCCATGACAACCTCTGTCATCCTATGTACAGTCACATCCCTGGTGGTAAACAGTATGGCCACCCCGGCATAAGGCTCCACAGCCAGTGACCAGAAAGAAGGCCCAGACGTCCATTCCCTCTCAGCCTCACGTAAATACCCTGAAGAAGTCAGGCGCGTCTCCTGCATGAAGATGACATCTGTGTCCAGGTCTCTAAGATGGTCATAGACTATGTGCCGTGTCCTCCTCACTTTGATACTGTTCACATTAGTAGAAAGGACCCTTAAAGTAAACCCAGCCATGATAAGACAGAAGAGCAGAGACCTGATCCCCATCATCACAAGTCAGAATCTGAGTCCCGCTGGCCACCACCTGTCTCCATATCTGACTCTACATTATCTTTCACACTCTGCGGTTTTCTTTTTATTGGGGGTTGGTCCCTTGTGTCACCATCACATTCACCCTCTATTCTTTTTATCTCAGTGTCCAAATCTCCCTCGGACTCTGACAGGACCTCGTACCTGTTGGACACCACCATCACTCCTGCCCTGTTGTCAGCCCTTTTTTTCACACTTTGAACGATGCTGTTCTCCCCCTCAGGCCTGCGGGAGGACTTGTCTTTTTTCCTCCTTTTATTTTGCTGCATCCTATTCCCCTCAGACACAGAAGAGGATACCCCCGGCTGCTGCTGGTCTTGTGGCACAACCTCCATGTCCCCCTGTGTGCTCTCTGACTGCTGAGGTGTTGGTGCAGTGTTACTCACATCTGTCTGAACCTCCTGTCTGGTCAGTATAGGGTCTGATAACAAAGCCTCCTCCTCTACAGCCTCTGCCCCCGCCACAAGGTCCTCATCAGGAAGCTCCCGGCAGATGTTGTGCCAGGCATTGGGACAGTCCCGGTGAGGGTGACCGATCTCACCACAGAGATTACACCTGATGTTTTGGCAGTCAGCACTTAGGTGACCAGTCTCACCACACAGGTTACACTTTACCACAGTACAGGTGTTAGCCAGATGTCCAGGTTTACCACATTTAAAGCACTTTCTGGGCTGACCGGGGTAGAAGCAAACGCCCTTTTCCCTCCCAATGAAGAAGGAGTTGGGCAGATGTTGTGTGATGTTCCCATGTTGGCGCAGCTTCACCAGGACCTTCCACCCTTCAGTCCAGATACCGTCATCATCTCTGTTCTTGGTGAGATCAGACACCAGGTCACAATGTCTGCGGAGCCACACCACAATGTCCTGGGGAGGAACAGCTTCATTCCAGAAGATGATATTGATGATGACGGTATCTGGCTTGGATATGGGAATAAAACTAAATTTACTCCATCCATCCTTGTCTCTGAACTTGGGGAAGTTGGACCAGAACCTATCCAGATTAGACATGAGCTTAAAGCTGACATCATAGCCCTGTCTATCTGGAAGGTTTATTACCGCCAAGATGTCCGCTGGCACAAACCCCATCTGGTGGCACAGGAGCTCCCTCACCACAAACCTCCTATCCGGAAGGTCCTCCTTGGCACCTCTGTGCCGAAATCTCACCACATTCCTCCTTTTAAATGCCTGGCCAGTGTAATTGGCGCTGGAGGTGAAGGATGGAGCACCACGGCTCCAGGCATTTCTTGAAGGAACCTGGCGGGTCCCTGCGTCCTGTCTTACAGGGTTGGGGTCTACTCTAGGGGGCCCCACCACAGCTGCTGTGCTTGTAGGTAAAGGGGGGAAATCATGCACAGAATTGTGTACAACATCACCTGTCCCATACACCTCTATATCATTATCAGACATTACACCCCACACAGATTGTGCACCCCCTCCAGCCACCGACCCCTCAGGAACATCATAGTCCGCACCCTCAGTCCGTGCCCCAACATCATCACAGTCCTCACCCCCAGTCCGTGCCCCAACATTATCACAGTCCTCACCCCCAGTCCGTGCCCCAACATTAGAGCTCTGCTCCATCACCCCATCACCTTCATACACCGGCAAATGTCCACTGTCCTCCTGATGCACTGGGACTTCTGGGACTTGTAGTGCCTCTGCAGGTAAGTGAGTTGCAGGCTCCAGAACATCTGCAGGTCTCTGAGGTTGCTGCTCCTCGGGCTTATGAACATGCCGATCCTTGAAGGTGAAACTTGGGGGTTTTATAAGGGGTCTTGTCACCTCCTGGGGCTCATCTGGGGTGATGACAGGTGCCACATCCGATCTGGGCTCTGCACCAAAACTCAGCTGGTACTGGGAAAAGTGTTCCTTATTCCTATAGGATTCCGCTAAGGGTCCCATCCTCTCCAGTATAGAGTCCATCTCACTCACTATGGTGGCCAGTTCTGTGCTCAGTGTATACAGTTTATCATCATGCATGGACTTGTACTGTGGATTCGCTGTCTTCAGTTTGTATATACAGTCAATCTGCATTTGCAGCATATGTTTTAGGTGCTTCAGCTCCTCCATCCTCCTCACCAGTGCTGGGATCTCCTCCGCCAGCTGTAGCTCTGGTGCCCGGGTGGTCTCTTTGCCCAGCTGGAGGGGTCTGGACAGTCTCTCAGGCTGGGTGAACACAGAGGAGCCTTGGCTGCTTGTATCTCCTGAGGCCCGGTCACATACATTAGGGTCCGGGGCAGGAACAGTTTTGTAAACACTTTCATATTTCTCCACATATTTCCCTGGTGTCTCCTCCATAGACTTGTCAGTATTGTGGCTCTTACCTCCGGCCTGGGATCTTGTGCGGCCTGAGCGGGTCATGCTGGAGACCACCTCTTGTTGTTTCAGGTTCTCCTGCAATGTCTGTCTCTCCAGAGATGTCCTCCTCTGCCTCTGTGCTGGAGAGTGGAGCTGCACACCTGCTGCCTGTGATCCCCTCACCTCCTGTGCACCAACATGTAATCCACTCTGCCCCAGCTCCTGTGCACCTCCATGTAATCCACTCTGCCCCAGCTCCTGTGCACCTCCATGTGATCCACTCTGCCCCAGCTCCTGTGCACCTCCATGTGATCCACTCTGCCCCAGCTCCTGTGCACCTCCATGTGATCCACTCTGCCCCAGCTCCTGTGCACCAACATGGCCTCGGTTAGCAGACTTTGGAGTTCCCACAATGGATTCTGTCTTGAATTCAGTCATATTACCATCACACTGTACACCATGGCTGGCAGACTGTTCCACATCACATTCCTTAGACATACTTGCTGCTGCTGCTGCTGCTTTCTTTTCTTTACATACGTCCTTCGCTGTATTTTCCTTCTTTGCAATGGCTGGACTTACATGCTCAGTATTCTTCTGTACTGGAATGACTTTAGGATTTACATCCACATTAGAAGAAGCCTGGGAGTTTTCCCCCAGTGTAGGCCGAGAAGCCTGGGCCTTGCTTGGGGAGCTTCCCCGCCCAGGGTGGCCCCGCCCCGGGCTTTCTCCAGACATCAGGAGAACTACTCACACACAACCTCACAGCTAGGAGGCAGTATTATAGTAGTTATATTCTTGTATATAGGAGGCAATATTATAGTAGTTATATTCTTGTATATAGGAGCAGTATTATAGTAGTTATATTCTTGTACATAGGAGCAGTATTATAGTAGTTATATTCTTGTATATAGGAGGCAGTATTATAGTAGTTATATTCTTGTATATAGGAGCAGTATTATAGTAGTTATATTCTTGTACATAGGAGCAGTATTATAGTAGTTATATTCTTGTATATAGGAGCAGTATTATAGTAGTTATATTCTTGTATATAGGAGGCAGTATTATAGTAGTTATATTCTTGTATATAGGAGCAGTATTATAGTAGTTATATTCTTGTATATAGGAGGAGTATTATAGTAGTTATATTCTTGTACATAGGAGCAGTATTATAATAGTTATATTCTTGTATATAGGAGCAGTATTATAGTAGTTATATTCTTGTATATAGGAGGAGTATTATAGTAGTTATATTCTTGTACATGGGAGCAGTATTATAGTAGTTATATTCTTGTATATAGGAGGCAGTATTATAGTAGTTATATTTTTGTATAAAGGAGGCAGTATTATAGTAGTTATATTCTTGTATATAGGAGGCAGTATTATAGTAGTTATATTCTTGTATAAAGGAGGCAGTATTATAGTAGTTCTATAATGTAGTAGTTATATTCTACTATTGCACATAGGAGGTAGTTGTATAGCAGTAAGAGAACAATAAAAATATTCCATTTAGTCAGATTGCTGAATAGGTTTGAGAAGTTACAACCAGTTTTCTGGGCAAAAATGTACTCTGGTCAGTTGTCACTTCTCTCTCCTCTTAGCAGAGAACACACGGTACTTTACTGAAGAGATGAGGCTTTGTACATGAAAAGGATCCTATAAAATATCTCATAAGGATGGAAATATTGACAGATTCCCTTTAGAATTCTGATAAACTGTATAATCTTTCTGATCCCACAATGATGCTCTTTTTATTTCTATTTTTGCAGAGCCCCTTAAAGCGACAATCAGCCCACAGAAAGTGAAGACCAGCGTCGGAAGCCAAGTGACGTTATCGTGTAGTGTTTCGGGGACAGACGACCCTGAGATCACCTGGTATAGGAACGGTGACATCATCACTCCTGGGAATAACGTTAGAATCACAGGTGTCAATCGGGAAACTCTCATCATGGATGCTGTGGCGAAAAGTGACAATGGCGCTTACCAGTGCTTTGTACGCAAGGACCGGATGTCAGCCCAGGATAGTGCCATGGTGGTGCTGGAAGGTTTGTTATCATTCTTGCTCTATATTGGGTATATGGAATTCCTAGGTCACCATGGTAGTGGCCCCCATCACTTCTGTAGGATCATTTTGATGACTGGCTACAGAGACACTGTAGATCGCCTGTGTTACTCACTGAGCAAGTTTAACCAGACTGTTCTGTAGGACAAAGCACAATCATGTTAGAGGGGTTTTTGCAATGACATGAACTAGCCAGTATCTGCACCAAAGAAACCGGAGAAGAAGCCTGCTCCAAAGTTATATCCTGTATTATACTTAAAAGCTGCACTCACTATTCTGCTGGTGGGGTCACTGTGTACATACATTACATTACTTATCCTGTACTGATCCTGAGTTATATCCTGTATTATACTCCAGAGCTGCACTCACTATTCTGCTGGTGAGATCACTGTGTACATGCATTACATTACTTATCCTGTACTGATCCTGAGTTATATCCTGTATTATACTCCAGAACTGTACTCACTATTCTGCTGGTGGGATCACTGTGTACATACATTACATTACTTATCCTGTACTGATCCTGAGTTATATCCTTTATTATACTCCAGAGCTGTACTCACTATTCTGCTGGTGAGGTCACTGTGTACATACATTACATTACTTATCCTGTACTGATCCTGACTTATATCCTGTATTATACTCCAGAGCTGTACTCACTATTCTGCTGGTGAGGTCACTGTGTACATACATTACATTACTTATCCTGTACTGATCCTGAGATATATCCTGTATTATACTCCAGAGCTGTACTCACTATTCTGCTGGTGAGGTCACTGTGTACATACATTACATTACTTATCCTGTACTGATCCTGAGTTATATCCTGTATTATACTTCAGAGCTGTACTCACTATTCTGCTGGTGGGGTCACTGTGTACATACATTACATTACTTATCCTGTACTGATCCTGAGTTATATCCTGTATTATACTCCAGAGCTGCACTCACTATTCTGCTGGTGAGGTCACTGTGTACATACATTACATTACTTATCCTGTACTGATCCTGAGTTATATCCTGTATTATACTTCAGAGCTGTACTCACTATTCTGCTGGTGGGGTCACTGTGTACATACATTACATTACTTATCCTGTACTGATCCTGAGTTATATCCTGTATTATACTCCAGAGCTGCACTCACTATTCTGCTGGTGAGGTCACTGTGTACATACATTACATTACTTATCCTGTACTGATCCTGAGTTATATCCTGTATTATACTTCAGAGCTGTACTCACTATTCTGCTGGTGGGGTCACTGTGTACATACATTACATTACTTATCCTGTACTGATCCTGAGTTATATCCTGTATTATACTACAGAGCTGTACTCACTATTCTGCTGGTGAGGTCACTGTGTACATACATTACATTACTTATCCTGTACTGATCCTGAGTTATATCCTGTATTATACTTCAGAGCTGTACTCACTATTCTGCTGGTGGGGTCACTGTGTACATACATTACATTACTTATCCTGTACTGATCCTGAGTTATATCCTGTATTATACTCCAGAGCTGCACTCACTATTCTGCTGGTGAGGTCACTGTGTACATACATTACATTACTTATCCTGTACTGATCCTGACTTATATCCTGTATTATACTCCAGAGCTGTACTCACTGTTCTGCTGGAGAGGTCACTGTGTACATACATTACATTACTTATCCTGTACTGATCCTGAGTTATATCCTGTATTATACTTCAGAGCTGTACTCACTATTCTGCTGGTGGGGTCACTGTGTACATACATTACATTACTTATCCTGTACTGATCCTGAGTTATATCCTGTATTATACTCCAGAGCTGCACTCACTATTCTGCTGGTGAGGTCACTGTGTACATACATTACATTACTTATCCTGTACTGATCCTGAGTTATATCCTGTATTATACTTCAGAGCTGTACTCACTATTCTGCTGGTGGGGTCACTGTGTACATACATTACATTACTTATCCTGTACTGATCCTGAGTTATATCCTGTATTATACTCCAGAGCTGCACTCACTATTCTGCTGGTGAGGTCACTGTGTACATACATTACATTACTTATCCTGTACTGATCCTGACTTATATCCTGTATTATACTCCAGAGCTGTACTCACTGTTCTGCTGGAGAGGTCACTGTGTACATACATTACATTACTTATCCTGTACTGATCCTAAGTTATATCCTGTATTATACTCCAGAGCTGCACTCACTATTCTGCTGGTGAGGTCACTGTGTACATACATTACATTACTTATCCTGTACTGATCCTGAGTTATATCCCGTATTATACTCCAGAGCTGTACTCACTATTCTGCTGGTGAGGTCACTGTGTACATACATTAGATTACTTATCCTGTACTGATCCTGAGTTATATCCTGTATTATACTCCAGAGCTGTACTCACTATTCTGCTGGTGAGGTCACTGTGTACATACATTACTTATCCTGTACTGATCCTGAGTTATATCCTGTATTATACCCCAGAGCTGTACTCACTATTCTGCTGGTGAGGTCACTGTGTACATATATTACATTACTTATCCTGTACTGATCCTGAGTTATATCCTGTATTATACCCCAGAGCTGTACTCACTATTCTGCTGGTGAGGTCACTGTGTACATATATTACATTACTTATCCTGTACTGATCCTGAGTTATATCCTGTATTATACCCCAGAGCTGTACTCACTATTCTGCTGGTGAGGTCACTGTGTACATATATTACATTACTTATCCTGTACTGATCCTGAGTTATATCCTAATGCAGTGCTGTAGAATGGTTCAGGATGTAACTGTGGACAATAGTACAACCATATAATTCCAGTTACGTTCTATCTCACAACAGCATAATATTCCCAAGGGTAAATGTTACGTTATACAACCATCTCCCATGATAACTACTCTCCAAGGACAACACATACAAAGGAAGCAAAAACAAAACAAAAATAATTTATTCTGCAACGTGCAATTTAATAACCGCCCACCAAAGTATCTTACTAATTCTTATAGATTAATGAAAAGATCTCTAAGTTGTCATCATGGTGGAAAGGAGAAAGGGAATGAGTCCAAACAGGAGGATGCCAGCTGTAGGTAGTGGATGTAAGTGCACTGTAATCACCTAGAGGGGTGGCAGAGCCTGTGCATAACTAGTATCTACCACTATATGGGCAAATATTGGTAAGTTTGGCTAATATGTGATTAGATAGATAGATATGTAATTAGATAGATATGAGATAGATATGAGAGAGATATGAGAGAGAGAGATAGATATGAGATAGATAGATAGATATGAAATAGATAGATATGAGAGAGAGATAGATATATAGATAGATATGAGATAGATATGAGAGAGAGATAGATATGAGATAGATAGATAGATAGATAGATATGAGAGAGAGAGAGATATATAGATAGATATGAGATAAATAGATATGAGATAGATATGAGATAGATATGAGGTAGATAGATATGAGATAGATAGATATGAGATAGATAGATATGAGGTAGATATGAGGTATATAGATATGAGAGAGAGATAGATAGAGCAGGAAAGCAGCACTCCGGGGTAAGAAAAAGTGTTAGGGTGCCTACTGTGTCGGGTCTAGGTTGGGGACCCCTCCAAACACAGAAAAATTAAATAAACAGTGGCACACCAGGTGTCAGCAAAAAATAAAATGTGATTTATTCCAGAGACGTGTAGGCAACGTTTCAGCTGGCTCACCCAGATATGAGATAGATAGATATGAGATAGATAGATATGAGATAGATAGATATGAGATAGATAGATATGAGATAGATAGATATGAGATAGATAGATAGATAGATATGAGATAGATAGATAGATAGATATGAGATAGATAGATAGATAGATAGATAGGAGATAGATAGATAGGAGATAGATAGATAGGAGATAGATAGATAGATATGAGATAGATAGATAGATATGAGATAGATAGATAGATATGAGATAGATAGATAGATAGATAGGAGATAGATAGATAGATATGAGATAGATAGATATGAGATAGATATCAGAGATAGATAGATATATACACACAAGAAGGTACGGAGACAGCACAGCCGGAGTAATACAATACATAATGCAAGCCAAACTTTCAACAGTCCCAGTCGCAGACTGTACAAGTAGACATCCAAAGCAGGTATAAGGCAGCACACCGAGTAGTGTTCAAATAAGGTGCAGTTTAATATCCCATATCCAGATACAACGTTTCGGCAGTATCACACGTTTCGGCATATATCAGTATGATGCTTGAGAAAGGCAGTGTGATACTGCCGAAACGTTGTATCTGGATATGGGATATTAAACTGCACCTTATTTGAACACTACTCGGTGTGCTGCCTTATACCTGCTTTAGATAGATATATAGATAGATAGATATATAGATAGATAAAGCAAATATGATGCAGCACTCCACAGGTAGCAAAGAAGGTGGTTTTATTCCATCATGTGCATAGACAGCGTTTCACCAGTCTCACACTGGCTTTTTCAAGTGTGAGACTGGTGAAACGTTGTCTATGCACATGATGGAATAAAACCACCTTCTTTGCTACCTGTGGAGTGCTGCATCCTATTTGCTTTATCTGGATTAAGGAACCGGAGGACCCAGGTTCCAGATATGCGGGCACCCCGAGTTTCTTTTTTACTCTGGATTTTGGCTGTGCCGTTTTTATTTGCATTATAAAGATAGATAGATATGAGATAGATAGGTGATAGATAGAAATTAGATTAATAGATAGATATGAGATAGATAGATAGATATGAGATAGATAGATATGAGATAGATAAATAGATAGATAGATAGATAGATATGAGATAGATAGATAGATATGAGATAGATAGATAGATATGAGATAGATAGATAGATATGAGATAGATAGATAGATATGAGATAGATAGATAGATATGAGATAGATAGATAGATATGAGATAGATAGATATGAGATAGATAGATAGATATGAGATAGATAGATAGATAGATATGAGATAGATAGATAGATAGATATGAGATAGATAGATAGATATGAGATGGATAGATATGAGATGGATAGATATGAGATAGATAGATATGAGATAGATAGATATGAGATAGATAGATAGATAGATATGAGATAGATAGATAGATAGATATGAGATAAATAGATATGAGATAGATAGATATAAGATAGATAGATATAAGATAGATAGATATGAGATAGATAGATATAAGATAGATAGATATGAGATAGATAGGTGATAGATAGATATGAGATAGATAGATATGAGATAGATAGATAGATATGAGATAGATAGATAGATATGAAATAGATAGATATGAGATAGATAGATAGATAGATATGAAATAGATAGGTGATAGATAGATATGAGATAGATAGATATGAGATAGATAGATAGATAGATAGGAGATAGATAGATAGATAGATATGAGATAGATAGATATGACATAGATATGAGATAGATAGATAGATATGAGGTAGATAGATATGAGGTAGATAGATATGAGATAGATAGATATGAGATAGATAGATAAATAGATAGGAGATAGATAGATAGATAGATAGATATGAGATAGATAGATATGACATAGATATGAGATAGATAGATAGATATGAGGTAGATAGATATGAGGTAGATAGATAGATATGAGATATAATCTATCTATATTATTATCTATCTATATTGTTATCTATCTATATTATTATCTATCTATATTATTATCTATCTATATTATTATCTGTCTATCTATATTATTATCTATCTATCTATATTATTATCTATCTATATTATTATCTATCTATATTATTATCTATCTATCTATATTATTATCTATCTATCTATATTATTATCTATCTATCTAAATTATTATCTGTCTATCTATATTATTATCTATCTATCTATATTTTTTACAATTGGGACTGCAGCTTCTTAGGAGGACCTGTATTTATATGTGATTTTCCCTTTTTTAATGTCTCCTTCTCGGATGGCACCTGTGGCCCCGCCATGGTGTTTACACACTCCCAGGGGCCCCAAGCTGCAATGCACAGCATTTTTGTGAGAAAAGGGTAAATCGATGTCCTGTAGAAGGCGGCGTCCGCACTGTTCCTGGTGACTATTCACGGCTATCTATGGGGACCCGCACCCGGCGCTGTGTTTTTTCTGGAATTCCCTCTTGCAGGGCACATGACAATTACAGATAATAAGCCACAGAGAGAGGTGCCAGCTGGGGCTCTTATTGTAGTCACTGATCAGCCGAGTGTCCTTCCCCCGGATCTCATCTGCCAGGGACAACCATCCATCCAGGAATAAGATGGCCGCCGGAGTCATTAGCTGCAGATCATTTCCGAGGAAAACTCTGTACACTTCTGCTTGGTGTTTATAGTAGACCCCCGTACACACAACGCCAACAGTCATGGGGGGGATCAGTGTATGGCCGGGGTTCAGAAGTGAGGCCTTTGTGGACTCTTCTCTAAACCATCTCCAGCTCCGCCATGTTTAGTCTGTACTCTCTTCCAGTGGTTCTCAACCAGGGTGCCTCCAGCTGTTGCAAAACTACAACCCCCAACATGCCCGGACAGCCGTTGGCTGTCCGGGCATGCTGGGAGTTGTAGTTTTGCAACAGCTGGAGGCACCCTGGTTGAGAACCACCACCCTATCCCGCGTAAATTTCCAAAGATGTTATACTCTGCTGCTGCCTCCGTATATGGTTCGGCATCCATGAATATTCCCCCTGTTTGTTTTAGTGTAATGTTTAGTGGTCAAAGTGGTTCTCTCCTCCTCATCACAGTTTTTTACGTTATACTGACATGTGGTCGTCACTGTTAAGGGTGCACTGTGGATGTTACGGTTATGGGGGCACTGTTGATGTCACGGTTATGGGGGCACTGTTGATGTCACGGTTATGGGGCACTGTGGATGTTACGGTTATGGGGCACTGTGTATGTCACTGTTATGGGGCACTGTGGATGTTACGGTTATGGGGCACTGTGGATGTCACGGTTATGGGGCACTGTGGATGTCACGGTTATGGGGGCACTGTGGATGTCACGGTTATGGGGCACTGTGGATGTCACGGTTATGGGGCACTGTGGATGTCACGGTTATGGGGCACTGTGGATGTCACGGTTATGGGGCACTGTGGATGTCACGGTTATGGGGCACTGTGGATGTCACGGTTATGGGGCACTGTGGATGTCACGGTTATGGGGCACTGTGGATGTCACGGTTATGGGGCACTGTGGATGTCACGGTTATGGGGCACTGTGGATGTCACGGTTATGGGGCACTGTGGATGTCACGGTTATGGGACACTGTGGATGTCACGGTTATGGGGCACTGTGGATGTCACGGTTATGGGGGCACTCTGGATGTCACTGTTATGGGGCACTGTGGATATCACTGTTATGGGGCACTGTGGATGTCACGGTTATGGGGCACTGTGGATGTCACGGTTATGGGGCACTGTGGATGTCACGGTTATGGGGCACTGTTGATGTCACGGTTATGGGGCACTGTGGATGTCACGGTTATGGGGCACTGTGGATGTCACGGTTATGGGGCACTGTGGATGTCACGGTTATGGGGCACTGTGGATTTCACGGTTATGGTGCACTGGCAATGTGTATGTTACTGTTATGGGGCACTGTGGATGTCACGGTTATGGGGCACTGTGGATGTTACGGTTATGGGGCACTGTGTATGTCACTGTTATGGGGCACTGTGGATGTTACGGTTATGGGGCACTGTGGATGTCACGGTTATGGGGCACTGTGGATGTCACGGTTATGGGGGCACTGTGGATGTCACGGTTATGGGGCACTGTGGATGTCACGGTTATGGGGCACTGTGGATGTCACGGTTATGGGGCACTGTGGATGTCACGGTTATGGGGCACTGTGGATGTCACGGTTATGGGGCACTGTGGATGTCACGGTTATGGGGCACTGTGGATGTCACGGTTATGGGGCACTGTGGATGTCACGGTTATGGGGCACTGTGGATGTCACGGTTATGGGGCACTGTGGATGTCACGGTTATGGGGCACTGTGGATGTCACGGTTATGGGACACTGTGGATGTCACGGTTATGGGGCACTGTGGATGTCACGGTTATGGGGGCACTCTGGATGTCACTGTTATGGGGCACTGTGGATATCACTGTTATGGGGCACTGTGGATGTCACGGTTATGGGGCACTGTGGATGTCACGGTTATGGGGCACTGTGGATGTCACGGTTATGGGGCACTGTTGATGTCACGGTTATGGGGCACTGTGGATGTCACGGTTATGGGGCACTGTGGATGTCACGGTTATGGGGCACTGTGGATGTCACGGTTATGGGGCACTGTGGATTTCACGGTTATGGTGCACTGGCAATGTGTATGTTACTGTTATGGGGCACTGTGGATGTCACGGTTATGGGGCACTGTGGATGTCACGGTTATGGGGCACTGTGGATGTCACGGTTATGGGGGCACTGTGGATGTCACTGTTATGGGGCACTGTGGATATCACTGTTATGGGGCACTGTGGATGTCACGGTTATGGGGCACTGTGGATGTCACGGTTATGGGGCACTGTGGATGTCACGGTTATAGGGCACTGTGGATGTCACGGTTATGGGGCACTGTGGATGTCACGGTTATGGGGCACTGTGGATTTCACGGTTATGGGGCACTGTGGATGTCACGGTTATGGGGCACTGGATGTCACGGTTATGGGGCACTGTGGATGACACGGTTATGGGGCACTGTGGATGTCACGGTTATGGGGCACTGTGGATTTCACGGTTATGGGGCACTGTGGATGTCACGGTTATGGGGGCACTGTTGATGTCACTGTTATGGGGCACTGTGGATGTCACGGTTATGGGGCACTGTGGATGTCACGGTTATGGGGCACTGTGGATGTCACGGTTATGGGGCACTGTGGATGTCACGGTTATGGGGCACTGTGGATTTCACGGTTATGGGGCACTGTGGATGTCACTGTTATGGGGCACTGGATGTCACGGTTATGGGGCACTGTGGATGTCACGGTTATGGGGCACTGTGGATGTCACGGTTATGGGGCACTGTGGATGTCACGGTTATGGGGCACTGTGGATGTCACGGTTATGGGGCACTGTGGATGTCACGGTTATGGGGCACTGTGGATGTCACGGTTATGGGGGCACTGTGGATGTCACTGTTATGGGGCACTGTGGATATCACTGTTATGGGGCACTGTGGATGTCACGGTTATGGGGCACTGTGGATGTCACGGTTATGGGGGCACTGTTGATGTCACTGTTATGGGGCACTGTGGATGTCACGGTTATGGGGCACTGTGGATGTCACGGTTATGGGGCACTGTGGATGTCACGGTTATGGGGCACTGTGGATGTCACGGTTATGGGGCACTGTGGATTTCACGGTTATGGTGCACTGGCAATGTGTATGTTACTGTTATGGGGCACTGTGGATGTCACGGTTATGGGGCACTGTGGATGTCACGGTTATGGGGCACTGTGGATGTCACGGTTATGGGGGCACTGTGGATGTCACTGTTATGGGGCACTGTGGATATCACTGTTATGGGGCACTGTGGATGTCACGGTTATGGGGCACTGTGGATGTCACGGTTATGGGGCACTGTGGATGTCACGGTTATGGGGGCACTGTGGATGTCACGGTTATGGGGGCACTGTTGATGTCACTGTTATGGGGCACTGTGGATGTCACGGTTATGGGGCACTGTGGATGTCACGGTTATGGGGCACTGTGGATGTCACGGTTATGGGGCACTGTGGATGTCACGGTTATGGGGCACTGTGGATTTCACGGTTATGGTGCACTGGCAATGTGTATGTTACTGTTATGGGGCACTGTGTATGTCACGGTTATGGGGCACTGTGGATTTCACGGTTATGGGGCACTGTGGATGTCACTGTTATGGGGCACTGTATGTCACGGTTATGGGGCACTGTGGATGTCACGGTTATGGGGCACTGTGGATGTCACGGTTATGGGGGGCACTGTGGATGTCACGGTTATGGGGGTCACTGTGGATGTCACGGTTATGGGGCACTGTGGATGTCACGGTTATGGGGGCACTGTGTATGTCACTGTTATGGGGCACTGTGTATGTCACTGTTATGGGGCACTGTGGATGTCACGGTTATGGGGCACTGTGGATGTCACGGTTATGGGGCACTGTGGATGTCACGGTTATGGGGCACTGTGGATGTCACGGTTATGGGGCACTGTGGATGTCACGGTTATGGGGCACTGTGGATTTCACGGTTATGGTGCACTGGCAATGTGTATGTTACTGTTATGGGGCACTGTGGATTTCACGGTTATGGGGCACTGTGGTCGTCACGTTTAAGGGGGCACTGTGGATGTCACGGTTATGGGGCACTGTGGATTTCACGGTTATGGGGCACTGTGGATGTCACTGTTATGGGGCACTGTGGATGTCACGGTTATGGTGCACTGGCAATGTGTATGTTACTGTTATGGGGCACTGTGTATATCATGGTTATGGTGCACTGGCACTGTGTATGTTACTGTTATGGGGACTGTGGATGCCACTGTTATTGGGGAACTTTTATGTTACTTATGGGGCACGGTGTATGTCATTGTAATGGGAACTATGTGTATATCACTGTTATGGGGCACTCTGTACGTCACTGTTATGGGGGCACTGCATATGTCACTCTTCTGGGGCAATGCGTAGGTCACTGTTTTGAGGCAGTTTGTATGACACGAATATATGGGCATTGTGGCTGCCTACTTCTATAGAAAAGCACTATGCTTTCACTGTCATAGGGTAATTGTAGTGTTACTGTGATGGGGGGCACTGGGGCTGATTACCGCTATAGGGAGGCACCTATGTGAAGCACCCCAACCGTCACTGCTATAAGGGCACTGTGACTCCACAGCATAAGATAAAGAGATGCTGCAGAAGAGGGAGGTACACAGGTGCAACATTTTGATGCAACATTTCTTTGGACCCTCATTCCTTGATCATGGGTAGTACCCCCCCCCCACCCCCCACATTAGATTTCTCTTTGAAGTAGCCTGATCCATATATGTCCCTCATCTGATCCCTTTAACCTTTTCCAAAATCAGCCATCTGAGACTGAAATGTAACAACATGTACAAAGTGCATGTGTATGCATAGAGCAGGAACCAGATATGGAAACAGGGCTCGGTTTACAGCTGACTGTCAATCAAGCACTGTTATAAAAAAGAAGTCCCATGCCCAATCAGTATAGAAAAATGTATCCCCTATCCGTAGGAGTAATTTTTAGATCGCGGGGGTTCCGAGCACTGTGGCCCTTCGCAATCGTCTGTACTGAGCCCCGGCTCTCCCACAGAGTGGCACGTCATGACCCCCGCTTCAGGTGCCACGCCCTTTCCATATATCTCTATGGGAGAGCTGTTTGGCTATCTTCGGGAGATATATGGAGCGGGTGTGGCAGCCCCCGCTTCGGGTTTGGGTTGTGAGGCGCCACTCTGTAGGAGAGCCAGGGCGCCGTGTAGGAGATCGGGAGTAGCCACATTGCTCAGACTTCCCGTATTCTAAAACCTGTGGATAGGGGACACGTTTTTCTTTGGATAGGGGATAAGATGTCTAGGGGCGGAGTACCCCTTTAAGGGCTTGCTGGGACTTGTAGTAGAGGAGGTCAATTTAATGCAGGCCAAGTTGACTTGACAAATGATGACTGTGACTGACTTGACTGTGACTGTGGTTACTTGCAAGTTTGTGGCTGTAGACTGGACTTGAGGCCTCTTATGACTCTGGACACTTAGGCTCGACTTGACTGGACCTCAGCAAGAAGCAGAGGCTTTTATGGGGGAGGCTCTGGTGGGGTCCCATTGGTCACCCCTAGGTCACCTGGTCACTGATACCTCCTGGGTAACAATCACATGACAACTCACATGGTAAAGAGTCTTAAAGTGACAACGTGTTCTTCGCACATTACACAGTATAATACATGATAAACATATGTACATGGGGACAGATGCAAGGGGGGGCCCAGGGGACACAGAAGGGAGGCTGCCTGACAGGGCAGCAAGGGGACGAGGTAACACTTCCCGTACTGGGCCACCACACGGATGAATTGATGGAAGGGGAAGGATTAATGACCGTGGCCACCTGTTAATGAGGGCTCCAGCCAAAGACAATATGGAGGCTATATTTAGTCTGTGTGTATGGAGAGGAGCGATAACCAGCCTAGGCCCTGTTACCGCAGCAACCATCTCTTGTGGCTTGGCAATCCTGAAAAGTATATTGATCATCCATAATGATGTAGAGAGAGAGAGAGAGAGTGAGTGTGGGGGTTATCACAGGCTGACAGCGGGAACCTCACTCGGGGGCGCACGCCAAAGACGAACATCCACCTGCGCAAAACCTCCCTTATGTAGAAAAGATTTAGTATACATGGCGGGTGGAGTAATACCCCAGGGGGTGCAAATCAGCAGGTTACAAGGTGCATAAACACTGCCTGCCAACCCAGCAACTAACACGCCAAGTCCAACCTTTACTATTTATTTATCTATCTCATATCTATCTATCTATCTATCTATCTATCTTATATCTATCTATCTATCTCATATCTATCTATCTCATATTTATATCTATCTCATATCTATTTATCTTTCTAGGCAAAGAATTTCAGCAGCACACCCGTAGTTAAAGTGCAAAAGGTGGAATTTTACTGACCCATATTAAATGCGTTTGATATGGGTCAATAAAATCCCACCTTTTGCACTTTAACTACGGGTGTGCTGCTGACATTTTTTGCCTGGATTGTCTATGCAGTCTGCGATTGGGACTGTACCCTTCTACTTGCACCCCTGGACTTTTCAACTACTGTGGTAGTGCTGCTTACCTCTTGGACTGCTATTTATCTATCTATCTATCTATCTATTTCATAAAGTCCTCCCCCAATCTGAACAGTGTCCAGTATTGTCAGAAAATCACATGCCGACGCGAATAAGGTTTGCGCCAGAAAGTGTAAGGGACTTTATCGGTGGAAAGTGTTATTACCGAGTCGGTACCTGAAAGGGCTAACTTATTCCGGTGTTTCCTGCGTGCGCGAGCGGTCGCAGCTAAGCCCTGTCAATCCCCAGTGGTGACGCCTCTTCAGTGCTGCGAGGAGGAACCAAAGAGCCTCCCTCTGTTGCACAGGGGAATATTTTGCCGACCGGACCAAAACAGCCAAAGTTCCCTGGGAGCAGCCATATTAGAAGCTCCGGCTGCTGCGCTTGTCTCTGTTGTTACCTGTCAAGCACCCGCTGCAGCGCAGACCCTGCAAACACCAACGTTTGTCAGTATCAAGTCTCCAGTGCCAGTTACTATCAGTATTAACCCGTTAGTGCCTGCAAGTCTGGTTGCAAGACGGATTACAACCGGGTGACTGCAAAATAGAGGGGGAGCATCCATTATCAGTCAAGTCAAAGCAGCTGCTGCGCTACAGTAAGCATCTTAAAGGAGAACGCATCTTCTTTCCCTTAAGGCGACAGCGCCCCTTCATCTTCAGCAGCGAGGTCATCATCTGCCCCAGCAGCCAGAATCTTGCCAGCCCTGCCTGCAGTCAGCATTAACAGTCCTGGGGTTCCAGCATCTGTACCAGTATTCATGGGGAACCCTATCCTCCCTACCTACAATGTAGACGCCTTTACCTTGAGGGATTTCAAAGAGAGGATCCAGAGTTTGTCTTTTACTCTTTCCCTCCTAACCAACAGGTGCAATTGCTCACAGGTCAACTACAAGGACCAGCTTTAGAGGAAGTCCGCACCTGGACTGTAGAGCAGATCTTTGAAGGTATCTTACCAGGTATTTGAGTCACATTCTCCATCAGAGGTACGTCTCTGGCTCTATGAAAGGCAACAAAAGCCAAGTGAGACCTTGAGAGCATATGCCGTAGCCCTACAGAATGCCTTAGAGACTGTTAAAAAGTTTGATGGGATAACTCCCGAGGAGGGCAACAAGGTGTTAATGGACAGATTTATTGATGGGGCTCATAATAAGTGCGACAAAGCCCAGCTGAGAATGTTAGAGGTCCAAAACCCCAACTTGTCATTCACCGCTTTCAAGAGACTGGCTACCAAGTAATTGAGTGCGGGACTGAGATAGAGGAAGTTTGTACACCCCTTACACCCGTTCTAGAGCCACTAGGGGCGGTAGCCAGACCTATACTACCACCGTCGCCAGCCCCCTGCCCCAGTATCATCTACTTTGCCAGTCACCGCAGCTTCAGATTTACAGAGTGTTAGGCAGGACATTGAACAACTGACTAAGGCTGTGAAGGAGCTTGCCACCCGGGCTGTTCTACCTGACCGTGAACCACCCCTGCCTAGGAAACCTGCCCGTGCCCCTGCTCCTGCTCCCCACAATTTCAATTACCACAATCCTCCGCCCAATAGACCCTCGAGGACTCAAAAACCCTTTTGCACTTACTGTAATAAGTCAGGACATTGGAAAATGAAGTGCTGGGATTTAAAAGTCAATCCCTGAACGACCTAAGTCAGGACTCTCACTTTATGTCGCCTCCTGCCCCTATGTAAAAGTTATTGTAGAAGGTGTACCATTGATAGATACAGGGTCACAAGTGTCTACTAGACCTAAAAGTTTTTTCTATCAGCATTGGGATGCTAATTTATTGTGTGAGCCTGATGATGTTAACTTCCGAGTAGTTGCGGGTAATGGGCTACCAGTCCCCAGACATGGATACTCGGAACCAACCATTCAGTTGGGAGAGCATGTACTTAGCGGGAAGGGAATGATTGTAACTAATCTGACAGATAAGGGGTCTGCTGAGTTTATATTGGGGATTTGAATTGTTTCATTGAAGTGTTAGATGCCTTGCATGCCTCTCTCCCCCATATGTCCCCTTCAGGCCAGCGGGCTGCGCAGCACCACTTGAAAGTTCCACAGGCAGAGCAGAAGTTTGCCAACATGCAAGGTGAAATCTGTAGAGTACTAGTTCAAGATATTAGGTCGGTGACCTTACAACCCAACACGGAGACTGTCATCTGGTGTTGTGCATGTCCCGGAGTCAAGAATAGGTACTATCAAGCCCTGCTGGAACCTATGCAAATGGGAGATCATCCTCTTGTTCGAGCTGCGAGAAGCCTTGTCACTGTCACCAAAGGGAGAGTCCCGGTGTAATTAGTAAACCTGTCTGCTACTGTCTGGCCCAAGACACTTCTGTAGCCCAGCTGTACCTCCTAGAGTCGAAAGACATTGTGACAGAATGTCTGGTGGCCCGACAGCATGCAGCTCAAGTGGCTGAAGGATCCAGTGTGAGCCCTCCAGAGCCCTGGTGGGCGCAACTCCAGGTTGGAGACGACACTACCCCAAGGGACCAAGTCAATGGAATCATCAGTGTTGCCAAAAGGTACGATGAGGCTTTTAGCAAGCACCCCACAGACTTTGGGCAGACTTCAATGATCCAGCACCGAAGTCTCACAGGTGACAGCCCACCTATCAAGAAAAGGCACCATCCGGTCACGCCCGGCATGTACCAGACTGTCAAGAAGATGCTGACATGAAAGAGGCAGACGTAATCCAGGAAAGTCAGAGCCCCTGGGCGGCACTCATTGTCCTAGTCAAGAAAAAAGACGGAACCATCCACTTCTGTGTCGACTACAGGAAATTGAACTATGTCACACACAAGGATGCTTATCCATTGCCAAGGATCAAAAAGTCACTCACCGCCCTTGGGTCGGCTGCTTACTTCTCCACCCTGGACTTTAAGGACAACTGCAGCGGTATGACACTTATCCCCTAACCACAGGATAGGGGATAAGTGTTTGATTGCGGGGGGTCCAACCGCTGGGACCCCCTGTGATCTCCCTAACGGGGCACTGCAATTAGCGCTCGTGGTGAGTGCTAAGGCGCGTAGCGTCGACCTAGAGGTCGACAGTGACGCCCCTTCTCCTCCCCATCCCCATACAGTTCTATGGGGGAGACGGGGAGGCACGAACGCTGCCTCCCTGCCTCTCCCATAGAGATGTATGGAGGAGACGTGCCGGCTGCAATGTCATGCTGCGGCCGGCACGCCCCCTGCACGGGACAGCTGCGGCCCCGTACAGGAGATCACAGGGGGGTCCCAGTGGTCGGACCCCCCGCGATCAAACACTTATCCCCTATCCTGTGGATAGGAGATAAGTGTTAATCACGCTGCACATGTCCTTTAACCAGTGGATATTGGCAAGTGCCCATGGCCATGGAGGATCGGGAGAAGACCGCCTTCGTGACCCATCGGACTGTTTGAGTTTAAAAGTATGCTGTTTGTGCTGTGCAATGCCCCTGCTACGTTCCAGCGTCTGATGGATAGGTGACTAGGCCATCTGAATTTTCAAAGTGTCCTATTGTACCTGGACGATGTCATTGTGTATTCCAAGTCTTACCAGGAACATCTTAGCCACCCGTCAGACGTCTTCCAATCCTAATCAAGCATGGGCTGAAGATCAAACCATTAAAGTGTCACTTGCTCAAACCTCAGGTCCACTTCTTGGGTAATGTTGTCAGCGCAGAGGGAGTCCAGCCTAATCCTGAAATGGTGGAAGTTGTCAAGAACTGGCCAACCCTGCGCACGGTGAAAGATGTCAGGAGCTTCCTGGGGTTTGCCGTTTCATTCCCCACTTTGCCCAGATTGCAGAACCCCTCACAGCTCCTTTACAGGGTACGGCGAAGGAGAACTACAATGGAAGACTGTTGAATGGGCCGAAGAGTGGGCCGAAGAGCAAGAGACGGCGTTTCGAGCTTTCAAACATCTGCTGACAGATCCACCCATCTTGGCGTATCCAGACTACAGTCAGCCGTTCTGGCTGTATACTGTTGCCAGTTTTGAAGGTCTGGAAGCTGTCCTGTCCCAAGTCCAGGAAGGGCAAGAGTGAGTAATTACCTATGCCAGTCGTAACCTGCTAGGAGCAGAGATGAACAATTCAAATTCCAACTCATTCAAATGTGAACTTCTCACCCTGGTGTGGGCCGTGACCGAAAAGTTCAAAGACTACGCCATTTACTGTCTACATGGATAATAACCCTTTGGCTCACCTGAACACTGCCAAGTTGGGTGCAATCGAGCAGCGTTGGGCTTCAAGATTAGCTAATTACAGTTTCACCATCAAGTACAGAAGCGGCAAGTCGAATGTCAATGCCGATGTACTGTCTCGGATGACCCCCGGCAGCTGACAGCTCAGTAGCACACAGTGTCAGTAGCACACAGTGAGGGAGGACGTTTAGTCCTGTACAGTAAGGGCAAGAGAGGGGCACGCCCCCTGCCTGTGAGAAGATGAAAATTCTGTGTGATCTGATATAAGCTGATTTTAAAGGAAATACAGAAGCTAGACACACAAAAGTTTTATGTACATGATCAGGATGAGGTACCGAGGTACCGAGTACTTTTTTTTTTTTTTCTGTGATATGATAGGTAAGCTTTAAGTAAAGCATGTGGAGTGACAGAAATGCTGAATATAGAGGTAACAATGGTGTGTTGTATAAAATATGTATAAAGTTCTGGGGGAGAAGTGTTTTAGTACCGAAGAGCCCCAGTAGCTAAGGCATTGGGTAAATACCCTCCGGCAGCCCAATCCACAATTTATGTGTTTTAGTGTCTAGAGTGTAATGAATCCAGTGCGTCTAACAATTTATGTCCCAAAGGAGCATGTTTGGACATCTCTAAAGTGCTACATGTACTCATCCACTGTTGTTATTAACTATCCAGACCTGTGAAGGACATTTTATACCAATATGCCCCAGGAACTGTCACTAGGCCTCAGTTGCCACTGTTATTCGTCCGCCCTCCAGAACTGGGTGCAGAGGATGGCTGTGCTTAAGAGGGGGAGTTTGTGGTTGCCCTGTACAGGAGGTGTTACCCTGTACCCTTGCTGCCCTGTCAGGCAGCCTCCTTACAGTGTCCCCTTGGCCCCCTTGCATCCATCCCCCCATGTAAGTATGCTTCTAATGTATTATACCATGTAACGTGTTCAGAAAGCATGAAATGTGTTCAGAAAGCGTTATCACTTTAAGACTGTTAACCATGTGACTTGTCATGTGATTGTTACCCAGAAGGTACCAGTGACCAGGTGTTCCCAGGGGTGACCTATGGGCTCCCTGCTGGTCTCCCCCATATAAGCCCTGGGTGGAGCTAGCTCTCTCTCTCTTTCGAGTCCTAGAGAGTGTCCAGAGTCATAGGAGGCCTCAAGTCCAGTCTGCAGCCACAAGTACCCATAGTCTCAGTCTTGTCAGTCATCAGTCACAAGTCAAGTCAGTCACAGTCATCATTTGTCAAGTCAACGTGGCCTTCATTAAATTTACCCCATCTACTACAAGTCTGAGCAAGCCCTTAAGGTCTCTGAGTCACTGGTCACCTCCATGGCCCCTGGCTGAACTGTATAGACTTTACCATCGTCTGCACTCAGTAAAGCTACCGTTATCCGTAACTTGGCTTCTGAGTCATTATTGCCCCCGTGCCTAGCCCAGGATCTAGCGGTATACCTTCAGGTGGTATCGAGGATAAACCATGCCCTGGCGTCACGAATACAAGGGGTTAATGCCATCTGCCCCTATGGTAATTCCATCTGCCCTTTGCATCACACCCTCTACCACATATCTATCTATCTATTTGTCTGTCTTTCTATAGCCAAAAAGTACCAATATCCCCCATATAGTGGTAGATACTTGTCCTGCACAGGCTCTGCCACACCTATAAGTGATTACAGTGCACTTACATCCAGTGACTACAGGTGGTCTCTTTTTTGATCAGACTTATTCCCTTTCTCCTTTCTTCTCTATAAAGCCCAAAACACCATTCTCTGCAGAGATCGCTCCCTCCTTTAATGAATCATATGGTAAAAGTGCCCTCCTTTGTGTCCTGCACAGTAATGGGGCCCTCCACTTTGTATGTATGCCCTTTAGTCATCTTGCCCTCTTAGTGCCCCTCACTAAGTAACGATGCTTCCACTAAATCCCACACTCACTAACAATTCCCCTTTGTGCCCTCATTTAGTATGAATGCCCCCACTATGCCCCCCACTTACTATTTATGTTCTTAGAAACAATGACCCAACTGTGCTCCCATTCAGCAATGAAAACCCAAAGTTGCCCATACTCTGTATTAAAGCCCATAGTTTACACCACAAATTAGTAATAATGCCCCAAATGTGCCTCCACTCGGTAATAATGACCCAACTGGGCCCTTGCTCAGTATCAATACCCACACTGTGTCTTATTGTGGCCCAAAAAAAACAACTAATACTTACCTAGGCCGTTCCTACTACAGCTCCCTGCTCCACAGTTGTATTTATCTGCTTCTCTGCCCATTCCATGTCATCAGTTTATAATGTTTTTTCTTTTACTGTTTTTGTTTAGATGGAACCCCCAAAATAAGTTCGGCCTTCACTGAAAAAGTGGTGACTGCCGGAGAAGCCGTGTCCCTGATGTGTAACGTAAAGGGCACCCCTCTGCCGACCATCACCTGGACGCTGGACGACGAGTCCATTATCAAGAACGGCAACCACCGAATCAGCCAGCTCATCACCTCTGACGGCAACGTTGTCAGCTATCTGAACATCACCAACGCGGGGGTGCGGGACGGGGGAGTCTACCGCTGCACTGCCAATAACTCTGCGGGAGTCGTCCCGTACCAGGCTCGAATAAACGTAAGAGGTGCTTGTCAAATCAGCTCCTCAAAAACCAAAATTTACAATAAAATTCTTAATTCATGAAATCAATAGGCGATTCAGAATTCTGCTGGTTGCCCCTGGCACCGGTCAGCAATTTAGCTCCACCCTGCTGTCAGACAGCCGATATCTGAGCCCCCACAATCAGGGCTCAAGTCCTGCAGGAATATGTGGGAACTGAGTTCCTGTACTTTTTTCACAGCAGGAACACCGTTCCCATTAGCAGCAGTTCTGCAGGACCAGCCCCTGAGTGGAAGAGTTCCACAATTCACTGCTCTCTGGTAACAGGAAATCAGCTGAATTCTTGATATCTTATAACTCAAGTAATGTAAAAATTTTGTATTTTTATTTTACGTTTTCTTTCAGTGTTTATGTAAAAAATAGACAATGTATTTATTTTTCTTTTAGAAGCTCATGTGTTACCGTATTTTTCGCCCTATAGGACGCACCGGCGTATAAGACGCACCCAATTTATAGATGCAAAATCTAATAAAATAAAGATTTTGAACTAGATAGTGGTCTTCAACCTGCGGACCTCCAGATGTTGCAAAACTACAACTGCCAGCATGCCCGGACAGCTGTTGGCTGTCCGAACATGCTGGGAGTTGTAGTTTTGCAACATCTGGAGGTCCGCAGATTGAAGACCACTGCATAGGAGGTAATACTCACGTGTCCCCACCGCTCCGGACCCGTCACCGCTGCCCTGGATGTCGCTCCATCACTGTCGCCGTGTCCCCGTCGCTCCGTAAGGTCTCTGCTGCCGGCCGGGTATCCTCGCTCTCTGTCGCCGCCATCACATCGTTACGCACGCCGACGCACGTACGCGACTACGTGATGACGAGGAAGGAGAGCGCCGGCCATACAGGGGATCCCTGAACGGAGAAGACACCGAGGAGGCAAGTAAGGTCCCTCCCGGTGTCCTGTAAGCACTAACCCGGCTATTCAGTCGGGCTGTTCGGGACCGCCGCGGTGAAATCGCGGCGGTCCCGAACAGCCCGACTGAACAGCCGGGTTAGTGTCACTTTCCCTTCAGACACTGCGGTCAGCTTTGATCGCCGCGTCTGAAGGGTTAATACAGGTCATCACCGCGATCGGTGATGTCCTGTATTAGCCGCGGGTCCCGGCCGTTGATGGCCGCAGGGACCGCCGCGATAGGGGTGTATTCGCCCCATAAGACGCACAGACTTTTCCCCCCCAGTTTTGGGGAAGAAAAAGTGCGTCTTATACGGCGAAAAATACGGTTTTTGTTTTAGGTATATATACCCTGACTTTATGGATAACTGGATGTAGCAGGGTGGGACCTGCTTGTATGCATCATGTCATATAGCCTATGTCTTTAACTGTGAACTTCCTGCTGTTGCAAAACTACAACTCCCAGCATGCCCGGACAGCCGTTGGCTGTCCTGGCATGCTGGAAGTTGTAGTTTTTCCACAGCTGGAGATCCAAAGTTTGGAGACCACTGTCATATAGATTTGTTATTGTGTCATTCTCCTAAAATGTGTCTTCAGCACCTATGCAGATCAGTGTGTCTCCATAGTAACAGACTACAAGAAAACCCTGTGTAGTCTGCTCCTGCAGTCTTACACCTTTCACTCTGTTCTTAGCAGATAAGTAGGGGACACATGTATGGGAGTCTTTTCATAGGACCTGACTACAGCGGCTTTGCATGTAGTCTGTTACCATGGAGACACATAGATCTGCTTAGAAGCTGTAGCAAAGACATTTTTTTTTATTTTTTTTACCAAAGTTGCTTCATTTTGCATTGAAACAACTGAAGCATATACAATAGACTTCAATATTACATTTGTGCTTTTGTATTCTAGAATCATATAGTGCTCCTTATGTTCCTCTTTTTAGGGCCGGCAAGTATTCGACCAATGAAAAATATCACAGCAATAGCCGGGAGAGACACCTACATTCACTGCCGTGTGATCGGGTACCCCTACTACTCCATAAAGTGGTACAAGAACTCCATCCTCATCCCGTTCAACCACCGCCAGGTGGCTTTCGAGAGCAATGGGACTTTAAAGCTCTCGGATGTGCAGAAGGACGTGGACGAAGGGGAATACACCTGTAATGTTCTCGTCCAGCCCCAGCTCTCCACAAGCCAGAGTGTCTATGTCACTGTGAAAGGTGAGATAATGGTGGTGATTGTTTTTTTTTTTGGGGGGGGGGGGGGGGGCGGTTCAAGACCAAGCAAAGAACACGGTACTGGTAGAGTGGTCTCCCAAGTTACAATATTAAAGGGGACAAGATGTCTGATTGCGGGGGTCCTGCTGCTGGGCCCCCCCCCCCCCCCCACAATCTCCCGCAGTGGTCGGGACGTCATGGCCTCGCCGTAACATCACGTCATGCCCCTCCATTCATGTCTATGGGAGGGGGCGTGTCAGCTGACACGCCCCCTCCCATAGACATGAATGGAGGGGGCGTGGCGTGACATCACGGGGATGTGGCTGTGATGTCACGATCACGGCCTCCGGCTCCAAGCGCTCTGGACAAAATGTTCAGAACGCTGGAGCACCGGAGTACCCCTTTAATGACTACTGTATGTTGAAACCATTGTATAATGAGAACATAACTCTATGAAAATCTGGTAATTGGTTCTGATGCCCCAAATTTTCATCCAAAAATAGAAAAAAATTAAGGATTAAAGAGAAATAAGAACATAAGTAATAATACAGGAAAAGAAAATCCTTACTTATAAAAGTCAGAAAGATCTGCTGGAGCTGTAATCACTGTCTATGTAGAGGACAGGAGCTTCTTCAGGGTCCTGTACAGAACACAGTGTTCTAATAAAGTAACATGGAGCCCCCTCACCTGGTGTCCAAAGGAGCAGCTAACCCTGGGACAGGTACAGAGTACAGAACATGTAATACCTCCCTGTACTGTAGGGGGCGCTACCAGACACCAGTCAGTGCATGCACTTCAGTAATACAGGTAAAGAGTAGTACAGAACATGTAATACCTCCCTGTACTGTAGGGGGCGCTACCAGACACCAGTCAGTGCATGCACTTCAGTAATACAGGTAAAGAGTACAGAACATGTAATACCTCCCTGTACTGTAGGGGGCGCTACCAGACACCAGTCAGTGCATGCACTTCAGTAATACAGGTAAAGAGTAGTACAGAACATGTAATACCTCCCTGTACTGTAGGGGGCACTACCAGACACCAGTCAGTGCATGCACTTCAGTAATACAGGTAAAGAGTAGTACAGAACATGTAATACCTCCCTGCACTGTAGGGGGCGCTACCAGACACCAGTCAGTGCATGCACTTCAGTAATACAGGTAAAGAGTAGTACAGAACATGTAATACCTCCCTGTACTGTAGGGGGCGCTACCAGACATCAGTCAGTGCATGAACTTCAGTAATGCAGGTAAAGAGTAGTACAGAACATGTAATACCTCCCTGTACTGTAGGGGGCACTACCAGACACCAGTCAGTGCATGCACTTCAGTAATACAGGTAAAGAGTAGTACAGAACATGTAATACCTCCCTGCACTGTAGGGGGCGCTACCAGACACCAGTCAGTGCATGCACTTCAGTAATACAGGTAAAGAGTAGTACAGAACATGTAATACCTCCCTGTACTGTAGGGGGCGCTACCAGACATCAGTCAGTGCATGAACTTCAGTAATGCAGGTAAAGAGTAGTACAGAACATGTAATACCTCCCTGTACTCTAGGGGGCACTACCAGGCAGCAAGTCAGTGCATACACTTCAGTAATACAGGTAAAGAGTACAGAACATGTAATACCTCCCTGTACTGTAGGGGGCACTACCAGGCAGCAAGTCAGTGCATGCACTTTAGGAATACCTGTGAAATGTCAATTCTGATTGGTCGGTTCTTCCAGCCATTGACATGTTTTGCAGATCTGGACTGTCCATAGCATTGTATGGTGAGTCTGGTTTTAAGGCGCAACTGTCACAAATTTTTCAACCCCCCCCCCCCTTGACTACTACCAATATATTACTTAAAACTTAATACAGACATACCTTTGGCTGCGCTTGTTCATCTTTTTTCATGTTTAAAAATCTTTATTTTCTACAGTCACCCACAGTCGGATAGACGTGGCTTGGGGTTCGCAAAGCGCCACCGCCACCACCGCGCCTTTCTTCTCTGTCATCGCTGGGACCGTATAAAAATATATATATATATATATATTCTGTCATAAGGAAAAACTTTTTTTTATGAAATTCAGGATGGAATTAAACACAATCAAAGCCGACGCCGATAGTCAGGATGCAATTAAAAGATTTGTTGAGATAGATGTAATTATAAATGGCGTCCTCTAGAGATCTCCCCCCGCCGGGCTGTTGTCTGTAGCTATGGAGACATTTCACCTATTTACACAGCACCGTCTGATTTGTCGGCTTCTAACTCCGGCCTGAAGGGGCAACAGTAAAGGAAGGGTTAAACACTGAAAAGAGCTTTGGGTGTCATTTTGGGGGCCCCCAGGGTGGGTGTAGGTTCCTGAAGGCAGAAGACGTAACTACGCTAGGAAATGCCACTGAGGGATAATTCACAATTAAAGTAAAAAAAATAAATAAATAAAAAATTAGGAAACTACAGATTAAAAAATAGATAAAAATAATTGTATTGTTGCTCAATGAATATTATTGTAGCATGGGAGTACTAGGAACCATTATGGTTCAGGTCAGCTGGGAGTTGTAGTCCTTTACGTGATATGTCATGTGGTAGGTACTAATACAGTGGTCCCTCAAGTTACAATATTAATTGGTTCTGGGACAACCATTGTATGTTGAAACCATTGTATGTTGAGACCAGAACTCTGTGGAAACCTGGTAATTGGTTCTGAAGCCACCAAAATGTCATCCAAAAATAGGAAAAAGGGAAAATTAAAGAAAAATAAGTAAGCTCTTACATATAAAAGTAACAAAAATCTGCTGGGAGCTGTAAATCACTGTCTATGTCAGTGTTTCCCAAGCAGGGAGCCTCCAGCTGTTGCAAAACTACAACTCCCAGCATGCCCGGACAGCCAAAGGCTGTCCGGGCATGCTGGGAGTTGGAGTTTTGCAACAGCTGGGGCCACCCTGCTTGGGAAACACTGGTCTATGTAGAGGACAGGAGCTTCTTCAGGGTCCTGTAAGTAAAAAAGTAATGGAGTCGCCCTCACCTGGTGTCCAAAGGAGCAGCTAACCCTGGTACAGGTAAAGAGTACAGAACATGTAATACCTCCCTGTACTGTAGGGGGCGCTACCAGACACCAGTCAGTGCATACACTTCAGTAATACAGGTAAAGTGTACAGAACATGTAATACCTCCATGTACTGTAGGGGGCGCTACCAGACACCAGTCAGTGCATACGCTTCAGTAATACAGGGGTTTTACCAGTGAATGCCCATTTTGATTGGTTGGTTCTTCCAGCCATTGACACGTTTCACAGATCTGGACTGTCCGTACATTGTATGTTGAGTCTGGTTTCAACTTACGATGGTCCAGAAAAGACCATTGTATGTTGAAACTATTGTATGTTGAGGCCATTGTAAGTTGAGGGATCACTGTACTGTGTTCCCTATGACCCAACTACTCTCCTTTAGCAAAGAAGCTGTTCCCGTAGTGAAAAATTTAGAAATGAGACTTTTGGACACTGGGATTCTTAACTTTACTTAAACTTCTTGTGCAATTTCAACAAAATGTAGATGCTTGGGGACAGCTTGGAATGTTACAGCTTTTTAGCCAGAAGAACGGATATTTGATCACTGTCCCTTTAAAGGAGTTCTGTAGTGAAATATAACTTATCCCCTATCCAAAGGATAGGGGATAAGTTCTAGATTGCGAGGGGGTTGACTACTGGGACCCCCCGATCTCCTGAACAGGGCCCCGGCAGCACCTGCACGGAGCGGCGGCCGACTCTCCGACCCTCAATGTATCCCATAGAGATACATGGAGGGGGCATATCGGACGTGGCTTCCTGCGTGGGTCGGAACTGCCGCTTCTGGCAGACTTCCGGGGCCCTGTTCAGGAGATACCGGGGGGTCCCAGCAGTCGGACCCCCCGCAATTTATAACTTATCCTCTATCCAAAGGATAAGTTAGATTTAACTGCACTACTAATTTAAAGGGGTACTCCGCTGATCAGCACTTGGAACAAACTGTTCCAAGCGCTGGAGCCGGTGTGAGGTGGTTTTTTGCGCCCCCGTAGATCCATGCGTCCGCTCCTCCCCCAGCTCTCCGAACATTTCCAAAGCTAGAGCTGGGGCAAGGGGAGGCAGGAGGTTCACGCCCCCTCCCTGAGCTCGACTGGACGCAGATCTCTACGGCACGCCCCCTCCCTGAGGACATAGATCTCCACGGCAGGTCCCCTCCCTCATCTCCCCTCCCTGAGGACGTAGAGCAGTGCTCCCAATGAGCTCTATGTGTAAAGGGGGACATACTGCAGGGGCTAAAGGGGACATACTGTACGGGCTAAAGGGGGACATACTGCACGGGCTAAAGGGGACATACTGTACGGGATAAAGGGGGACATACTGCACGGGCTAAAGGAGACATACTGTACGGGCTAAAGGGGGACATACTGTACGGGCTAAAGGGGGACATACTGTACGGGCTAAAGGGGGACATACTGTACGGGCTAAAGGGGGACATACTGCATGGGTTAAAGGGGGACATATTGCATGGGCTAAAGAGCCCTTACAGTATGTCCCCCTTTACACATAGAGCTCATTGGGAGCACTGCTCTACGTCCTCAGCTCGGGGAGATGAGGGAGGGGACCTGCTGTGGAGATTTACGTCCTCAGGGAGGGGAGATGAGGGAGGGGACCTGCCGTGGAGATCTATGTCCTCAGGGAGGGGGCATGCCGTAGAGATCTGCGTCCAGTCGAGCTCAGGGAGGGGGCGTGTACGTCCTTCCTCCCCTTGCCCCAACTCTAGCTTCGGAAATGTTCGGAGAGCTGGGGAAGGAGCGGACGCATGGATCTACGGGGGCGCAAAAAACCACCTCACACCGGCGCCATGAGCTCGTGATGTCATAGCCCCGCCCCTCATGATGTCACACCCCGTCTCCTCGATGCAAGTCTATGGGAAGGTGTGTGACAGCTCTCACGCACCCTCCCATAGGCTTGCATTGAGGAGGCAGGTCGTGACGTCATGAAGGAGCGGGGCTATGACGTCACGTGCTCCCGGCGCCGGCTCCAGCGCTCGGGAAACAGTTTGTTCCAAATGCTGAGCAGCGGAGTACTCCTTTAATGATGCTTTTATAGCAGCTTTACTGAGTTTAGCAATCTTGAGGTGCTCCTTAGCATGTGTATGTGAAATGTCTAAAGCAGATGTGAATGATTTTTATTTTTTAATCCAAAATGACTGAAACTACTGATGAGGATCTTCACAGGTTGGCTTACTGTGGTGCAATATGTAGACTTTTCGTTAGTCACACAACTATGGTTATTTGGATGTGGTAGCCAAGCACTAACTCCGACCATAGACCAACAAAGACATTAGTGTATTGCGGAGAGTTCCTTGTTCAGCCTTCTTCTTTCTGGCATAGACAATTTGCTCCCCCTCAGAGATTAAGGAACCTGTAGCACAATATCCTCACAACGTAGACAGGAGCAGAAACAGTGCCTTGAATGTAGACTGAATTGTACCTATTTAGAAGACATGTGGCCTAATTGTAGCAATGTCTAGCGATAGCAGTGCTAGGGGGGTACATATGTGGCACTAGCTAGGACCAGGCCTCAACTGGTTCTAACATTTCTAGGTCCAGCCCTGCTCCTGGCATAGATAGTTTAGACTAGGGCATTGTAGACAACCTTTAGCACTGCTGATGTTTTGGATCTTCCTTGATACTTTGGCAAATTTTGGCTGTAAGAGCATCATCAAAAATGTAGTGCCGGAGTTTGCCTATAACTGGACTAGGGACTACTTCTGCAACCATTGGTTGGGAGAATCAAGTGACCAAAGCATCATTCATCTTGGTACAGTAAATGCAGAAATGTTAACTCTTTACACTTTGTAAGACTTTGTGTATACAACTAAAGTGGTGCAATGCCGATAAATACATTAGCATTAAAGGGGGATTTCCAGCATTTGAAAATGTATTCCCTATCCACAGAATAGGGTGTAAGTGTCATCTTGTGGGGGTCCGACCTCTTTTGACTCTCCTTGTGTGTAGCTGGAACAGTTGTACTTGGACACAACATTATTTACTTGTGTCCTGCTTGGTAAGTGGAGTTGACACCATCTCTTTATCTCTTTCAGTTCCCCCTTTTATTCAGCCATTTGAGTCCCAAAGATTTTCCATCGGTCAAAGAGTATTTATCCCATGTGTTGTGGTCTCTGGTGATCTGCCCATCACCATCACGTGGCAGAAGGACGGGAGGCCGATCCCAGCAAGTCTTGGAGTTACTATTGACAACATTGACTTTACAAGCTCCTTAAGGATTTCCAATCTCTCCCTGATGCACAATGGGAATTATACCTGCATTGCCCGTAATGATGCAGCCGCTGTAGAACACCAAAGCCAGTTAATCGTCAGAGGTAAGTGTCCGGTGTGAATGGACATCCACATGGTACAGAAGACAAATATATTCTACTGCAGCTGCCACACATCTCTTCAGACAGCTTTCCAAGACCGATATGACTGGTTATATGTACATGTGGACAAAGTAGTGAGATAAAAGGGCAAACCGTAATAGTATTAGTGCCCCAATGCCGTTAAAGTTTTCTTTTATGCTCCCAAACAATAGGTAGATAGATCCCCCTCTTTGGTAGATAAGTAATCTTCCACCATAATATTGCCCTCTTTGCACCATCAGTATGGTATGTCTCCCTATATTAAGTAGGTAGGTAGCTGTGCCATATTAGGTAACTAGGTAGGCCCCCATATTAGGAAGGTAGCCATATTGGGTAGGTCCACCCATATTAGAAAGGTAGCCCTATAATAAAAGGGTATTCCGCTGCTCAGCGTTTGGAACAAACTGTTCTGAGCGCTGGAGCCGGCGCCGGGAGCTCGTGATGTCATAGCCCCACCCCTTCACGATGTCACACTCGGCCCCCTCAATGCAAGTCTATGGGAGGGGGCGTGACGACTGTCACGCCCCCTCCCATAGACTTGCATTGAGGGGGCGGGGCGTGATGCCATGAGGGTGGAGGGACTATGACATCACGAGCTCATGGCGCTGGCTCCAGCATTTGGAACAGCTTGTTCCAAATGCTGTGCAGCGCAGTACCCCTTTAAATGGGCACTGACAGATACAAAAACTTTTGATATGTTGTAAAGCATGTATAACCAATAGGTTTTGCAATTGCTTTTATTAGAACATTTTCAGTATTTCATACTGAAAAAGACAGTCAAACAACTGTCCCCCCTGCCTGCTTGGGCACATACTAGTCCTGCTGTGTCCATGCATCATCATCATGTCATGGACACACTTCCTTGATTGACAGCTGTGAGCGCAGGGCTCACAGCTGGAGGAAAAATCCTCCCACTCTCAGCTTGTGTCCCGCTACTGTCAGTGAGGACAAGCTGGGAGTTGTAGTTTTGCTAATGCTAGGGGAGATGTGAGCAGAAACATACTGAGGGAGGGGGCGGAGACCTGCACAGTGAGGCCACACCCCCTCCCTTTGAGAGGAATTCAGACTAGTGAGCTAAATTAAAAGTTTAATAAAAAAATAAATAAAGGTGCTAGACACATAAAAATTAGATGTACATGGTCAGGATTAGGTACTGAGTGATATATAAAAAAAATGTTTTTTTATTGGATCTGACGGGTACACTTTAAGTAGGTAGGGAGCCCCCCTAATTAGGCAAGTACTGTAGGCCATATTAGGTGGGTAGCTAGGCTTCCCTATATTACGTAATTAGGTAGACCCCCCCCCCCATATTTGGTAAGTAGCTAGCCTTTTCCACCATATTACGTATGTAGGCCATCCCATCTTAGCTAATTAGGTAGCTACCAATATTCGGTCGGTAGTAGAGATGAGCGAACTTACAGTAAATTTGATTTGTCACGAACTTCTCAGCTCGGCAGTTGATGACTTTTCCTGCATAAATAAGTTCAGCCTTCAGGTGCTCCCGTGGGCTGGAAAAGGTGGATACAGTCCTAGGAAAGAGTCTCCTAGGAATGTATCCACCTTTTCCAGCCCACCGGAGCACCGGAAAGCTGAACTAATTTATGCAGGAAAAGTCATCAACTGCCGAGCCGAGAAGTTCGTGACGAATCGAATTTACTGTAAGTTCGCTCATCTCTAGTCGGTAGGCCCCATGTTTAGCTAGGTAGGTAAGTTATTAAACTGTAACATACCTTCTACCTACTCCCACACTCAGAAGCTCGTTCTAGTCTGATACGACATCATGCCACCTACACAAGGATACAGACATCCGGAGCAGCTTCCAGCGTCTGCCTATATCTCCCTGCTCTGCCACACTGGACAATGCAGTACACAATAGCACATTCTAGTGTCAGGTAGGATCGAGACGCTCTGTATTTGCTCCGCCGCCTCATTCTTGTGTAGTGTTGAGCACGAATATTCGTAATGCGAATTTTTATCGCGAATATCGGCACTTCGAGGTTTTGCGAATATTTAGAATATAGTGCTATATATTCGTAATGACGAATATACTTTTTTTGTGGTCTTTTTTTCACATGCACATTTATGTGCAAATTTCATGCAAATTTTTGCATGGGAAAAAAAAGTGAACGAACGTAGCGAATATGCGAATTTCGCAAACATAGGACGAATAATCGTCAATATATTCACAAAATATTGCAAATTCGAATATGGCCCCGGCCGCTCATCGCTATTCTTGTGTCACAACCTTTGGGTGCCAGTTTGGGTGGGCAGATGGTTAGTCCGGCCTGTGTGCACTGTAGCTGTGTCTTCCTTTGCCAATCCCTACAGTAGTCAGAGATCAGCAATGCAGAGTCAGGCAGAAAGGATCACAAATGTCTTCTGTTGTGGGAGAAGGCCAGGTATCCCATATCGTAATTGTTATACCCTCACCCCAACAAGAGCGAAATAGAAGTATAGTCCAAGGCAACCTATTGTCTCTCCACCAGATACCTGTATTACAGTATCTTCCAGTCACATCTGTGCACCCGAATAAGTAGCTTAACTAAAGCTATGTCTCCGCCTTAAAGGTACCTAAGTCCCAGGGCCCCCTTAGAGGTTTTTTTTTATCACAGAATATGCTCTGGGTCATAGCAGAGTTCTTAAGTAGCATCCACTGTCACTGATAGGGCAAATGGAAATGGGCCAAATGCTCTTGTGGTGAGCCAGGGTGAATGGCGGGATCACAGGATGTAGGTGGATGGGGCAAGATGGTATTAACCCCTAATGTTCGTGACGCCAGAGTGGTTTTTGGGCATCGGGACGAACCCAAACGATATCTCCCCTATCCCAATGGCTAGGCAGTGAAAATGAGAGTCCACAACCAGGTTCTGGTTTAACGGAGGCTTTACTGAGGTCAGATAGGTGTTATAGTCTCTACAGCTAGGCCGGAATCCCAGAGAGGTGGCCAGGAACACAGAAGGACCTCGCAGATTGCTGGGACCAATTATACTTGCAATGGACTTTAGATACTTGACTTTAGGCTTGACTGGACTGTAGGTAGTGACAGCAGACATAGACTTGACTTACTGGAATGACTGTAGATTTGAGGCCTTCCAGGTGCTGGACACTAGCACTGAGATCTCTGGTCTCCACTGTTCCTCAGCCGGAGTGATGGTGTAAGGGAGAATTGTAATAGCCACCGCCTTATAAAGGGGGGCTGAGCCAGAAGCCCATAGGTCAAGCTGCGGGTCATGTGTTAAGCTGGTGACTCTCTTGGTAACCTAAACATAACATGTAACATCTCACAGGTCCTTTAGACAATTACATTAGTCCTCCAAAGGTCCTTTATAATGTCTATATATTAGTATACTGACTATACATATAGTACAATAAATAACATTGTACTAATAGCAGGGGAAACACTGCAGGGGAGCCCCCAGGTCACTGAGGGACTCAAACTGACAGGGCCTAAGTGTAGTACAGGACCATGTTCTGTACTGGGACATTACACTCTTTTTTTTTTCCCCTCTCATCACTTTAAATGTTTTCTTTAAAGAGTGTTTTTAGAGACATTTTGTCAGGAGGCAAAGGGAGTTGACCTATAATCACAATTGAGGTATTTTATGAAGAGTAGAACTATTTAGGCTGTGTTCACACATTCAATTGCCACTGCGTTTTTAAGGTTTTTACCTGCATTTTGGCTGTTTTCGCTGCAACACATTTTTAATATAATTTGCACAAGTGCCGTAAAATAGCAACATTTTTGCTGTGATTTTGGGAACGTCAAGGCAAAAGCAGGAAAAACGCAGCAAAAATACAGTATGAACACAGCCTCAGCAGCAGTATACAGATAGAGCTGGAGGAGAGGTGTATAACTATCATATATCCTCATTCCATAGAGATAGCAGCAGGAGCAGCAGTATACAGATAGAGCTGGAGGAGAGGTGTATAACTATCATATATCCTCATTCCATAGAGATAGCAGCAGGAGCAGCAGTATACTGATAGAGCTGGAGGAGAGGTGTATAAATATCATATATCCTCATTCCATAGAGATAGAAGCAGGAGCAGCAGTATACTGATAGAGCTGGAGGAGAGGTGTATAACTATCATATATCCTCATTCCATAGAGATAGAAGCAGGAGCAGCAGTATACTGATAGAGCTGGAGGAGAGGTGTATAACTATCATATATCCTCATTCCATAGAGATAGAAGCAGGAGCAGCAGTATACAGATGGAGCTGGAGGGAGGAGTATAACTACTATTTATTCTGATCCCATAGAGAAACGAGCAGCAGTATACAGATAGAGCTAAAGGGGAGGGGTATAACTACTATATATCCTGATCTCAAAGTGATAACAGCAGCAGTATACAGGTAGAGCTGGAGGGGAGGTGTATAACTACTATATATCCTGATTCCATATAGACCGCAGCAGCAGTATACAGATAGAGCTGGATGAGAGGTGTATAACAACTATATAGCCTGAACCCATAGAGATAGCAGCAGTATACAGATAGATCTGGAGGGGAAGTGACTTACCCGGAGAGATCTAATAGGTGATAATATCCAGTAGTTCACAGGAAGGCAGCTGACCCAACCTCTGCACGTCCCTGGTCATAGGGTTGGTTCTCCAGGGACTGAGGAAGACGCTTGACCATATCCAAGATATAGAAACAAGTCCAAGTGAAGCTGCTAGGGGAGTGGTCTCAAACTGTGGCCCTCCAAATGTTGCAAAACTACAACTCCCAGCATGCCCGGACAGCCGTTGGCTGTCCGGGCATGCTGGGAGTTGAAGTTTTGCAACATCTGGAGGCCCACAGTTTGAGACCACTGTGACCTAGAGCTTTAGTATAGTGATCTCCGCAGTGCAGGTGACCTCTGATAACCAGTAGTGTTGAGTGCGAATATTCAAAATGCCAATTTTTACCGCGAATATAATCACTTTGCGATTTCGCGAATATTTAGAATATAGTGATGTATATTTGTAATGAAATTTTTTTTTATGCGAATATTTATGCGAATATCAGCACTTCCAGACCGGACACTGATCCCTCCCTTCTTTTTGGTGAAAGATATAATTGCGCATGCGCACTATGCGAATTTCATTACGAACATAACATAGCGAACATAGCGACTATGCGTATTTCGCGAACATAGGACAAATATTCGTCCAAATATTTGCGAAATATCACAAATTCGAATATAGCCCCTGCCGCTCATCATTAATAACCAGGAGATAAGACTTATAGGAGAAGTGACAGTTCCTATATTTTTTATTTATTTATATTTTTTGCTCACTTTTTTTGCTCATTTTTGCAACTGATCTGATACCTTTACATCCAGCCGGATTTGTCGGCTGCTTTTTTTTCTTCCTGAGGGTAGGCAGAGGTCATTGCTAAGCCCAGAGGAACGGGGAGCCATCACGAAAATGAGAGCAGTTGCTAAGGAACGGCCAACCTTAGCCGCTCGCTTCTCCTGCTGCAGCCTCACCCTGACTGAGATGGCTGGAGATGCCGCATTCACCTCACGTCTACACCGCTTTTCAGTGTAGGAACTGCGTGCTATCTACCGCTGAAAAATGGCCTTCACAGTCCTCGTAGGGTGTTCTGCAGAAGGGGGGAGATGGGCCACGGCGGCTGCGTCTTCTGCATCTTGTACAAAACCCACATAATAGGGGTTATTAGAGGTTATCACATTATAAAGAACTGGATGTTCCAGCATGTTCTTGCTGCTTTTTTAGGGTATCTAAACTCTGAATTTGGCATTTGGTTTCTACATCATTTACCATAGGATACCGCACCTCTGCTGTCCTGCTGCGGGTCCTTGTTACCCTCAAAAGGGCAGGTCCAGTCAAAATTGTTATTAAAATGGATGGTGTAGTAAACATTACTATATAGTATAAGCAAATGAAAGTTATCTGATACTAAAAGATTGTTTCCTGTGTTAATATTGGGCCCCCTATAAACAAAAACATAAGTGCCATAAGGCCATGTTAACATGTCAAAATTTCCTTGCCGGATTTCTACTACTATAATACTGCTCCTATGTACAAGAATATAACTACTATAATACTGCCCCCTATATACAAGAATATAACTACTATAATACTGCTCCTATATACAAGAATATAACTACTATAATACTGCTCCTATGTACAAGAATATAACTAGTATAATACTGCCTCCTATATACAAGGATATAACTACTATAATACTGTCCGTATATACAAGAATATAACTACTATAATACTGCCTCCTATATACAAGAATATATCTACTATAATACTGCCTCCTATATACAAGAATATAACTACTATAATACTGCTCGTATATACAAGAATATAACTAGTATAATACTGCCTCCTATATACAAGAATATATCTACTATAATACTGTCCGTATATACAAGAATATAACTACTATAATACTGCTCCTATATACAAGAATATAACTACTATAATACTGCTCGTATATACAAGAATATAACTAGTATAATACTGCCTCCTATATACAAGAATATATCTACTATAATACTGTCCGTATATACAAGAATATAACTAGTATAATACTGCCTCCTATATACAAGGATATAACTACTATAATACTGTCCGTATATACAAGAATATAACTACTATAATACTGCTCCTATATATAAGAATATAACTACTATAATACTGCCTCCTATATACAATAATATATCTACTATAATACTGCCTCCTATATACAAGAATATAACTACTATAATACTGCTCGTATATACAAGAATATAACTAGTATAATACTGCCTCCTATATACAAGAATATATCTACTATAATACTGTCCGTATATACAAGAATATAACTAGTATAATACTGCCTCCTATATACAAGGATATAACTACTATAATACTGTCCGTATATACAAGAATATAACTACTATAATACTGCTCCCTATATACAAGAATATAACTACTATAATACTGCTCCTATATACAAGAATATAACTACTATAATACTGCCTCCTATATACAAGAATATAATTACTATAATACTGCTCATATATACAAGAATATAACTACTATAATACTGCTCCTATATACAAGAATATAAGTGTGAAAAAAGTAAAAAATAAGTTTTGAAGGCACAGTTACAGCCCATAGGACAATGACAACATAAGATTTTCTGGGAGCAGCAAATAATGGATCGATCAAACACAGCAGCACATAAACTTATATCTAGTACAATAGAAATCCTCCTCCTCTTTCTGACCGATTTCAGCCAAATTTAATAGGGTTGTGTATCCGACCCTAGTATGTTATTATGTTACATTTAAAGGGGTACTTCGGTGAAAAACATTTTTTTATTTTACATTTATTTGTAAATGACTTCTATATAAAAATCTTAACCCTTCCAGTACATATCAGCTGCTGTATGCTCCAGAGGAACTTTGTTGATGTAAATGATCAATTACTCGAAGAACAAACCTCTGCTTCCTGTATTTACCTGATAATTCAGTCACCTATATACTGTTATTGATCACTCCCTACTGGCCAGCTTCTATTATTACAATGCTGATTGAGTTCAATAGGAGGACTCTACAACAAACAACACTACAACTCCTAGCATGTGCTGGGGGTCCTATAGAGGTTTACTCCTGGAGTTAACCAATTCAGTCGACTATATTTTGTTATTGATCACCCCCTAGTGGCCAGTTTGAGTACAACAATAACAGGACTACAACAAACGACTCTACAATTCCTTGCATGTGCACTGATGGGCCTATACGGTTTTATGCCTGGTGTAACCATTTTTGTGTAAAAAAATTTAAATTTATATATATATATATATATATATATATATATATATATATATTTTTTTTTTTTATAAAAAAATATATATTTTTAAAATTTTTAATTTACAGTTATATATTTATTCATAATATGTGTGTGTGTGTGTGTATATATATATATGTATGTATATATATATTTACATTTTTATTTATTTTTATTATATTTATATATTTTATTTATTTAAATAAAAAAAGTTATATTGTATAAAATTAGACCCAATGTTACTCCATAGCTTACTATATAGCCAGACATTACCAGTAGATAACAGACTTAAAGGGACGCGTTTACTAATGTGCACAAATATGTCAAGTTCCTCCTAGATTCGTGGTCCATCCCACTGACCAGGACGGGATTTTTAGAAAGGCTGTGATATTGAACTGCTCCGCGGAGGGTTACCCTGTGCCTAAGATCGTGTGGAAGTACTCCAAAGGTAATGCCCATATTCTCATGGCTCCGCCTCTTTACTTCATCATAGCTTTTGTTCACTTTTGTTGTTTTTTTTTTTTGCCCCAAAAAATCTAAATAAATTAAAACCAATAAGTAATGTGGGGGCCGAAACTTATTGAGGGTTTATAGATGATTGTTGGGTCAGAAGGCAAAATATTCTGTGTATTGTCCAAAGAATACTGTCATAAATAGCACAAATGACAACCCACTATCCAAATATCATCATACAAAGCACAAATGGAACCACACTATTCAAATATCATCATACAAAACACAAGTGACACCCCATTATCCAAATATCATCATACAAAGCACAAATGGCACCACACTATCCAAATACCATCATACAAAGCACAAATGGCACCACACTATCCAAATATCATCATACAAAACACATGACACCGCACTATCCAAATACCATCATACAAAGCACAAATGGCACCACACTATCCAAATATCATCATACAAAGCACAAATGGCACCACACTATCCAAATATCATCATACAAAGCACAAATGGCACCACACTATCCAAATACTATCATGCAAAGCACAAAGGGCACCACACTATTCAAATACCATCATATAAAGCACATGACACCACACTATCCAAATACCATCATATAAAGCACAAATGGCACCACACTATCCAAATATCATCATACAAAGCACAAATGGCACCACACTATCCAAATACCATCATACAAAGCACAAATGGCACCACACTATCCAAATATCATCATACAAAGCACAAATGGCACCACACTATCCAAATACCATCATACAAAGCACAAATGGCACCACACTATCCAAATACCATCATACAAAGCACAAATGGCACCACACTATCCAAATACTATCATACAAAGCACACATGGCACCACACTATCCAAATACCATCATACAAAGCACAAATGGCACTATGCTATCCAAATACCATCATACAAAGCACAAATGACACCACACTATTCATAAACCATCATACAAAGCACAAAAGGCACCACACTATCCAAATATTATCATATAAAGCACAAATGGCACCACACTATCCAAATACCATCATACAAAGCACATATGGCACCACACTATCCAAATACCATCATACAAAGTACAAATGGCACCACACTATCCAAATACCATCATACAAAGCACAAATGGCACCACACTATCCAAATACCATCATACAAAGCACAAATGGCACCACACTATCCAAATACCATCATACAAAGCACAAATGGCACCACACTATCCAAATACCATCATACAAAGCACAAATGGCACCACACTATCCAAATACCATCATACAAAGCACAAATGACAACACACTATCCAAATACCATCATACAAAGCACAAATGGCACCACACTATCCAAATACCATCAAACAAAGCACAAATGGCACTATACTATCCAAATACCATCATACAAAGCACAAATCGCACCACACTATTCATAAACCATCATACAAAGCACAAATGGCACCACACTATCCAAATACCATCATACAAAACACATGACACCACACTATCCAAATACCATCATACAAAGCACAAATGGCACCACACTATCCAAATACCAACATACAAAACACAAATGACACCACACTATCCAAATACCATCATACAAAGCACAAATGGCACCACACTATCCAAATATCATCATATAAAGCACAAATGGCACTATACTATCCAAATACCATCATACAAAGTACACATGGCAACACACTATCCAAATATCATCATACAAAACACAAATGGCACTATACTATCCAAATATCATCATACAAAGCACAAATGGCACCACACTATCCAAATATACAAAGCACAAATGGCACCGCACTATCCAAATACCATCATACAAAGCACATATGGCACCACACTATCCAAATATCATCATATAAAGCACAAATGGCAACACACTATCCAAATACCATCATACAAAGTACAAATGGCAACACACTATCCAAATATCATCATACAAAACACAAATGGCACTATACTATCCAAATACCATCATACAAAGTACAAATGGCAACACACTATCCAAATATCATCATACAAAACATAAATGGCACTATACTATCCAAATACCATCATACAAAGCACAAATGGCACCACACTATCCAAATATCATCATACAAAGCACAAATGGCACCACACTATCCAAATATACAAAGCACAAATGGCACCGCACTATCCAAATACCATCATACAAAGCACAAATGGCACTGCACTATCCAAATACCATCATACAAAGCACAAATGGCACCACACTATCCAAATATCATCATACAAAACACAAATGGCACCACACTATCCAAATATCATCATATAAAGCACAAATGGCACTATACTATCCAAATACTATCATACAAAGCACAAATGGCACCACACTATCCAAATACTATCATACAAAGCACAAATGGCACCACACTATCCAAATACTATCATACAAAGCACAAATGGCACCACACTATCCAAATACCATCATACAAAGCACAAATGGCACCACACTATCCAAATACCATCATACAAAGCACAAATGGCACCACACTATCCAAATACCATCATACAAAGCACAAATGACACCACACTATCCAAATACCATCATACAAAGCACAAATGGCACCACACTATCCAAATACCATCAAACAAAGCACAAATGGCACCACACTATCCAAATAACATCATACAAAGCACAAATGGCACTATACTATCCAAATACCATCATACAAAGTACAAATGGCAACACACTATCCAAATACCATCATACAAAGTACAAATGGCAACACACTATCCAAATACCATCATACAAAGCACAAATGGCACTATGCTATCCAAATACCATCATACAAAGCACAAATGGCACCACACTATCCAAATATAATCATACAAAGCACAAATGGCACCACACTATTCATAAACCATCATACAAAGCACAAATGGCACCACACTATCCAAATATCATCATACAAAGCACAAATGGCACTATACTATCCAAATATCATCATACAAAGCACAAATGGCACTATACTATCCAAACATCATCATACAAAGCACAAATGTCACCACACTATCCGAATATACAAAGCACAAATGGCACCGCACTATCCAAATACCATCATACGAAGCACAAATGGCACTGCACTATCCAAATACCATCATACAAAGCACAAATGGCACCGCACTATCCAAATACATAGCATGTATAAATAATAGCGCCATACAGTGTCCTTATAATACTGATGAACTGTGTCTGCAGTGCTCATGTAACACATGGAGACAACTGCAATAAAGGTCAGCTGGGAGAAGTAGTCCTTTAGCTTTTATGTCATGTGACAGGGGGGTGTAGCTAACCCTGTTTTCCCTGTAAACCCGACTGAAAGGAGTTGTTCTTGTACTTCAAAGTGCAGGTATGAGACCTCTGTGCATTAGGATTCCATGAAACAACAATTTTAACACTTTACTGAAACTTCTTGTGCAAATCAATAGGTTTTCTTTAGTACATAGGATTTTACAGCTTTTTTTTTTTTAGATAAAAGAAGGGATATTTGGTCACTGTCCCTTTAAAAGATGATTTGCAGCAGATTTACTGAATGGAAAGTCACCATGTGAGCTATTAACACGTGAGTGTAGTGACAGATGCAGATGTAGACAGGGTACAGATGCACTAACTCTGACAGCAAGTATTTGCAGAGAGGTCCTTGTTCAGCTTCTTCTCCCCTGATTTAGATGAAACTCCTTACTGGAGCCAAAGACAGTATGGACTGGGACTTGCTTGTAGAACAGAATGCCACCTAGAAATAGCACTTTGGCCTAGGTTTAGTTATGCCTAACAGGAGCAGAAGCTAGGACATGTTGACAATAGCCTGGCCTGGAATGACCAGCAGGTTTGGTTTCACATCTTCTCCACAGAGAGGAGTCTGGACTAGATACTTCTCCTATAGCTATAGACTTAGGGAGGGTGACGTGACCAAAGCATCATTTATCTGATAAAATAGAAATGCAAATTTTAACCCTATGTACACATGTCGGAAAATATCCGCATATAAAATCTCTGTGCGGACATTCCGAAGACTGCAGACGGCGTTAGGATTGCACAGGAATGCGTCATCTCATAGACGGCTATGCGTTCCGTGCAGGGTCCGGAGAGAGAATGAATGTCTTCATTCTTTATGCGGACACGGAAATCGGACTTTCTGTGCCGGAAAAATCTGGAACAGAAATTCCGATATGTGAACAGGGGCTAACACTTCTGGAATACCTCAGTGTCTTCTGTTCATGTAGTGCAATGCATATGAGCAGCTTTGCTAGTAAACACCCAGTACCCCATACAAAAAAACTTCTTTAGTGATGGTAGCTGTCCCGGGTGCTGCGCTGCGCACTGTGGTCATGTGCTGTGCTGGTCGTGGCGGTGAGGCTGCATCAAGCAAACATTTGGCACTTAGCTGATTGTCTCCGCTGTTTCCATTGTAATTTATTCATTCCCTCAGGAAATTGAGTGGAAAGCTTAATCACCAGACACGTGCGCTTATTACAGTGTGCAGCGCACACCGCGAAAAACAGTGAGACCATAAATAATCTCAAGCTGATTGGAGAAATAATAAACAAACATTCTGCCCTATCTATCTATCTTATATCTATCTATCTATCTCATATCTATCTATCTCATATCTATCTATCTCATATCTATCTATCTATCTCATATCTATCTATATATCTCATATCTATCTATCTATCTCATATCTATCTATATATCTCATATCTATCTATCTATCTCATATCTATCTATCTATCTATCTATCTCATATCTATCTCATATCTATCTCATATCTATCTCATATCTATCTATCTATTTATCTATATCTATTTATCTATATCTATCTATCTCATATCTATCTATCTCATATCTATCTATCTCATATCTATCTGTCTATCTCATATCTATCTATCTATCTCATATCTATCTATCTATCTATCTATCTATCTCATATCTATCTCATATCTATCTATCTATCTATCTATCTATCTATCTCCTATCTATCTATCTCCTATCTATCTATCTATCTCCTATCTATCTATCTATCTATCTCATATCTATCTATCTCATATCTATCTATCTATCGATCTCATATCTATCTATCTCATATCTATCTATCTATCGATCTCATATCTATCTGTCTAGCTCATATCTATCTATCTATCTATCTTATATCTATCTCATATCTCTCTATCTATCTCCTATCTATCTATCTCATATCTATCTATCTTATATCTATCTCATATCTATCTATCTATCTTCTATCTATCTATCTCATATCTATCTATCTCATATCTATCTATCTATCTCATATCTATCTATCTATCTCATATCTATTTATCTATCTATCTATCTATCTATCTCATATCTATCTATCTATCTATCTATCTATCTATCTCATATCTATCTATCTCATATCTATCTATCTCATATCTATCTATCTATCTCATATCTATCTATCTATCTCATATCTATCTATCTATCTATCTCATATCTATCTCTCTATCTATCTCATATCTATCTATCTCATATCTATCTATCTCATATCTATCTATCTCGTATCTATCTATCTTATATCTATCTCATATCTCTCTATCGATCTATCTCATATCTATCTATCTAGCTATCTATCTCATATCTATCTATCTATCTCATATCTATCTATCTATCTATCTCATATCTATCTATCTATCTCATATCTATCTATCCCATATCTATCTATCTATCCCATATCTATCTATCTATCTCATATCTATCTATCTATCTCATATCTATCTATCTATCTCATATCTATCTATCTATCTATCTATCTCATATCTATCTATCTATCTCATATCTATATATCTATCTATCTCATATCTATCTATCTATCTATCTATCTATCCCATATCTATCTATCTATCCCATATTTATCTATCTATCCCATATTTATCTATCTCATATCTCTCTATCTATCTATCTATCTATCTATCCCATATCTATCTATCTATCTATCTATCCCATATTTATCTATCTATCCCATATTTATCTATCTCATATCTCTCTATCTATCTATCTATCTATCTCATATCTATCTATCTATCCCATATTTATCTATCTCATATCTATCTATCTCATATCTATTTCGTGTGTGAGCAGACATAATGATGTACCCATCATAGAGGCAGACTGGGCCCATTGAGAGATGGGGCCTGGCATGGAACTGTGCCCCCCACTTTCTGTCCCAAAGTCTATGGGGGTTGCTTGCAGGGTAAAGATGTCTACAGCTCCCATTGGGTTCAATACTAGCTGTTGATATCTATATGTAGAGAGCTCCCTCTAGAGGTGGATGTGTGCACCCAGATTTTTTCTCATTTTTCTCCATGACTGTGTAATATAAAGCAATAGAACCTGTTCTGAGTGTAGCATTGGGCCCTAATGTGTAGCATTGAGGGGGCCCAGAGTGTGACCACAAAACAAACAGATATAAATTACCTAGAAAGTTATCTTATCCTCCATTTGCCTTCAAAGCTGCATTAAAAATTCTTCTTGCATCTGGAAATAGATAATAGTTTATTTCCTAGACCAGTGTTTCCCAACTTGGGTGGCTCCAGCTGTGGCAAAACTACAACTCCTAGCATGCCCGGACAGCCAAAGGCTGTCCGGGCATGCTGGGAGTTGTAGTTTTGCAACAGCAAAAAGCACCCTGGTTGGGAAAAACTTCCCTAAAGCAGTGGTCTCCAAACTCTGGCCCTTCAGCTGTTTCAAAACTACAACTCCCAGCATGCCCGTACAGCCAACAACTGTCCGGGCATGTTGGGAGATGTAGTTTTGCAACATCTGAAGGGCCACAGTTCAGAGACCACTGTCCTAGAGCCGAGTTCCCCCAACCTGTGGCATGCTGGGAGTTGTAGTTTTGCAACAGCTCAAAGCACCCTGGTTGGGAAAAACTGCCCTAAAGCAGTGGTCTCTAAATTTTGGCCCTTTAGCATTTTCAAAACTACAACTTCCAGCATGCCCGGACAGCCAACAACTGTCCGGGCATGCTGGGAGTGGTAGTTTTGCAACATCTGAAGGGCTACAAATCAGAGACCACTGTCCTAGAGCCGAGTTCTTCAACCTGTGGCTCTCCAGCTGCTGCAGAACTACAACTCTCAGCCATTGTCTGTCCAGTGGCGTAAATCTTTTGGAGAGCCACAGGTTGGGGAACACTCTCCTAGAGGCACAGAGCCTAGGGGTACAGCTAGGTCATAGTCATCTGGCCTCCAACAATGCATTGTTTGTGGTGTTGGGAAACCAGCAGAATGTTGAATGCAGCTCTGGAGGTAAAGGGAGTAGGAACCATAAAGCTCAGTAGAAGATAAATAAGGCATTTGTGGTGAGCCACGGGAGTGCGATGTGAGGTGTATGGGGCAGATGGTGTTAACCCCTAAATGTTCGTGACGCCAGGGCGTGGTTTGCCTATGTAACCACCCAAAGGTAGTTAGGCAGGGCAAATAAGAGTCCAAGGCCAGGTTAGGGTTAACGGTAGCTTTACTGAGGTAGACAGATGGCACAGTCTATACAGCTCGGCCAGGATCCCAGAGAGGAGACCGGTAACACAGGGGACCTCGCAGTACTCGGGACTTGCAGTGACTTGACAGACTTTAGCACAGCCACGCTGACTATAATAGACTTGACTGTAGATAGTGACAGCAGAGAGATGACTTGACTTACTGACATGTGGCTGTAATTTAGTTTGAGGCCTCCAGATGTGCTGGACACTGGTTCTGAGACGTCTGGACTGGACTTGACCTCAGCAGAGAATGAATCACAAGAGAGATTGTAGTACCCCCCCCCCCCCCTCTTATAAAGGGGGGCTGAGCAACGAGCCCATAGGTCATGCCGTAGGTCACCTGGTTAGCTGGTGCTCTCTGGGTAACAAAACATGTGACTTGAACATGTGACAACAGTATCATGTGTTTAAAGGGGTTATCCAGGAAAAAACTTTTTTTCATATATCAACTGGCTCCAGAAAGTTAAACAGATTTGCAAATTACTTCTATTAAAATTTTTTTTAATCCTTTGAGTACTTATGAGCTGCTGAAGTAGAGTTGTTCTTTTCTGTCCAAGTGCTTTCTGATGACACCTGTCTTGGGAACTGTCCAGAGTAGAAGCAAATCCCCATAGCAAACCTCTTCTACTCTGTGCAGTTCCTGAGACAAGCAGAGATGTCAGCAGAGAGCACTGTTGCCAGACAGAAAAGAACAACTCAACTTCAGCAGATGATAACTATATGAAGGATTTAGATTTTTTAATAGAAGTAATTTACAAATCTGGAGCCAGTTGATATATATATATATATATATTAAAAAAAAAAAAATTCTCCTGGAATACCCCTTTAACTCAAAGGTCCTCAAAGCTCCTTTATACATAATACATAGAACACTATGGGGGAGACGCTGCAGGAGAGCCCCTAGGACACAGAGGGACTTAACCTGACAGGGCCTAAGTACTGGGACATCACACATTCACATAGTAACCTGTGTAACATGGAGTAGCGTTAATAATGGAGTGGTCTCTTACTTCTCTGCAGGTGCTGGAGTTCCTCAGTTTCAGCCCATCGCACTGAACGGTCGTATACAGCTTCTCAGTAATGGTTCTCTACTTATAAAGCACATCCTGGAGGAAGATAGCGGCTACTACCTCTGCAAGGTCAGCAATGATGTGGGAGCTGACGTCAGCAAGTCCATGTATCTCACGGTTAAAAGTAAGAACTGGAACTATTTATTTCTTGTTAACCAGGAATTTACTTCGAAGTAGTCAGTGCGCTCCTGCTATGTCCGACCATCATCCATGGGGATAACAATAAAGGGGTACTCCACAGAAAAAATGTATATATTTTTTAATCAACTGGTGCCAGAAAGTTAAACAGGTTTGGAAATGACTTCTGTAAAAAAAAATATTAATCCTTCCAATACTTATCAGCTGCTATATGCTCCAGAGGAAGTTGTGTAGTTCTTTCCAGTCTGACCACAGTGCTCTCTGCTGACACCTCTGTCCATGTAAGGTACTGTACAGAGCAGGAGAGATTTGCTATGGGGATTTGCTGCTACTCTGGCATGGACATAGTTGTCAGCAGAGAGCACTGTGGTCAGGCGGGAAAGAACTACACAACTTCCTCTGGAACATACAGGAGCTGATAAGTCCTGGAAGGATTAAGATTTTTTTTTTAATAGAAGTAATTTACAAATCTTTATAACTTTCTGGAACCAGTTGATTTGAAACAAAAAATAATAATATTGTTTTCCACTTGAGTACCCCTTTAAGACAAATGTATCTATGGAGTTGAATAATAGGCCTCACTATGTTTGGTCAACAAGAGATTCCATGTGTAAGAGAGTTATCACCTATAGCTAGTCCAGTGTTTCCCAACCAGGGTGCCTCCAGCTGTGGCAAAACTACAACTCCCACATGCCCGGACAGCCTGCGGCTGGGAGTTGTAGTTTTAGCACAGCTGGAGGCACCCTAGTTGGGAATCAGTGGGCTAGTCTATAACTATATACGGTTCATACATACACATATAGTTCCTGACACAAACAGAGGTGTCAGCAGAGAGAACTGTGGTCAGACTGGAAAGAACTACACAACTTTCTCTGGAGCATACAGCAGCTGATAAGTACTGGAAGGATTAAGATATTTTGTATAGAAGTAATTTACAAATCTGTTTAACTTTTTGGCACCAGTTGATCACACTTCTGTCCATTTTAGAAACTGTCCAGAGCAGGAGAGGTTTGCTATGGGGATTTGCTCCTACTCTGGACAGTTCCTGACACAGACAGTGGTGTCAGCAGAGAGCACTGTGGTCAGACTGGAAAGAACTACACAACTTTCTCTGGAGCATACAGCAGCTGATAAGTACTGGAAGGATTAGATATTTTATATAGAAGTAATTTACAAATCTGTTTAACTTTTTGGCACCAGTTGATTTAAAAACAATTTTTTTCCCTCTGGAGTACTACACTTATCTGCCATAACAATACAACCACCTGCCTAATCATATTTATGGTCAGGGCCTTCCAGTGCGTATGAAACGTAAGCCTACCTAATAACAAACAAACAATAAGATAACATGACACTACTCACCTAAACCTGTAACCGAGGATGCAAGAGGCATAAATCTACTTCACCTAACATGCGGCTAGATTTGTGCCCAGGCCGACGCCGGAGGGTGCACCTTTAAGAGGGCAAAAACAGCATACCTAGGGAAGTAATATGTATACCCTTTGACATAAGATAAGGACATCAGCTGCCAACCAGGCACTCCGTCCATGGCCCAAAACCACCTCAAAGAATACCTTAGTAGCACTGAGGCCAACCCTGTCACTTCATTTGTCTTACCAGATGCCATAGCTACCCCATAAACACCGCATGCATGTCCACCACATAAACTCACCGGATGAACTGAACAAATAGGCTCCCTACCCCACTGTACCTCATGAGCCAACTGTCAGTAACCATCGTACGCTGCTACTATGGATATGGGCCAAAAACCTGACAAGCCATAGAGAAGAACCATAGTAAGGAACCCGAACGACGTGAGATATGGAACATTACAGGAGTGCGGTACCTACTTGACGGAATATGCGTTGAATCAGTGACTATATGCGTGGAAGGAACGACTGAAACATGTCCCGCGTGTGAATATGTCACCTGCAGATGAGAAAGTTAGTGACAAACATGGCAGTCATGTCCTAAAAAACGTGTCAGAAACATACGACTATGCAGTGCATCCCACCTGAAAGCGTGACAGGCAGAACAGGTATACAACTGCCTATGTGTAGTGAAGCCATTGCTCTGAAAACGTGTCAGTAACACTAGCCAAGCGGTATATCCCACCTGAGGACGTGTCAGGCATGCCAGGTATATACCCCCTATGTGTCCTGTTGCAATTGCCTTGGAAAACGTGTCCTAGACAATAGCCCAGATAATGTACTCCCCTGCGGACTTGGCAGGCAGGCTGAGATTACCCACAACCTGTAAGTATGACATGACCCACGAGTTGTATAATGGCATAAGTGCATGATGCCTAATGACCGTTATGTTAAAGCTAAAGTAACTAAATGTCTGTAACAATGGTAAACTAACCCGTTAAGTCCGAACGCTGAAATAAACCGTAACCAACGCTGAATCATTATTCGCCAAACATGCTAAGGTAATGTGACGTGCGATAGTAACGTGAGCCCAACAATGACTCTGAAACTACGTATGCTTAAGGATAAAAGAGACAGACACAACAACTATGCAATGCACCCCACCTGGAACCATGATGGGCATCACAGGTATATAAGCGTCTGTGTGCCGTGGCACTATTGCTCTGAAGCCGTGTCAGCAGCAATAACTAAGCAGTGTATCCCACCTGCAAAACGTGACAGGCATGACAGGTATACAACCGCCTATGTGTTGTGAGACTATTGTTCTGAAAGCGTGTCAGCCACAATAACTGAGTGGTTTATCCCACCTGAGAACGTGACAGGCATCCCGGATATACCACCACCTATATGTATGCGATACTACTGCTCTGAAACATATCAGCAGCAATAAGTGAGTAGTGTATACCACCTGAAAACGTGACAGGCATGACAGGTATACAACCGCCTATGTGTTGTGAGACTATTGTTCTGAAAGCGTGTCAGCCACAATAACTGAGTGGTGTATCCCACCTGAGAACGTGACAGGCATCCTGGATATACCACCACCTATGTGTATGCGATACTACTGCTCTGAAACATATCAGCAGCAATAAGTGAGTAGTGTATACCACCTGAAAACGTGACAGGCATAACCGGTATACAACAACGTGTGTGTTGTGCTGCCATTGCTATGAGAACAGTCAGAAGTCAAGCGGGCACACTCTGCATAACAGGCCATTATGAGAGATATACCATAATGGACAATAAATGTCTCATAAGTTTTAAAACACAAGATGAACAACCTGCCCATGATAAGCTAAATACCAAGACCGTGAACAGTGACCATACCTAATTCAATAGAGTAGCATGTAAAGATAACATAACCATGGAGACCACGCAGTGTAAACAATCTACCTTACCCTTTCCAATAAGTAAAAATGCCAAACCAACAAATACTATATTTACACAACATGCCATGATAACCCAACCCTCTGACACAACATGTCATATCAACATAACGCTATAGGCCACCCAAAGCTATGGTCCCGTATTCTGCGTAACACCAAAGTCTACTGAAAGCGTACAAGAAAACTAAAATGATGCGTACTGAGAAACGTGTAGAGAAAATCTATAGGACCTGCTAACGTCACCTGAGTGTAGAAATAAACTATGGTAACACATGCGAAGCAACAAGAGCTGAGGCACCAATACTATGGTAACGTACCAACATCAAACTAGTAACTTTCAGTAGAATAACCACCGTTACATGCTACAGTAACATCCGCATGCTAACCATGCTATAGTGTCGTATGGGTAGTACCAATGTTCAAGAAACGTGTCGTAGAACCGCTATAGCAGCAGCCACACTGCTGTTGTAATAAGCGTAGCGAAGATATCACCTATATGCAGAGACAATGCTACAGTAACAACGCTTAGTAAACCATGCATAACCACAGTTACCATAGGCACATATACTTACCACCGTATGCAACCATAAGCAGGTTATACTATATTCCGACAATCGTATTGCAGCATATGGAACCCACGTGCGTGCTATGCCATATAGACCGATCGTGTTAATCGTATGGGACATGTTGCTATGGCGCGTTGAACCGTATGAACACGTAAGCGTATTATATTGTGTGAAAAACATAAGCACGTACAACATATGGACACATAAGCGTGTTATGTCCTATGGTAACGGGAGCGTTTTACCCCATATAGAACATCCAAACGTGTTACACTGTATGCAAAATACATGAGCGTACTATACTGTGCAGAAACTACGAGTGTGTAGACTGTATGGATAATACGAGCGTGTAATGCAGTATGGAAATACAAACATTTTATACTGTATGAAAAATACAACCTGTATGGAAAGTACAAGCGTGTTGTACTGTAAGGAAAATACAATGCATGTAATACTGTATGGAAAATACAAGCGTGTTATCCTACATGGAAAAAAAAATTGTTGTATACTGTATGAAAACTACAAGCATGTGTACTTATATGGATGAATCAAGCATGTGTACTGTATGTATGATACAAGCGTGTATACTCTATGGACAATACAAGCGTGCGTACTAAATGGACAATACGAGCGTGCATACTGTATGGACAATAAAACCGTGTATACTATATGGACAATACAAGCATGTATACTAAATGGACAATACGAGCGTGCATACTGTATTGACAATACAAGCGTGCATGCTGCATGGACAACACAAGCGTGTATACTGTATGGAAAACACAAGCGTGTATACTGTATGGAAAACACAAGCGTGCATACTGTATAGACAATACAACCGTGTATACTGCATGGACAATACAACTGTGTATACTATAGGGACAATACAAGCGTGCATACTAAATGGACAATACGAGCGTGCATACTGTATAGACAATACAACCGTGTATACTGCATGGACAACACAAGCGTGTATGCTGTATGGAAAACACAAGCGTGCATACTGTATGGACAACATAAGCGCGCATACTGTAAGGAAAACACAAGCGTGTATACTGTATGAAAAACACAAGTGTGTTTACTGTGTGGACAACACAAGCGCGCATACTGTATGGAAAATACAAGCGTGTATAATGTATGTTCAATACAAGCGTGTATACTGTACTGGAAATATAAGCGTGTATACTGTACAAATACAAGCGTGTGTACCGTATGAAACACCAGCGTGTACTGTACTGGGCGGAGCGTGGACTGTACCGCAGACGGGAGTGCTCGCTCCGAGATCGGGCTCCCCGCCTGCCTCCGATACCCCTTACCCGGCTTCTAGTGCACAGTCCGGCCCCCTTAACAGGAAGGCCCTGTGAACCGCCACACTGCTTCCTCAATATCAATGGCCGGAACAAGAAAACACAGTCTGCTTTGCGGGCGGCAGACCCAACACCCCCTTCCCCCCAAACCTGTTCCCCGATGGGCCCTGGACGCCAGACCGTCTTGCTGGTAACTCGAAACTCCCGCCAACTGCCATGATGACGTCAGCAACAGCGTAACGTTCAATGTGCCCCCTGAACCGGCACGTGCGCGTATTTATACCACCCAGGCCCTCCCATAAATACAGGTTGTAACCAACCTTCCACATAGGTCCTCCTGGTTCCACTCCCAGCCCAAACTCCAAAGATATGTGTATGTTTCCTGAGGTGTCTGCACCAAGACATTAGCAGCAGATCCTGAAAGTTGTGAGGGGTGGCCTCCGTGGATGGATCCCACAGATGATCCATAAGATTGAGATCTTAAAGGGGTACTCGGCTGCTCAACGTTTGGAACAAACTGTTCCAAACGCTGAAGCCGGGAGCTCGTGACGACATAGCCCCACCCCCTCATGACGTTGCACCCCCTCCCATAGACTTGTATTGAGGGGGCGGGGCTTGATGTCATGAGTGGGCGGGGTTATGACATCACGAGCAGCCGGCTCCAGCGTTTGGAACAGCTTGTTCCAAACGCTGAGTAGCAGAGTACCCCTTTAAGAATCTGGAGGCCGAGTCACCACCTTGATCTTTGTCATGTTCCTCATTCGTGAACAATGGGGGAGATTTTGCTCAGGCCTTTTCAAAAATGAAAGAAGCGATCTGATTGGTTGCTATGGGCAACTTGGCAACTTTTCCTCTGGACAGGTTTTGATAAATCTCTCCCAATGTCTGTAGAGGGGCCCGGAACGTTTTCCTGCTGAAAGAGGCGACTGCCATTAGGGAATCCCACTGCCATGAAGAAGGGGTCTTGGGGCGAGATTTATCAAAACCTGTGCAAAGGAAAAGTTGCCCAGTTGCCCATAGCAACCAATCAGATCTCTTCTTTCATTTTTTAACAAGGCCTCTGCAAAATTAAAACAGCGATCTGATTGGTTGCTATGGGCAACTGGGCAACTTTTCCTTTGCACAGGTTTTGATAAATCTCCCCCTTGGTCTGTACAATGGGTAGGTGATAGGTGTCACTGTAACATCCACATGATCCAGCAGAAAATTGCCCATCACACTGCCCCCGCCATCTTGTCTTCTTCCCATCCTGGTGCCATCTCGGCTGCCCACATGATGGAGAATGTGATTCATCAGACCAGGCGCCTTCTTCCATTGCTCCAATTCAGATGCTTACATGTCCATTGTAGGCACTTTCTGTGGTGGACAGTGGTCAACATGGGGGGAGTGCGGGGCCCCATACACAGCAATCTGCGATGTCCTGTGTGATCTGACTCCTTTCTATCATAGACAGCAGTCTGTCGGACAGGGAAGAGACACTGACCTGCATTCTGTCCTGATGAAGGGCCCGTTTCGGGTCTGAAACGCGTTGATCTATGCTTGGAATAAATGTTATCTTTTATTGAAATTGAAATTGGTTGAATAAGTTCCGTTTTTGTTTCTTCTGCTGCTTATATCATAGACAGCAGGACCTTTTTCAAAAATGTGTTCTACAGCAACTTTTCTTGGACCAGATAGGCTAGCCTTTCCCCCTCCCCCCATATACATCAATGATCCTTGGGCCCTCATGTTCCCAGTCACTAGCTGTCCTTCCTTGGAGCACCTTTGTTCGGTACTAACCACAATATTCCGGGAACACCCCACATGACTGGCTCTTTTAGACCTGCTCTGATCCAGTCGTCTCCACATCACTATTTGCTCCTTGTTACAGTCGCTCAGACCTAACATCTTTCCCATTTCAACATCAACTTTAAAGGGGTACTCCGGTGGAAAACGTTTTTTTTTTTTTTTTTTTTCTTTTTTAAATCAACTGATTCCAGAAAGTTAAACAGATTTGTAATTTACTGCCATTAAAAAAATCTTAATCCTTCCAGTACTTATTAGCTGCTGAATACTACAGAGGAAATTATTTTCTTTTTGGAACACAGAGCTCTCTGCTGACATCACGAGCCCAGTGCTCTCTGCTGACATCTCTGTCCATTTTAGGAACTGTCCAGAGCAGCATATGTTTGCTATGGGGATTTTCTCCTACTCTGGACAGTTCTTAAAATGGACAGAGATGTCAGCAGAGAGCACTGTGCTCGTGATGTCATCAGAGAGCTCTGTGTTCCAAAAAGAAAATAATTTCCTCTGTAGTATTCAGCAGCTAATAAGTACTGGATGGATTAAGATTTTTTAATAGAAGTAATTTATAAATCTGGCACCAGTTGATTTAAAAAAAAAAAAGTTTTCCACTGGAGTACCCCTTTAAAGGAGTACTCCACTGCCCCAGCGTACGGAAGATTTTGTTCCAAACGCTGGGTGCGGGCTGCGCGGGTCGTGATGTCAAGGTCACGCCCCCTCAATGCAAGTCTATGGGAGGGGGCGTGGCAGCCGCCACGCCCCCTCCCATAGACTTGCATTGAGGGGGCGTGGCGTGACGTCTCAAAGCCCACACCCAGCTTTCGGAACAGTGGAGTACCCCTTTAAGAACTAGCTGGACACTTGCTTCCAATATATTTCACCCCTTGACAGGCACCAAAGCCACCAGATAATCCATGTTATATACCCCTACTGGTGGTTTTAATGTTATGGCTGATCAATGTGTCATTTTTATGATCTAAAAAGGTGTAAAATTACTAAATGTTACTAGATAACATTTTTGAGCTGAAGTAACCTGCTTCAAGTGCTGCCATCTTGTGTCCATCTTGCGCAATTTTACTTTCTGGATTACCAGCAATTTGACACAACTCTGACCTCTATAGGAAAAACAGGGGTCCAGCTAAAGGGGCATATAGAAAATTATGCATTGTAGCCCTAAGCCACATAGTAGTATCAATAGCACTTGGTAGGTGGAGGGGCCCTGTAACAGACTCCGCCCAAGGGCCCAGGAGTTTCAGGTTACATTATGATTTCATCTAAACTTTAACCCCCAGTCGTATTTAGAGCCAATATGTCGGTTCCTATGGGCCTTGGATAAGTCCCCCCCCCCCCCCCAACCCAAAAGTGTGATGGCAAGGTACTTTTCGGTAGTAATTCCAGCCAGGGTCCTTCCGAAATCCACCATGGCTGCCATGATTGGATTCCGAGTCCACCTTGCCGGAAGCAGCTGCAGATTATTAGGGCACGATGGGAGTTGTAGTTTTGTAATGGCTGGATGAAACAAGTTAGGTTATAGAGAACTCAACGTGTTTCGGCTAATGTGCCTTAGTCACAGATCTATGACTAAGGCACGATAGCCGAAACTTGCCATAGTCACTTTTTTTCCTTTAAAAAGTACCTGTCACCAAATAAACTGTTCTAAACTAACTCAGGCTTTGTTTCCTAACTACTCCTAACACCCCTCCAGCTCTTGAAAAAATTCAGAGCTTTATTTCCCAGCAGGAGAAAGTGGGCGTTTCCCAGCAGGCATGACATCACCTGCTGGGGGACCACTTCCGCCCTCACATAGTTGCAGTGCTGTGATGAATATGTGGTAGTGGTAGTGGCATGGGGGGGTGAGGTGTAGGGCAGATGTTATTACCCTGGGGGCAGATGGTGTTAACCCCTTGTGTCCGTGATGCCAGGGCGTGGATTAGCCTTAACCACACAAAGGTATACCGCTGGATCCTGGGCTAGTCACGGGGGCAATGAAGACACTGACGCCAAGTTACAGTAGCTTTACTGAGGGTAGATAGTTGGAACAGTCTATGCAGTACCGCCAGGGCCCAAGGAGGTGACCAGTGACACAGAGACCTTGCTGGATTGCTGGGACTTGTAGTGGATGGGATAATTTAGTCCAGGCCATGCTGGATAGACAGAAGACTGGGCTATGACTTAAGCTTACTGTGCACTTTACTTGTGACTGCAAGACTTGACTTAAGGGCTATAATGCACTGGACACACACTCTGAGACGTCTTGACTGGACTGGACCTCAGGAACAGCAGCGTGAGGCTAGCGCCACCCAGGGCTTATATGGGGGAGACTAGCATTGAGCCCATTTGTCACCTTTGGGGTCAGTTGGTCACTACTACCTCCTGGGTTACAATCACATGGTAAATGTATTAAAGCTACAATATATAACAACTTATATACATGGGGGATACAACTGCAGGGGGCCCTGGGGACACAGAGGGACACTGCCTGACAGGGCTGGAAGGTACGGGGAAACACCCTCCCGTACTGGGCCACCACAAATAGAAGACCTGAGGCTCTGTGCAGCAGCTTTCAGTCTTTATTGCTATCAGTGAGGCTCTCCTGCAGGTTTCAGTCTGTGCAGCTTTCTGTGAGAATCTGTGGAGCTCTCACTTTTGGTGCAGCTGTCAATCAAGCTCAGTGCAGAGAAACACTTCCTGAGTTCGGTCTCCTGCCAGGCCTGGAGGAGACCAAACTCACAGTATTAATTGTGGCAGGGAACAGAACAGAGCCACCTAGTGTCCATTTTCAGAATATTTTTTTAATTAGTAAAACATGATGGAAACTATAGAAATCTGGTATTGCTGTAATCAGGACGACCTGAAGTATCAAAATAACATGTTCGCTCAACCACAAGGTAAATGGCGTAGAAAAGAAAACCACCAAATTTGCTAAATTAGCTTTTACTATTTCAATTTCACTTGACCAATATTTTTAATGTTTTTTTGGTTCGGAGCATATGTTATGGAAAAAATTAAATGATATCATTATAGTAGTTAGTTATGGCTATTACAGGGCGATGAGGAAAAAACGAGAGTGTAAAAGCGAAAATTGGCCCGGACAAGTGGATCGTCATGAGGGACAAGTAGTTTTTTTAATTACATTTCCACACCCCTGTAGTAAGTGTTATATCGCACCCTAGTGCTGAATTACAGCTCACACTGCTCAGCACTGCTCTATAATGTCCTCAATTCTGCTGCTGCATCTGAGGAGCAGGATCTCTTCTGTGTGTTTGTGCAGTGTATGGGAGACATCAGAGCAGCTAATATCCAGGCGAGTGTTTGCCAACCAAGGTACTGCAAGCTGTCGCAAAACTACAACTCCCACCATGCCCGGACAGCCCTTGGCTGTCCGGGCATGGTGGGAGTTGTAGTTTTGCGACAGCTCGTGGTACCCTGGTTGGCAAACAATCGTCTGGATATTAGCTGCTCTGATGTCTCCCATACACTGCACAAACACACAGAAGAGATCCTGCTCCTCAGAAGCCGCAGCAGAATTGAGGACATTATAGAGCAGTGCTGAGCAGTGTGAGCTGTAATTCAGCACTAGGGTGCAATATAACACTTACTACAGGGGTGTGGAAATGTAATTAAGGGACAGGGGAATAGATGAACACATGACTGCAGGATCAGACTACAAATAGTCTGCTTGTAGACTGTAACCACAGAGACACATCAGTCTGCAAAGGAGCCTTATAAGGGTGAGAAATTTTAAATACAGGCCCGTGACCTGACCCCCTAAACAAATACAGACCCCAAACCAGGCCATCTAAGTAAATACAAATCTCCGACCAGACCCCCAAAACAAATACAGACCATACACCATGCCTTCTAAATAAATAGAAACCCTAAACTAGACCCTCTAAATAATTCCAGACCCCAAAACTAATACAGTCCACAGACCGAACCGCCTAAATAAATACAGACCCCAGACCCTCTAAACTTATAAAGACCCCAGACCAGACCCTCTAAATCAGTAATGATGCCAGACATGAGTAGAACTAAAGCCAAGCCTTACTGTGTCTTCAATGGCTGGATGAGGCGCCCTCTGCATTTTAATCCATGACTGTTGTGTTTTTTTTAATTTATTTTTTTTGTCCCGTCCTTGTGCAAATACGAAGTGGAAATCTGCATTTCCCTATGTGAGATAATAAGGCAGCAGATGTATCCCTTCATGGGTACAGAGAGGCGCAGGCGGATATCTGAGCGAGGTCACACGGCTTTCATATTAAATATTTAACAAAGTTTAACTAAACTGACTGTAGTCCTCGCCGCGCCGCCTTCACTTATCACTACAAAGGCTCTTTGAAGTGGGAAGGCTGCGGAATACCTTAATCTTCTCGTTGAAGGAGAGAAGGGAGATGCAGATTCTGGAGTCGGCTGCTTAAATTCTTATCTAACAAAATCAGGTTATGTAACCGCATCCGACGCTGCGCAAAACAGCTGTAAGATCATATTTATACTGGGTGCATTCCGTTGTGCAAAAATATATATTTGTTTTAGAAATATATATATACGGGATGAGTATTTAACTCAGGGAGAGTTCACCACTCCTGGTGTGACGGAAGCACTCCGCAAGGTGATGTAATAAGCTGATTTGCATATTCCCATATATATATATATATATATATATATATATATATATATATATATATATATATACAAAAAAAGAGGATTGCAGCAGCACACATTGGTCAAAAAAATTGAGGCTCTTAGCGCACTTTTTGATCAAAACGTGTCCCCCATCCACCACGGGGAGGTGGCCTCATTTAGGATGGGAACCTAGCACAAATTCTGAGCCTAACACTCAACTATCCACTCACCTCTGCTGGGCATATAGCCTCTGACTGGGTGACATGCTGGATCCATTTAAAACTCCACCTGTGAGAAAGGGGGAGGGGTATATATATATAAAAATAAATTCATTTAATTAATTTAAATTATGTATTTATTTATTTTTGTTTTGTTTTGAAATGTTGAATTTCAACTCCTTTTGTTCTCAGAAGAAAAGTTGGCACCAAAGGAGTCCGGCAGCGTCTTTCCCCACTCATCCAGAACACTTGAACGCTTGACCAAGGATCAGGAGAAATTGCTGTCCGCCATTTGAGTGTTCAACAGTCTCGTTCAGTCTCAAAATAGTGAATTAGTTAGTTAGGACTAAGTCGAAACGCGTCGGTGCATATGTGGTCTATTACTCTCATGTTTTTATGTCCCCCCTTTTGCACTGGCTTTTAATCTTTTGGAAATAAAGTGATTTTTTTTATCCAGCCGGGAGCCGGAACTTCCTCCTTTCTTCTTGATTCAAAATAGTGAATACAGCAGTCGTCACAAAAGCTCACTACTGCTGTATTCTCAAGGGGCACCTGGGGACCTCCATTCTCGAGATCTCCATGGGTCCCTGCAGTTACGCCCCACTCATGACACATTAAGTGGGAAAACTCCTGGGTTAACAACCACCTCTTCCATAGACTTCTAGATAATCACCCAAAAATTACGGACAATCCAAGATTTTTCAGGGCACCCCCAACCCCTTTTAAATAGGACACAGCCTCCAAATGCACTCAACCTAAAGTACCACAACACACCTCAGTCCCCAGGATTAATAATGAGAGACTGGATTGAAGAGGTATTTTAGAGATTTATGGCATATCCAGAGAGGTGTCCCACCCACTTTTGGGGTATGCACCTATTTTAAGAATGCAGGTCTTAAGCGACCCATGCTCTTGAAAAGCGACCTATGCTCTTGAAAAGAAATGTATGTCCTAGGGCTGGGAGACACCTCTATCAGACCGTAGACCCAAAGGAAAAAACTCCAGGCCTCAACTGGCGGTGGGGAAATAACATGCTCAGTTGGGATTGGCCAAGTGCCGGGCAGATAGAGGGTCCTTCTTCCACAGTGTCAATCTCATCCACTTGCTTCCCTCAAAGGTCTGATTGGGCCTCAGAGGTTCCCTGTGCATGCCATGTATGGGAGCATGTGCAGTGCAAAATTAAACGGTTCCTGTCATTTCAGCAAACTTTGCATAAGTCAATAGTAGAAGCCAATGTAAAAAAAACTTTGTAATATATCTTATCGGAGAAAAATTATTTTTTCTCTACTAATTAGGCTTCTTTCCACACCCCCTTCCCCCTAAACTTATTATTTACTGTTTAGATGGATCAGTTCAGTAAGGGAGTATATGGAGAGATGAGGTGAAGGAGGATATAGCTACAGTGTGAGACAGAGACACAGATATGCTGCTTCTTCTAGCAGGTGTTATATTTCACCCCTGTGCTGGATTACAGCTCACACTGCTCAGCACTGCTCTATAATGTCCTCTATTCTGCTGCTGCTTCTGAGGAGCAGGATCTCTTCTTCTGTGTGTGTGCGGGGGCTCAATGTTTGGGAGACATCATAGCAGTTAGTCTCCTGAACAGTGTTACTATCCAGTGTTCCTCCAAAGGCTGTTCAAGCATGATGGGAGCTGTAGTTTTGCAATAGCTCGAGGTAATTTGGTTGGGAAACACTTGTCTGAAAACTAGTTTAGGAAGAGTGGAATGGATGAACACATGACTGTAGGATCAGACAACAAATAGTCTGTGTCACGATGCCGGCTGGCAGGTGGTGGATCCTCTGTGCCAGAGAGGGATTGGCGTGGACCGTGCTAGAGGATCGGTTCTAAGTCACTACTGGTTTTCACCAGAGCCCGCCGCAAAGCGGGATGGTCTTGCTGCGGCGGTAGTGACCAGGTCGTATCCCCTAGCAACGGCTCAACCTCTCTGGCTGCTGAAGATAGGCGCGGTACAAGGGAGTAGACAGAAGCAAGGTCGGACGTAGCAGAAGGTCGGGGCAGGCAGCAAGGATCGTAGTCAGGGGCAACGGCAGAAGGTCTGGAATCACAGGCAAGGAACACACAAGGAACGCTTTCACTGGCACTAGGGCAACAAGATCCGGCGAGGGAGTGAAGGGGAAGTGAGGTGATATAGGGAAGTGCACAGGTGTAAACACTAATTGGAACCACTGCACCAATCAGCGGTGCAGTGGCCCTTTAAATCGCAAAGACCCGGCGCGCGCGCGCCCTAGGGAGCGGGGCCGCGCGCGCCGGGACAGAACTGACGGGGAGCGAGTCAGGTACGGGAGCCGGGGTGCGCATCGCGAGCGGGCGCTACCCGCATCGCGAATCGCATCCCGGCCGGAGGTGGTAACGCAGCGCCCCGGGTCCGTGGAACCGACCGGGGCGCTGCAGTGAGGGAAGTGTAGCGAGCGCTCCGGGGAGGAGCGGGGACCCGGAGCGCTCGGCGTAACAGTACCCCCCCCCTTGGGTCTCCCCCTCTTCTTGGTGCCTGAGAACCTGAGGATCAGACTTTTGTCCAGGATATTGTCCTCAGGTTCCCAGGACCTCTCTTCTGGACCACAACCCTCCCAATCCACTAAAAAAAAAGTTCTTCCCCTGACCTTTTTGGAGGCCAAGATCTCTTTGACAGAGAAGATGTCCGAGGAGCCGGAAACAGGAGTGGGAGGAACAGATTTAGGAGAAAAACGGTTGAGGATGAGAGGTTTAAGAAGAGAGACGTGAAAGGCATTAGGGATACGAAGAGAAGGAGGAAGAAGAAGTTTGTAAGAGACAGGATTAATTTGACACAAAACTTTAAAAGGACCAAGATAGCGTGGTCCCAACTTATAGCTCGGGACACGGAAACGGACATATTTAGCGGAGAGCCATACCTTGTCTCCAGGGGAAAAAATGGGAGAAGCTCTTCTTTTCTTATCTGCGAATCTCTTCATGCGAGAAGAAGCCTGTAAGAGAGAATTTTGGGTCTGTTTCCATATGGTGGAAAGATCACGAGAAATTTCATCCACAGCGGGCAGACCAGAGGGCAAGGGGGTAGGGAGGGGGGGAAGAGGGTGACGGCCGTACACCACGAAAAACGGAGATTTGGAGGAAGATTCAGAGATTCTGAAATTATACGAGAATTCGGCCCAAGGTAGAAGATCTGCCCAGTCATCCTGGCGGGAGGAAACAAAATGTCGTAAATAGTCACCCAAGATCTGGTTAATTCTCTCTACTTGTCCATTGGATTGAGGATGGTATGCAGAAGAAAAATTTAATTTAATCTTGAGTTGTTTACAGAGAGCCCTCCAGAATTTAGACACAAATTGGACGCCTCTATCCGAGACGATCTGTGTAGGCAACCCGTGAAGACGAAAAATGTGTACAAAAAATTGTTTAGCCAACTGAGGCGCTGAAGGAAGACCAGGAAGAGGGATGAAATGTGCCATTTTGGAGAATCGATCAACGACCACCCAAATAACAGTGTTGCCATGGGATGGGGGTAAGTCAGTAATAAAATCCATACCAATCAGAGACCAAGGTTGTTCGGGGACAGGAAGAGGATGAAGAAAACCAGCGGGCTTCTGGCGAGGAGTCTTATCCCGGGCACAGATAGTGCAGGCTCGCACAAAGTCCACCACATCAGTCTCAAGAGTCGGCCACCAATAGAAGCGAGAGATGAGTTGCACAGATTTCTTAATGCCCGCATGACCTGCGAGATGGGAGGAGTGACCCCATTTGAGGATCCCAAGGCGTTGGCGTGGAGAAACAAAGGTCTTTCCTGGAGGAGTTTGCCTGATGGAGGCTGGAGAAGTGGAAATCAGGCAGTCAGGAGGAATGATGTGTTGAGGAGAGAGTTCAATTTCAGAGGCATCTGAGGAACGAGAGAGAGCATCGGCCCTAATGTTCTTATCAGCAGGCCGAAAGTGAATTTCAAAATTAAATCGGGCAAAGAACAGAGACCACCTGGCCTGACGAGGATTCAGCCGTTGGGCAGACTGGAGGTAGGAGAGGTTCTTGTGATCGGTGTAAATAATAACTGGAAATCTTGATCCCTCCAGCAGATGCCTCCATTCCTCAAGTGCTAATTTAATGGCTAGAAGCTCTCGATCCCCGATGGAGTAGTTCCTCTCCGCCGGAGAGAAGGTCCTGGAAAAGAAACCACAAGTAACAGCATGCCCGGAAGAGTTTTTTTGTAGAAGGACAGCTCCAGCTCCCACTGAGGAGGCATCAACCTCCAATAGGAAGGGTTTAGATGGGTCAGGTCTGGAGAGCACGGGAGCCGAAGAAAAGGCAGACTTGAGTCGTTTAAAGGCGTCTTCCGCTTGAGGAGGCCAAGACTTGGGATCGGCATTTTTTTTTGTTAAAGCCACAATAGGAGCCACAATAGTAGAAAAATGTGGAATAAATTGCCTGTAATAATTGGCGAACCCCAAAAAACGTTGGATGGCACGGAGTCCGGAGGGGCGTGGCCAATCTAAGATGGCAGAGAGTTTATCTGGGTCCATTTGTAGTCCCTGGCCAGAGACCAAGTATCCTAGAAAAGGAAGAGATTGGCATTCAAACAGACATTTCTCTATTTTGGCATAGAGTTGATTATCACGAAGTCTCTGAAGAACCATACGGACATGCTGGCGGTGTTCTTCAAGATTGGCAGAAAAAATCAGGATATCGTCCAGATATACAACAACACAGGAGTATAGGAGATCACGAAAAATTTCATTAACAAAGTCTTGGAAGACGGCAGGGGCGTTGCATAGACCAAAGGGCATGACCAGATACTCAAAGTGTCCATCTCTGGTGTTAAATGCCGTTTTCCATTCATCCCCCTCTCTGATGCGGATGAGATTATAAGCACCTCTTAAGTCCAGTTTGGTAAAAATATGGGCACCTTGGAGACGATCAAAGAGTTCAGAGATAAGGGGTAGGGGGTAGCGGTTCTTAACCGTGATTTTATTAAGACCTCGGTAGTCAATGCAAGGACGTAGAGAGCCATCTTTTTTGGACACAAAGAAAAATCCGGCTCCGGCAGGAGAGGAGGATTTACGGATAAAGCCCTTTTTTAAATTTTCTTGGACGTATTCAGACATGGCAAGAGTCTCTGGGACGGACAGAGGATAGATTCTGCCCCGGGGTGGAGTAGTGCCCGGGAGGAGGTCAATGGGACAATCATAAGGCCTGTGAGGAGGTAGAGTCTCAGCTTGTTTTTTGCAAAAAACGTCCGCAAAGTCCATATAGGCCTTAGGGAGACCGGTTACATGAGGAAGCACAGGGACACGGCAAGGTTTACTGGGAACCGGTTTTAAGCAGTCCTTGGAACAAGAGGGCCCCCAACTCTTGATCTCCCCAGTGGACCAATCCAGGATTGGGGAATGGAGTTGAAGCCAGGGAAGTCCAAGAAGGATTTCAGAAGTGCAATTGGGGAGGACCAACAGTTCAATCCTCTCGTGATGAGATCCGATGCACATTAGAAGGGGCTCCGTGCGGAAACGTATAGTACAGTCCAATCTTTCATTGTTTACACAATTGATGTAGAGGGGTCTGGCGAGACTGGTCACCGGGATGTTGAACCTGTTGACGAGAGAGGCCAGGATAAAATTTCCTGCAGATCCAGAGTCCAAGAAGGCCACAGCAGAGAAGGAGAAGGCAGAGGCAGACAACCGCACAGGCACAGTAAGACGTGGAGAAGCAGAGTAGACATCAAGGACTGTCTCACCTTTGTGCGGAGTCAGCGGACGTCTTTCCAGGCGGGGAGGACGGATAGGACAATCCTTCAGGAAGTGTTCGGTACTAGCACAGTACAGGCAGAGATTCTCCATGCGGCGTCGTGTCCTCTCTTGGGGTGTCAGGCGAGACCGGTCGACCTGCATAGCCTCCACGGCGGGAGGCACAGGAACAGGTTGCAGGGGACCAGAGGAGAGAGGAGCCGGGGAGAAGAAACGCCTCGTGCGAACAGAGTCCATATCCTGGCGGAGCTCCTGACGCCGTTCGGAAAAACGCATGTCAATGCGAGTGGCAAGATGGATGAGTTCATGTAGGTTAGCAGGGATTTCTCGTGCGGCCAGAACATCTTTAATGTTGCTGGATAGGCCTTTTTTAAAGGTCGCGCAGAGTGCCTCATTATTCCAGGATAATTCTGAAGCAAGGGTACGGAACTGTACGGCATACTCGCCAACGGAAGAATTACCCTGGACCAGGTTCAACAGGGCAGTCTCAGCAGAAGAGGCTCGGGCAGGTTCCTCAAAGACACTTCGAATTTCCGAGAAGAAGGAGTGTACAGAGGCAGTGACGGGGTCATTGCGGTCCCAGAGCGGTGTGGCCCAAGCCAGGGCTTTTCCAGACAGCAGGCTGACTACGAAAGCCACCTTAGACCTTTCAGTGGGGAACTGGTCCGACATCATCTCCAAGTGTAATGAACATTGGGAAAGAAAGCCACGGCAAAACTTAGAGTCCCCATCAAATTTATCCGGCAAGGATAGTCGTATTCCAGAAGCGGCCACTCGCTGCGGAGGAGGTACAGGAGCTGGCGGAGGAGATGATTGCTGGAGCTGTGGTAGTAACTGTTGTAGCATAACAGTCAGTTGAGACAGCTGTTGGCCTTGTTGCGCAATCTGTTGTGACTGCTGGGCGACCACCGTGGTGAGGTCAGCGACAACTGGCAGAGGAACTTCAGCGGGATCCATGGCCGGATCTACTGTCACGATGCCGGCTGGCAGGTGGTGGATCCTCTGTGCCAGAGAGGGATTGGCGTGGACCGTGCTAGAGGATCGGTTCTAAGTCACTACTGGTTTTCACCAGAGCCCGCCGCAAAGCGGGATGGTCTTGCTGCGGCGGTAGTGACCAGGTCGTATCCCCTAGCAACGGCTCAACCTCTCTGGCTGCTGAAGATAGGCGCGGTACAAGGGAGTAGACAGAAGCAAGGTCGGACGTAGCAGAAGGTCGGGGCAGGCAGCAAGGATCGTAGTCAGGGGCAACGGCAGAAGGTCTGGAATCACAGGCAAGGAACACACAAGGAACGCTTTCACTGGCACTAGGGCAACAAGATCCGGCGAGGGAGTGAAGGGGAAGTGAGGTGATATAGGGAAGTGCACAGGTGTAAACACTAATTGGAACCACTGCACCAATCAGCGGTGCAGTGGCCCTTTAAATCGCAAAGACCCGGCGCGCGCGCGCCCTAGGGAGCGGGGCCGCGCGCGCCGGGACAGAACTGACGGGGAGCGAGTCAGGTACGGGAGCCGGGGTGCGCATCGCGAGCGGGCGCTACCCGCATCGCGAATCGCATCCCGGCCGGAGGTGGTAACGCAGCGCCCCGGGTCCGTGGAACCGACCGGGGCGCTGCAGTGAGGGAAGTGTAGCGAGCGCTCCGGGGAGGAGCGGGGACCCGGAGCGCTCGGCGTAACAGTCTGGTTGTAGATTTTAACCATAGAGACACATCAGCCTGCAAAGGAGCCTTTTACCTTGGGCCACATCATTGCCTTTAAAGGGCCATTCGGAATTGTAAGACCATATAAATGTAACCACTCCTTAACAATAATTTGGGACACCATATTACACACCAAAGTAGTTTAAATTGCTCCAACAGAGGTGTTCTGGTGTGTCCAGTTGTTAACAAAAAACAAAAAGAGAACAAAACATAACAAAAAAAATGTCCTTTTAGGACCAGGTTAGGTAATAACCGGCCCCTTCCACCTCTTATGTACCAAGCTTCATACCTTGGAGGGTGGTCAGGGTGCCTAGGTTAGGCTGTCAGAACTGCACCACCACCTGTTAGTTGCTGAACAGAGTAGTGTGGAGTTGTATGCCAGTGCTCAAAATCCAAGATGGCACCCATCTCCTCTGCCAGGAGGCAGCACCAGCACGTGGAGAGACTACAAACTCTGCAATGTGTCCGGACCTCATGGTTAAATGACGTAACCTTCTTCTCCTAGGCCTTGAATTTGACACTTATGCACGAGGGCACAAATAAAAAGAAGCAAACATCTATCGATCCCATTAGCCTAGATCAGCCTCTACATGTGAAATGTTGCCAGAGTAGCATAGTTTTTGGGCGACACTGGCTCCTGTTAAAAATCCTGATGGCAATGGTAAGAATTCTGTCCAGTCGACTATCCTACCTAGCCCTGATCGGTGAGTAGGAAAGAAAAAAGTGAGGAGTCTTCAGATCTGCACCCCACAGTTGGGAATTGCAGTACTGGTGAAACAAGTAGATGTCTGAGCTCTACTGTGATCTACATACGACCTGCTCCAGGGAGACAGCTGAAGGTCTCAAACAGTGTTTTCCAACCAGGGCGCCTCCCAGTTTTGCAAAACTACAACTCCCAGCATGCCTGGACAGCCTTCGGCTGTCCAGGCATGCAGGGAGTTGTGGTTTTGCAACAGCTGGGGGCACCCTGGTTGGGAAGCACTGATCTATCCTGTAGGGCTCCTTCATATTTATGTACTAGGTATCCATACAGAGTGGCTCTTTACTCTGGCCAAGCAGAAGACCACCACTCTATGAAGTCTATATGCTCTAATGGGTAGGTGTTTTAGCCCTCGGGACGTATCTTCCACGGCGCCGCACTGTATTTACAACATGCTTCTTTTTTAAATTTTTTAAATAAAATGCTTTCTACTTTTTAGCCTTTTTTTTTTTTTTTTTTTTAGCCACTCGGTAATTTTTGATGGGAACATTGTGCGTAGAAACGGCGTGTAATTGCGATAAATCCTGTACTAATGGCGGAGGTTGTAGCTATGATTACCAGCATCTGTGCCGCTCTCCATACTGTACTAAACAACTTCATCAGAGAGAGGTGCGGCGTGCCAGATTTCCCGACTGAACAGTCCATTAAGTATTGGTTAATATACGAGGCGCGCGTCTGCCTTGTCTTTACAAATGTTCGTTCTTGTGCCAAATGAATGTCTGAAGTGCTCTGCCGGTTTATAGTCTGTTATATCAGGGCAATTAACTCTGAGATACACAGAATCCCCGCTGCGCCGCGCTCTCGTCTCCATCACCCCAAACAAAAAAAGATAAAACATGGGGTTTTTATTATTGAGATGATTTTTAAATGCTGTAAAATATCGCATTTGGTTTAAAATGAGCAGCCCCCCCCCTATGTTATATTCATAAACCATCTCATAGACATCAATTTAAAGGAGCTGTCCAGTTCAGTGTGTCAGATCGTGTGTGTGTGTGGGGGGGGGGGGGGGGGGGGTGTCCAACCGATAAGAAGGGACACCCCCCCCCCACCATAGCGATCTCTTGCACGTCGCTCCGGCTCTCCACATGCATGGAGCGGGGGTGGACACGCGCCCTCCATGCATCTCTATGGCCTACCCGGGGATACCAAAGTACAGTGCTTCTGCTCTCCCATAGAGATGTATGGAGGGCACGTGTTGACCCACACTCCCTGCACCAGGAGAGCCAAAGCATCTTGCAGGAGATTATGGGGGAAGGGGTCCCAGCGGTCGGATCCCCCGAGATCTGACAGTCTGATCCTAGGGGGTCTAACCGTTGGGAACCACCTCAATCTCCAGAATGGGGGGCTCAACTCACCTTGCCGAATGATCTGGCCCCCCACATTCCAAGACAAACTAGTCTCGGCAATGACGACCCACTCAGTCAATCACCAGTTGGAGTCATGATAGGCTGAGTGGGCTGTCATTGCCGAGACCAGATAGTCATGGAAAGTGGGGGCCAAACGGGTCTTAGCAATGACGGCTCATTCAGCCAATCAGCTGATGAGGCTTGACCTAATTGCGGCCGGTAATTTGCTGAGTGGGTCATCACTGTTGAGACTAGTTAGTCTCGAAAGTTGTGACCGGAGCAGAATGAGGTGAGTCAAGACCGATTCTGAAGATCACAGGGGAGGTACCAGTTGCCAGACCCCCACAATCACACACTTATAGGGGATATGTTTTTATTAGCCAGATTACCCTTTTATCCTCTTGTCCAATGTTTAATGTACATATAGTCCAGAGACAGTCCCACTTGTTCATTCTTTCGGTGGAATTCGGTGCAGAGAACTACATTTCTCTCAATGGGGACAGCGCATGTTTGTATGGTCTTTTCCCCAATATCGAAATGCCCTCTGTAGAATTCTATATGGTAACAAACATAGTAACATTGTGGTAGAGGGGGTTGGAAAGGGCAGATGTTATAACCCTTAGGGCAGATGGTATTAACCCTTAGTGTTTGTGATGCCAGGGCGTGGTTATCCTGTACACCACCCGAGGTATGGCCGCTGGTTCCTGGGCCAGGCGCTGGGCAATTAATTACTCCGATGCAAGGTTACGGAACAACGGCAGCTTTACTGAGGCAGAAAGATGTTAAAGTCTTTACAGCTCGGCTTTTTGGCTTGCTGGGACTTGTAGTGGACTTGGACTCAATTATGCAACCCACGTTGACTTTAGACTTGACAGACTTGACTATGCTGACTAGACTTCTCCCCTGTATTCATGCTTACCAGGCTTTGACTTTCACCTGTAGGGGGTTCCACGGATAGTGGCTGCGTGACTAGGCCTTGGAACACCAGACAACGGCTGTGCGGGCATGCTGGGAGTTGTAGTTTTGCAACAGCTGGAGGCCCCCCTGATTGGGAAACACTGGTATAGATTATGGTGCAACATTCCGGGAGTTGAAGGATTGGTTGGATAAATGCCGGCAGGGTGGCCAAAATACCGGCTGTGCCGGTAAAACACCGTCCAGGTGGCACCCCTACCTGCGTTCTTCTCTTCTTCTCTGTCGTAGCTACGTGACAAACTCTGCTCTGCTACAACGCTGTTTATCATACTTATAATCAGCATTCACTGCGCCAATTACATCAATCTGTTTTCCCATAACATGACCTGAACTCGCTTCAAAGTAAATGAGAGACGATCCCTAATAGTTTGCAGCCTCTTCGCTGACACACAACATCACATCCCGCCGGTACTGGCAGACCAATCGCTGTCATCCCTAATAACGTTCCCCATCAACCGAGGCGCCCGCTGCCTGCAAACACCTGCCTGGGTAATGCTTATTATCATAAGTCTGCTGCAAGAGGGAACTGGAGGCCGGCCAATTGGGTTGACTTCTCTCAGTGCTCCAAATTTTATCTGCTCCAGAGAAAGCAGAGTAACAACCATTATGGCCGCCTGTGCTAAAGTTATAGCTTTATATCCGTTTTTGTATGAGAAAACAGGAGCAGCGATGCTTAAAGGGGTATTCCAGGAAAAAACTTTTATTTTTATTTTATATATTATATATATATTTTTTAATATACATTTTTTTTTCTATATCAACTGGCTTCAGAAAGTTAAACAGATTTGTAAATTAATACTATAAAAAAAAATCGTAATCCTTCCAGTAGTTATCAGCAGCTGAAGTTGAGTTGTTCTTTTGTCTGACAACAGTGCTCTCTGCTGACCCCTCTGCTTGTCTCAGGAACTATCCGAAGCATTAGAGGTTTGCTACGGAGATTTGCTCGTAGTCTGGACACTTCCTGAGACAGACAGAGGTGCCAGCAGAGAGCACGGTTGTCAGACAGAAAAGAACAACTCAACTTCAGTAGCTGAAAAGTACTGGAAGGATTAAGATTTTTTTTAGTAGAAGTAATTTACAAATCTGTTTAACTTTCTGGAGTCAGTTGATAAAAAAAAAATATATATATATATATATACCCCTTTAAAAACGACATTTGCAACAAACCATAAAGCTGGTGTCTGCTCAGTGCCCCAACAGCGGACACTACAGGAGAACTGAAGCCTTTGGCTGTCCGGGCATGCTGGAAGTTGTAGTTTTGCAACAGCTGGATCCACCCTGGTTGGGGAACACTGTCGGGGAACACTGTAGTATCTATGGTAAATAACACATTCAGCTCTGCTACATTTGTATTCTCCTATGTTAGTCATTCTCTGTGGTCCAGAACGATTTGCCGTCTGTTGCTGACACCTCAGATACACACGTGTGACAGGGGGAAAGGTCATGTCAGTAACCGTTAATGTTATCAAGATGAATCTCATTAATTTACTTGATTATGTCCAAGTGATATGAGGAGATGTGTGTGTATATATATATATATATATATTGTGTGTATATGTGTATATGTGTATATATGTATATATATATATATATATATATATATATATATATATATAGTAATAGTTCCAAGCATAAGAGCCAGCAAAGACCCCCTCTGTATGTGCACGTGATCCGCCAACTGGCAGGTCAGCAGTTAATAAATATGCAATCTCCACCACAGCACAAAAAGTCAGAGGTCCAGGATAAAGTGGAAAGGCTTCCAAGTTTATTCACACCATAAATGTGATAGCGGTGCAACGTTTCGGCAAACTGCCTTTGTCAAGCATTGACAAAGGCAGTTTGCCGAAACGTTGCACCGCTATCACATTTATGGTGTGAATAAACTTGGAAGCCTTTCCACTTTATCCTGGACCTCTGACTTTTTGTGCTGTGGTGGAGATTGCATATTTATATATATATAATGTCCTGTGTATAGGAGCAGATACCGGCACTTTAGTGACGCACGTTTGTCCCATTCTGTATAGTGGTTTTATGGGTACAAATAACATGCCAGCTTTTACATTGGTTGTTGTCCAGCTTACCTGGACTCCTGGATATCTATCTCATATCTATCTATCTATCTATCTATCTATCTATCTATCTCATATCTATCTATCTATCTCATATCTATCTATCTATCTATCTATCTCATATCTATCTATCTATCTCATATCTATCTATCTATCTATCTCATATCTATCTATCTATCTATCTCATATCTATCTATCTATCTCATATCTATCTATCTATCTATCTATCTATCTCATATCTATCTATCTATCTATCTATCTATCTCATATCTATCTATCTATCTATCTCATATCTATCTATCTATCTCATATCTATCTATCTATCTATCTCATATCTATCTATCTATCTCATATCTATCTATCTATCTCATATCTATCTATCTATCTATCTATCTATCTCATATCTATCTATCTATCTATCTATCTCATATCTATCTATCTATCTCATATCTATATATCTATCTATCTATCTCATATCTATATATCTATCTATCTCATATCTATCTATCTATCTCATATCTATCTATCTATCTATCTCATATCTATCTATCTATCTATCTATCTCATATCTATCTATCTCATATCTATCTCATATCTATCTATCTCATATCTATCTATCTATCTATCTCATATCTATCTATCTCATATCTATCTATCTCATATCTATCTATCTATCTATCTCATATCTATCTATCTATCTATCTCATATCTATCTATCTATCTATCTCATATCTATCTATCTCATATCTATCTCATATCTATCTATCTCATATCTATCTATCTATCTATCTCATATCTATCACAGTCTGGTTGAGTATTTGTAAGGTATTAAATATATTGATAATATGTATACATATAGAATTGCGCTCTATCACCTTATCTCATATATATTTCTATATTCATGATTCTTTTGCCTCTTGACTTGTAGTTCCTGCAAGAATCATCTCCTACCCGAACACCACCCTGGCCACCCAAGGTCAGAAGAAGGAGATGAACTGCACGGCCCACGGTGAGAAGCCCATCATAGTGCGGTGGGAGAAGGAGGACCGCATGATAAATGTCCCGGAGATGTCCCGGTACCAGGTGTCCACCAAGGAGGTGGGGGATGAGGTGCTCTCCATATTGCAGGTACAGCCAGGATGCATTGCGTCCTCTAGTCTCCCATCCAGCAGTTTGTCGCTTGTTCCTGTTTCCATGTGTAGTGGATGGACGAGCTGATTGTTCTTACATTCCTGCAGATCTTACCCACTGTGCGGGAGGATTCGGGATTCTTTTCGTGTCACGCGATCAATTCTTTTGGAGAGGATCGAGGAATCATCCAGCTGACAGTACAAGGTACATGGTAGAAGGATTGTGAGGTGACGTCTAGAGATGAGCGAACTTACAGTAAATTCGATTCGTCACGCACTTCTTGGCTCGGCAGTTGATGACTTATCCTGAATAAATTAGTTCAGCTTTCCGGTGCTCCGGTGGGCTGGAAAAGGTGGATACAGTCCTAGAAAAGAGTCTCCTAGGACTGTATTCACCTTTTCCAGCCCACGGGAGCACCTGAAAGCTGAACTAATTTATGCAGGAAAAGTCATCAACTGCCGAGCCGAGAAGTTCGTGACGAATCGAATTTACTGTAAGTTCGCTCATCTCTAGTGACGTCTGTAAGGACGCCATTGTGTAATAAAGTGGTATTCCCATCCCATATTCTAGTCATATGTCATTTATGATCGGTGGGGGTCTGACCTCTGTGTCCCCCACTAATTCTGAGAATGAAAGCCGCTCGCTGCACAGCGAATCCTAATCACAGCCCCATTGAAGTTCACGAGACTGGCTGCAGTTCCCGGCAAAACCCAAGAGACCAGGGGGCACCGTTGTACAGAGAATAAGAGTAAAGAGGCACAATGCCGATCCCTGTTCCCCCCCAGGATTGTTGGGTGTCCCAAAGATCAGACCCCACCAATAATCAGGTGATGGCGATGTGAATACCCCTTTATTACTGACTAGAGATGAGCGAACTTACAGTAAATTCGATCCGTCACGAACTTCTCGGCTCGGCAGTTGATGATGCCTTTTCCTGCATAAATTAGTTCAGCTTTCCGGTGCTCCGGTGGGCTGGAAAAGATGGATACAGTCCTAGGAGACTCTTTCCTAGGACTGTATCCACCTTTTCCAGCCCACCGGAGCACCGGAAAGCTGAACTAATTTATGCAGGAAAAGTCATCAACTGCCGAGCCGAGAAGTTCGTGACGAATCGAATTTACTGTAAGTTCGCTCATCTCTATTACTGACCACAAAATGTTGATGCAGTGCATGCTGGGAATAGTTTGAGGTTATTATCCTTGCTTTTAGTTAGTCTAAGGCACATACTATCTCTACTAAAAAGTAGCCTTTAAAGGGGTACACCGACATTATGTAGAAAAGAATATAAAAATACTTTAGACGTATATAGGGGGGGTATTTATCAATTTCGCCTGTTGATCGTTTCTTTTAACCCTTTTTTTTTTCACTTTGGTTTTTGTGGACATGCACCAAATTTATCATTTGGTGCAGGTTGTTAGTCATTTTGGCGCAAATGTTGAAATCAGCCGTTCACAGCGCCTTTTACACAGAACTTACCCCCACAGAGGACAGTGGGGGGAGATTTATCATATCCTGTCCAGAGGAAAAGTTGCTGAGTTGCCCATAGCAACCAATCAGATCGCTGCTTTCATTTTTAACGAGGCCTCTACAAAATGAAAGCAGCGATCTGATTGGTTGCTATGGGCAACTGGGCAACTTTTCCTCTGGACAGGTTTTGATAAATCTCCCCCCAGTGTCTTTTTACCCCTTGTGCAGCCATTTCGGAATCCCTCCTGCAGTATATCAGCAAGCGACATGAGTTATTTTTTTTTGTGGGGTTTATAGCCGCCATGTGAAATGGATTTTATTTTCAAATTGGGTATTTTTTTAATTTTTTTTTGTTACTTTAGTGCAGTGGTCTCCAATCTGCGGACCTCCAGATGTTGCAAAACTACAATTCCCAGCATGCCCGGACAGCCGTTTGCTGTTCGGGCATGCTGGGAGTTGTAGTTTTGCAACATCTGGAGGTCCGCAGGTTGTAGACCACTACTTTAGTGCTTACCTGACCCTGTGCGGCCATGTCCAATGCTGACTCAACGGAGGGTGACGGTTCCTCAGAGACAACTATGTCGCAGGATAGTATTGAGCAGCCCCGGGAGGCGTCGCTGCTTTCACAAAATTTTTTTACTTTTTTAATGTGTTTTGACCCCTTTACATTTTCTGACATTGCTAAGTGTGTTTTCCATGTGCGAAATTTCTTGGCGGGGATTTGCGCAAAAAAAATAAATAAACTGGATTTGCGCCAAAATTGCGCCCAAGATCGATTGGCGCAAATGATGAATTACTGACTAAAGTTAAAATCACTCACAGGACCGTGTGATTTTGAGAAAGTTGTAAAAATGACAGTGGAGAAGATGCGCCAAAAAAAACACTGCGCCAAAGTATTGCACCAAAGTTACGTGAAAAAACAAACAAACACATAAATCCTTTGATAAATACCCCCCCATAGCGTTGCTTACCTGCCTATCCCAGTTTTGAAACCACCAAAATCCATTCGTTTTAGGAGTCTTAGTCCTGTATTTCCTGGTTGAGCAGTGGTTTAGTACTACAATTCCCAGAATGCATTGCTTTCCCTAAGCTCTTCATTAGAGATGAGCGAACTTACAGTAAAATCGATTCATCACGTACTTCTCGGCTCGGCAGTTGATGACTTTTCCTGCATAAATTAGTTCAGCTTTCCGGTGCTCTGGTGGGCTGGAAAAGGTGGATACAGTCCTAGGAGACTCTTTCCTAGGAATGTATCCACCTTTTCCAGCCCACCGGAGCACCTGAAGGCTGAACTAATTTATGCAGGATTGGCCATCAACTGCCGAGCCGAGAAGTACGTGATGAATTGAATTTACTGTAAGTTCGCTCATCTCTACTCTTCATCACAGTCCTCCCACCCTGTCTTCTCCCCTCACACATCACTCTTGCTAGTTCCCCACCTAGAGCTGTTGCAGAACATCTCATTTTACAGCAAAGTATCACACAATCAGTACAGCTGCAACACCTGCTGTATTCATTCCGTCTGCTTCTCTGCCTGTGTCATTATTCAGCACAAGGCAGCATGCTGTATCCACACCTCAGAGGTGATGATATAACTTAGGCGGCGGGGATGGAGCGTAGACATAAAATCCAGCCACGCCTCTTGAGATAGCAGATAATGATGTGTTGTTTTGGGAGAGAGGGAGGAGTCACAGAGCTGCTGAGACAACACCACACGTACAATGAGAAGACTACACAACATTCTGTCCGGAGAAAGGGAGGAGCAAGGGAGCTACTGAGACAACACCACACTGCCAATAACAGGACTATATAACTTCCTGTCAGGAATTAATCATACAAAAGCATGCTGAAGCCAGTACACTTTGTGACAATGCTATATTAGGAAGTTATTTGTCTTGGGGCGATAGTCTGATTTAAAGGGGTACTCAAGTGGAAAACTTTTATTTTTATTGTTTTTTAATCAACTGGTTCCAGAAAGTTAAACACATTTGTAAATTACTTCTATTAAAAAAAATCTTAATCCTGCCAGTACTTATTAGCTGCTGAATACTACAGAAGAAATTCTTTTCTTTTTGGAACACAGAGCTCTCCGCCGACATCAAGAGCACAGTGCTCTCTGCTGACATCTCTGTCCATTTTAGGAACTGTCCAGAGTAGGAGAAAATCCCCATAGCAAACATATGCTGCACTGGACAGTTCCTAAAATGGACAGAGATGTCAGCAGAGAGCACTGCGCTCGTGAAGTCAGCAGAGAGCACTGCGCTCGTGAAGTCAGCAGAGAGCTCTGTGTTCCAAAAAGAAAATAATTTCCTCTGTAATATTCAGCAGCTAATAAGTACTGGAAGGATTAAGATTGTTTTATAGAAGCAATTTACAAATCTGTTTAACATTCTGGCACCAGTTGATAAAAAAAATAAAAAAATTAAGTTTTCCACCGGAGTACCCCTTTAAATACAATTTTCTGGAACCGGAATACCCCTTTAATCCAATTTACCACCCACATCAATAGGGACATATGTTCGAACGTAACTGCTACTGTTTAAGGCAGGATGTAGATATTGTTGTGGATGGTGGATCAATGTTGTCATATGACAAGACTGCAGTTAAAGGGGTACTCCGCTGCCCCAAAGTTCGGAATATCTGGGGCGGGTGGCGGGGTTTGGGATGTCACTGCAACACCCCTTCATGAAGTCATGCCACACCCCCTCAATGCAAGTCTATGGGAGGGGGCGTGACGCCCCCTCCCATAGACTTTCATTGAGGGGGTGTGGCATGAGGTCACAAGGGCGTTGAAGTGACGTCACAACCCCTCCGCCCGCACACAGCATCCTAAACGAACGCCGGGTGCTACACAGAGATTGTGGGGTCCCAGTTGCGGGACCCTCACGATCAGACATCTTATCCCCCTATCCTTTAAGATGTCTAGGGGCGGAGTACCCCTTTAAGAGATGGGATATATGTTGTGATCACAATCTCCCAGTAGTGAAGCCTCAGGTTATAAATTCATCAGATCAGTCAGTCAACATTTATTTATTTTTTTAATATTACTTAATGTATTTCTCTGTGTTTCCTTGAAGCTAAACTAAATGTTCTTTTAAAATTAGATTTCATCATAAATCCCTTAAAGGGGTACTCCCGTACTTTTTTTTTTTTTTTTTAAACAACTGATGCCAGAAAGTTAAGCAGATTTGTAAATTACTTCTATTAAAAAATCTTAATCCTTCCAGTTCTTTTTAGGGGCTGTATACTACAGAGGAAATGCTTTTCTTTTTAGATTTCTCTGATGTCACGACCACAGTGCTCTCTGCTGACCTCTGCTGTCCATTTTAGGAACTGTCCAGAGCAGCATATGTTTGCTATGGGGATTTTCTCCTGCTCTGGACAGTTCCTAAAATGGACAGCAGAGGTCAGCAGAGAGCACTGTGGTCATGACATCAGAGGAAATCTTAAAAGAAAAGCATTTCCTCTGTAGTATACAGCCCCTAAAAAGTACTGGAAGGATTAAGATTTTTTAATAGAAGTGATTTACAAATCTGTTTAACTTTCTGGCACCAGTTGATTTAAAAAAAAAAAAAAAAAAAAAAAAGTTTTCCACGGGAGTACCCCTTTAAATCCTTTATGAACACAGCTCATATGTCTGTATCATTTCTACACCAGAACCTCCAGATCCTCCGGAAATCGAAATTCGAGAAGTGAGAGCGCGCAGCATCGCCCTTCGCTGGACTATGGGCTTTGATGGCAACAGTCCCATTACAGGATACGATATTGAATGCAAAAACAAATCAGGTACCGCTATCTATTGACACCAAGATGTGGTCACATGGTTGTTTGTACTCTACTGGCAGAATCTTGTGTTTTGCTGCCAACTACAGGCCATAGGTAGTACTGCATGTCAGGGCTTTTTACACACTCCACTATCTGTAGACTGACTTCTTTTATATTGGTTCTTTGCTATTACTACTTATAGTGTTAGTCCACAGCTGCTCTCCCATTCGTTCTGCAGAGATTGGTGCAAAGAGACGCAGATCGCGCTGAGGCAACCGTACAATGCTCCGCAAGTCCTGTGCATTCATTCATCAGAAAAGGGCTCGTGTACAGAACTCGCTGGGTGTTGTACGGCTGCGTCTCTTCCCTTCGTTCTGTTCAGATTGGGTGGAAGAGCAGCTCTGGACTTACACTTTATCATAACCTCAGGGGGCATCCTCAGTCCTCCCCCAACCATTACATACCACTTATACTACTGCTATATGGCAAATGGGGTCCCAGGTGTGACTACACATCTTTTAGTTGGGTCCCTGTCTGATGCAGCTGTTTGAGGATGCTAGGAGTTGTAGTTTTGGAGAAAACTGCTTAAAGGGGTACTCCGGTGGAATTATTATTATTAGTATTTTTTTTTTCAACTGGTGCCAGGAAGTTAAACAGATTTGTAAATGACTTCTATTAAACAATCTTTACCCTTCCAGTACTTTTTAGCACCTGTATGCTACAGAGGAAATTATTTTCTTTTTGAATTTCTTTTTTGTCTTGTCCACAGTGCTCTCTGCTGACACCTCTGTCCGTGTCAGGAACTGTCCAGAGCAGCATTGGTTTGCTATGGGGATTTTCTCTGTAGCATACAGCTGCTACTAAGTACTGGACGAGGAAACATTTTTTTAATAGAAGTCATTTACAAATCTGTTTAACTTTCTGGCACCAGTTGATTTAAAAAAAAAATGTTTTCCACCGGAGTACCCCTTTAAGTTTAATTGCCCCTCTCCACTCAAATGGCACTACACTCTCCCCAGTCTCCCCATTTATGCTCACCACAGTACCCGTTCCCTGATTCTCCTTGCCCTCACACCTAGACTCAGGTAACACCTCTACGCCCCTTTTTGGCAGGTCTCTGTCTCTGGCTGTAGTCCCTCTCGACTTCTATTGCATCACACACTTTCCATGTAGATCATAGTCACCACTCCTCCTCCATTTGCGACCAACCCCAAGGAGCTACAGGGTTTCTAGCACAAGTCCCTGCAGATACTACAGCAGCACACCTTAAATGGTACCTTTCATCAAAAAAAACTTTTGATATATTATAGATTAATGTATGCAGAATAACTTTCCAATTGCATGTTATTAACAAATATGCTTCTTTCTATTTAATTTTCCACTTTGAAAAAAATTACCACTATAGGTCTCCCTACCAGTCCTTTTTATAGATTTCAGACTCATGCGGGAGTCCTAAATCTCAGACTGCAGCCGGGACACAGACAAGCTCAGCACTGCTCCCTTCCTGTCAATCAGACAGGCAGGAGCCAGCACTGTGCTCATAGCACAGCAGGGCATACTCCTGACTCTGCCTTACTGCATGCCCTCATTCATTCTACTATCTGAGCTCCAATCTTTCTCCTCTCTGCACATGCAGTTGTAAAATGAGAGGAGAAGATTCAGAGCTGCCAGCTGAGCTCGTCTGTGTCCCGGCTGCAGTCTGAGATTTAGGACTCCAGCATGAATCTGAAATCTATCAAAAAAAAAAAAAAAAAAAATGCTTGTGGCCAGGACTGGTAGGGAGACCTCTAGTGGTCATTTTTTCAAAGTGGAAAATTTAATAGAAAGAAGCATATTTTTTAATAACATGCAATTGTAAAGTTATTCTGCATACATTAATCTATAATATATCAAAAGTTTTTTTTTTTTGATGAACGGTGCCCTTTAAAGGGGAACTCTGCCGGTAAACATCTTATCCCCTATCCAAAGACTGGAGCTTCCATTTTCGTGAGGTCATGCCACACCTCTCCATTCATATCTATGGGAGCGGGACGGCTGTAGTCGCCAGTCATCCGGCATGGAGCAGAGTTTTCTCCGTGCACACATGACTGGGGTGCCGCGCCGGAGATGGCAGGGGTCCCCAGCGGCGGGACCCCCCGCCATCAGACATCTTATCCCCCAGCCTATTGATAGGTGATAAGATGTTTTTCAGCGGCGTACCCCTTTAAACTACTTTTTCCCAAGCAGGGTGCCTCCAGCTGTTGCAAAACTACAACTCCAGCATGTCCGGACAGCCGTTGGTATAAAGGGTAGGGGTAGGCCAAGGCTGGAGCATGTCTAATAAATCAGGCAGTCGTCAACTAGATCCTCAGGGGTGGGATTTTTGACGTCCACACACACACACATATATATATATATATATATATATCTCCCTCTTTCCTATTTTTCAAGTATGAGGCATAGTATCCTGCCGCCAGTTCTACTTGGGACTTGTTCACCTTAAAAATGAGGTCATGGATCATATTGCAGTCTCAGTGGGGTGAGCGGCTCGCCATAGAGTAACCCCGCTCCTCTGAGCTGACAAGAAGCTACCTAGCCGTAGTGCTGCAGGGGACAGTATGGCGTCACTTAGTGTAGTGTAAGCAGATATGTTACTGCAAGCTCAGCATCTGACCACATACAGCTTAGGAGGAAAGCTAAGCCGAACCTCGTGGATAATCCCATATAGGTCAAGCATGCCAAAACATCGTTCAGCCGGATTGTGCAGCTCCCTTGGGTTAAAGCATTACACCGCAATACGCTTCTTCTCTCTCTAGGAACAATAGTCCCATCAGTGACTTCTGTTTTGCTTTAGTAATACAGATTTTTGTAATAGCTTTATTGATATGTTCAAATTACACAAGCCTAAACCCTAGTCTGGGAGAAATGCTAGACAACACCTCATCACAGTGTTTCCCAACCAGGGGTGCCTCCAGCTGTTGCAAAACTACAACTCCCAGCATGCCCGGACAGCCGTTGGCTGTCCGGGCATGCTGGGAGTTGTAGTTTTGCAACAGCTGGAGGCACCCCTGGTTGGGAAACACTGACCTATACTCTATACTACTATCTAGTCCAACATGCTGGCAGTTGTAGTTTTGAAACAGCTGGAGGCACCCCTGGTTGGGAAACACTGACCTATGCTACTATATACTACTCTATAGTCCAACATGCTGGGAGTTGTAGTTTTGCAACAGCTGGAGGCACCTCTGGTTGGAAAACACTGACCTATACTATATACAACTATATAGTCCAACATGCTGGGAGTTGTAGTTTTGAAACAGCTGGAGGCACCCCTGGTTGGAAAACACTGATCTATACTATATACTAATATATAGTTCAACATGCTGGGAGTTGTAGTTTTGCAACAGCTGGAGGCACCCCTGGTAGGGAAACACTGACCTATACTATATACTACTATCTAGTCCAACATGCTGGCAGTTGTAGTTTTGCAACAGCTGGAGGCACCTCTGGTTGGGAAACACTGACCTATACTATATACAACTATATAGTCCAACATGCTGGGAGTTGTAGTTTTGAAACAGCTGGAGGCACCCCTGGTTGGAAAACACTGATCTATACTATATACTACTATATAGTCCAACATGCTGGGAGTTGTAGTTTTGCAACAGCTGGAGGCACCCCTGGTTGGAAAACACTGACCTATACTATATACTACTATCTAGTCCAACATGCTGGCAGTTGTAGTTTTGCAACAGCTGGAGGCACCTCTGGTTGGGAAACACTGACCTATACTATATACAACTATATAGTCCAACATGCTGGGAGTTGTAGTTTTGCAACAGCTGGAGGCACCCTGGTTGGGAAACCCCACTTTATGATTTTCGGGTGGACATTCCGCAGACAGCAGGCACCAGCAGAACATGCCCACACTAGGATCGTTTGGAAACGCACCGTCTCCATAGACGGCAATGCATTTCCGAGTGGATTCTGCAGAAAGAATCGAAATGTCAATTCTTTCTGCCGAGGCTGGAATCTAAATTTCCATTTTGGAAATTCTGCCATGTGTGCGGTACAGCAGAATCCCATTGAAAACAGGAAGACTGCTGAATTTACGAGCGGAATTTTTCCGCCATATCCCACTTGTAAATTCTGCTGTGTAAACAAGGCCTAACAGAGACAATTTAAATAGTCATATCTTCTTTTGTTCCTTTGTTCCTTTGACATTTAAAGGGGTACTCCGGTGGAATTATTATTTTTTTTTCATATCAACTGTCTCTAGAAAGTTAAACAGAATTGTAAATTAGTAAGTTTAACGAAGAAGAACAGAAGTCGCACTCACCTTATTGGCCGGAAGAAGCGTCAAACCTGTGACGCGAAACTAGTTGCCGCTGGTGGTGTGCCCCGCATCTTGAGAGCGGCTGCTCTCACTCCCCGCGTGTGTGACCGCATTTTATTATTCCTCTCTGCCGGTGTGAATAAAGGACAAGATTTTGTATACTGCTTCTGGTGGTGAGTGCGACTTCTGTTCTTCTTCGTTAAACTTACTGATCTGAGTTACCTGCTTGTTTTGGTCTGCACCTCCACGTAGCTAGTAAGGTCCGCCTTGAGGTCACAGCAGCATTATCCATCCCGTATATTTTGGCTGGCGTATTGGATTAGCAGTGCCGGGTGCTTTACCTGTTCTTGCAAATATCACAGAATTGTAAATTACTTCTATTAAAGAACCTTAATCCTACCAGTACTTATCAGCTGCTGAAGTTGAGTTATTCTTTTCTGTCTGACCACAGTGCTCTCTGCTGACACCTCTGTCTGTCTCAGGAACTTTCCAGAGCAGGAGAGGTTTGCTATGGGGATTTGCTCCTACTCTGGACAGTTCCCGAGACAGACAGAGGTGTCAGGAGAGAGCACTGTGGTCATGCAGAAATGAACCAAAATACCGGCTAGGTGGCAACCCCAATAACTACTTTTATCTTGTTTTGTATTATGATCTTGCACGTGACTCTTTTCTTCTTTCTTATTTCCTGAAGACTCATGGGATTCCGTCCAGAGGACCAGAGATGTCTCGCCTCAGTTAAACCAGGCCACCATCATCGACTTACACCCATCCTCCACGTACAACATCCGCATGTATGCAAAAAACCACATAGGCAAGAGCGAAGCCAGCAATGAACTCACCATCACCACCGAGGAAGCGGGTAAGGGGCACGGGGGGGGCGGGATCTGGTCGCGGATGGGGGTGTGGGACGCTATTCTAAAATATTTACCAATGGACTTGTCATCCACAAAACTGTTGTTATAATAGAACTGTTATAGGGTTATAATATTAGTGTATTAGCTTTATCTAAACCAATACTGCTGTAAATTCGATTCGTCACAAACTTCTCGGCTCGGCAGTTGATGACTTTTCCTGCATAAATTAGTTCAGCTTTCCGGTGCTCTGGTGGGCTGGAAAAGGTGGATACAGTCCTAGGAGACTCTTTCCTAGAACTGTATCCACCTTTTCCAGAGCACCTGAAAGCTGAACTAATTTATGCAGGAAAAGTCATCAACTGCCGAGCCGAGAAGTTTGCGACGAATCGAATTTACTGTAAATTCGCTCATCTCTAGCAGAAATAATGCGTACGGTAATCTTCTCTTATTTTTTGCGGAAATACGAAGTCCCATTGACTTCATGGGATTTTGACAACGTGTCTTCTCTTCCGGCTATATCCGCTAGAGATGAGCGAACTTACAGTAAATTTGATTCGTCACGAACTTCTCGGCTCGGCAGTTGATGACTTATCCTGCATAAATTAGTTCAGCTTTCCGGTGCTCCGGTGGGCTGGAAAAGGTGGATACAGTCCTAGGAAAGAGTCTCCTAGGACTGTATCCACCTTTTCCAGCCCACGGGAGCACCTGAAAGCTGAACTAATTTATGCAGGAAAAGTCATCAACTGCCGAGCCGAGAAGTTCGTGACGAATCTAATTTACTGTAAATTCGCTCATCTCTAGCAGAAATAATGCGTACGGTAATCTTCTCTTATTTTTTGCGGAAATACGAAGTCCCATTGACTTCATGGGATTTTGACAACGTGTCTTCTCTTCCGGCTATATCCGCTAGAGATGAGCGAACTTACAGTAAATTTGATTCGTCACGAACTTCTCGGCTCGGCAGTTGATGACTTATCCTGCATAAATTAGTTCAGCTTTCCGGTGCTCCGGTGGGCTGGAAAAGGTGGATACAGTCCTAAGAAAGAGTCTCATAGGACTGTATCCACCTTTTCCAGCCCACCGGAGCACCGGAAAGCTGAACTAATTTATGCAGGAAAAGACATCAACTGCCGAGCCGAGAAGTTCGTGACGAATCGAATTTACTGTAAGTTCGCTCATCTCTAATATCCGCTAGTAAAATCCCACAAAGACAATGGGACTTTCCGATTCATTAAGGATTTCCTCAGTGTGAACTGATCCTAATACTTCTCAAAGCTGAGGGTCTGCTGCAGTTGTATCCAATCTAGGTAAACCTAAAGGACTATTCACACGGCAGAATTTCCGCTTCAAATTAAAGCCCATAGACCTTTAGGGTCTATTCACACAACATAATTACTTGCTTGCGGAATTCCCCCTTAAATTAAAGCCCGTAGACTTCTATGGGATTCCGCGCTCCCATTCACACTTCTGATTTTCCACTTGTGGAATTCCGCTAGCGGAAGTTCAGAAGTGTGAAAGGGAGTCCGGAATCCCATAGAAGTCTATGGGTTTTAATTTGAGGCGGAATTCCACAAGCGGAAATTATGCCGTGTGAACAGACCCTAAGGGTCTATTCTAGTGGTCCCCAAACTGTGGCCCTCCAGATGTTGCAAAACTACAATTCCCAGCATGCCTGGACAGCCGTTGGCTGTCCAGGCATGCTGGGAGTTGTAGTTTTGCAACATCTGGAGGGCCACAGTTTGGGGACCACTGGTCTATTCACACGGGTGAAATTTCGGCCTCAAATGAAAGCCCAATAGACTCCTGTAGGATTCCACACGTCTGAATTTCCGCACCAATTCTGCACCAATTTCACAGAAAATCTGCACATTCCAGAAACCAACCAAGAAGCGGTAGCGGTACGGAAGACCCTAAAAGTCTAATTACACGGGCGGTATTTACGCAGCATTTCCGCTTCCTCTTCCTTGAGTGGTTTCCGGTTTGTGTGGATATTGCGTGCAATTGGTGCGGAAATTCTGCATGTGTAAATTCAGAAGTGTGGAATCCCATGGAAGTCTATTGGGCTTTCATTTCAGGCAGAATTCCGCCTGTGTGAATAGACCCTATGGCTTCATTTCCCAGTGTATCTGAAACCGCAGACATCCAGTGTGCATTTTAGTTGTTGCAAATTTACATTACCTTTAGAATGCTGGGATTTGTAGTTTTGCAACAGCTGGAGGCACCCTGGTTGGGAAACACTGGTGTAGAGGCGAATGCATGAGTACCGCTTATGATCTGACACGTTATTCACCGTACATGCGCTTCTATACATGTAAACCTTTTTCAACACTGCCACCTAGTGGTATTGTGGGGAACTTCACAAAAACCAAAAGTAGTGATTGGAGGGGACTGTACGCTGCGTATATATATTCACCATCATTGTGTGTCAACCTCATGGATTGAATTGTGATTGGTTTTTCATAGTGTTAACCTATGTTACCCTTATCGTGCATTATACCATGTTGTTGTTGTTGTTGTTGTTGTTGTCGTTGTCGTTGTTGTTGTTGTTGTTGTTGTTGTTGTTGTTGTTGTGTGTGTTAAAGCCCAGGAATTATTTTGTAGAATAAAGGAGATTTGTTTGCTCTTTCCAGCCCCTGACGGCCCGCCTCAGGAAGTCCAGCTAGATCCGGTGTCCTCACAGAGTATCAGGGTTACCTGGAAGGTGAGTCGCTCCAGTCAGATACTGTGTCCTTTTTATAGATGGTGCAATTGAGGAAGGCAAATTCATTTGGAACTAAAAAAATTCGTTTTGGATTTTAAAAAAAATTCAGCAATATCTGTGAATCCGAAATTATTCAGCTATGATCTCACACTACTGCTACTACTACCGCCGCACAACTCCTGCTTTGTCCATCATCTTCCATACTGTACTGCTACTACTACTACCCCCCCACACAGCCGCACATCTCCTGCCTTCTCTATTATGTTCTATACTGTACTGCTACTACTACTACTACCCCCACACAGCCGCACATCTCCTGCCTTCCCTATTATGTTCTATACTGTACTGCTACTACTACTACTACCCCCACACAGCCGCACATCTCCTGCCTTCTCTATTATGTTCTATACTGTACTGCTACTACTACTACTACCCCCACACAGCCGCACATCTCCTGCCTTCTCTATTATGTTCTATACTGTACTGCTACTACTACTACTACCCCCACACAGCCGCACATCTCCTGCCTTCTCTATTATGTTCTATACTGTACTGCTACTACTACTACTACCCCCACACAGCTGCACATATCCTGCCTTCCCTATTATGTTCTATACTGTACTGCTACTACTACTACTACCCCCACACAGCCGCACATCTCCTGCCTTGTCCATCATTACATACTGTACTGGTACTACTACTATCACTACTAATACTACTTTTACTACTACTACTACCCCCACACAGCCGCACATCTCCTGTCCTCTCTATTATGTTCTATACCAGTGGTTTTCAACCTGCGGACCTCCAGATGTTGCAAAACTACAACCCCCAGCATGCCTGGACAGCTGTTGGCTGTCCGGGCATGCTGGGAGTTGTAGTTTTGTAACATCTGGAGGTCCGCAGGTTGAAGACCACTGTTCTATACTGTGCTGTTACTACTACTCATACTACTACTTCTACTACCCCCACACAACCGCACATCATCTGCCTTGTCCATCATTACATACTGTACTGGTACTACTACTATCACTACTAATACTACTACTATCACTACTAATACTACTACTATCACTACTAATACTACTACTATTACTACTTCTGCTGCTGCTACTACTACTACTACCTCCACATCTCCTGCCTTCTCTATTATGTTCTATACTGTGCTGCTACTACTACTCATACTACTACTATCCCTATACAGCCGCACATCTCCTGCCTTGTCCATCATTACATACTGTACAGGTACTACTAGAACTACGTCTACTACCCCCACACAGCCATACTTCTCCTGCCTTGAAAATTATGTTCTATACTGTGCTGTTACTACTACTCATACTACTACTACTACTATCCCTACACAGCCGCACATCTCCTGGCTTGTCCATCATCTTCCATACAGTACTGCTGATACTACTACTGCTACTACTATTACTACTTCTGTCACTACTACTACCCCTACACAGCCGCACGTCTTCTGCCTTGTCCATCATCCTACATACTGTACAGGAGCTACCACTATCACTACTACGACTACCTACTACTACTACTACTATCCCTACACAGCCGCACATCTCCTGCCTTGTCCATCATGTTCCATTATATAGTGGTATTATGAGCACTGTATGGAACCTAATGAGAGCTAATGTAGGAGTATATAGATGGGTGAGTGTTATTATGAGCACTCAGTATCATGAGGACTATATGTTAGTATTATGTGCACTATATGGTGGTATTGTAAGCCCTATATGGTGGTATTGTGAGCACTGTATGGCGGTATTATGAACACTATATAATGGTTTTATGAGCATTATATCATGGTATTATGTGGACTGTATAGTAGTATCGTAAGCACTAAATGCTGGTATTTTGAGCAATCTATGGTAGTATAATGAGCACGAAATGGTGATTTTATGAGCACTGTATAGTAGTACTGTGAACACTAGGGTAGTATCATGAACACTATGGTGGTGTTGTGAGCACTGTATGGTGTTTTTATGAACCTTATATGAAGGTATTGTGAGTACTACATGGTAGTATTGTGAGCACCATGTGGTAGTATCATAAGCACTATATGGTAGTATCGTGAGCATTATATGGTGGTATTATGAGCACTGTATGGTAGTATTGTAAGCACTATATAGTGGTATTGTGATCACAATATGGTGGCTATGTGATGACTATATGGTGGTATCATGAGCATTACATGCTAATATTATAGGCACTCTATGATGCACTACGAGCACTCTATGGTATCATTATCAGCACTATATGAGTTTGTGATTTCATTTAAGTTTTTATGGCTTTATATTTTGTTTTTTTCTTATGTAAGGCCCCCAAAAAGCATGTTCAGAACGGAATCATCCGCGGTTACCAGATTGGCTTCCGGGAGTACAGCACCGGCGGCAGCTACCAGTTCAATATAATTACTGTGGACACCACTGGGGACAGCGAGCTGTATACTCTGGATAACCTGAAGAAATTCACCCAATACGGAGTGGTTGTGCAGGCGTGTAACCGGGCCGGGACAGGGCCATCGTCTCAGGAAATCATCACCACCACACTAGAGGATGGTAAGAACCTGTCCTGCATGATTGCACTCACATACAGTGACTTGTGTCAGTGCCAAGAGTGTGGGGAGAACCGCAAGAGCTCCCCCTAGCTGGAGGGTCAAGGGATTGTCCAGTTATGTGTCAATAAAGTAAATTCATTGTCAAAAGAAAAGTTCTGCAATTTTCTACTAGACTTTAATTCAAATCCTTATTTTTTTCCCACTATATGCATATGACTAACCTTTGGCTAATGCAGTGTTTCCCAACCAGGGTGCCTTCATCTGTTGCAAAACTAAAACTCCCAGCATGCTGGGAGTTGTAGTTTCGCAACAGCTGGAGGCACCCTAGTTGGGAAACACTGGGCTAATGTATCACTCCTCTATGCTTTACACTGCAGCTGAGATTGAAAAAGATTGTCAAGTGAACTACACTGTGAAAAAAAACCTAAAGGGAACACTAAGATAACACATCCTAGATCTGAATGAATGAACTAATCGTATGAAATACTTTCGTCTTTACATAGTTGAATGCGCTGACAACAAAATCACACAAAAATTATCAATGGAAATCGAATTTATCAACCCATGGAGGTCTGGATATGGAGTCACACTCAAAATCACAGTGGAAAACCGCACTACAGGCTGATCCAACTTAATGTAATGTCCTTAAAACAAGTCACAATGAGGCTCAGTAGTGTGTGTGGCCTCCACGTGCCCGTATGACCTCCCTACAATGCCTGGGCATGCTCCTGATGAGGTGGCGGATGGTCTCCTGAGGGATGTTCTCCCAGACCTGGACTAAAGCATCCGCCAACTCCTGGACAGTCTGTGGTGGATGGAGCGAGACGTCCCAGATGTGCTCAATCGGATTCAGGTCTGGGGAACGGGCGGCCAGTCCATAGCATCAATGCCTTCCTCTTACAGGAACTGACACACTCCAGCCACATGAGGTCTAGCATTGTCTTGCATTAGGAGGAACCCAGGACCAACCGCATCAGCATATGGTCTCACAAGGGGTCTGAGGATCTCATCTCGGTACCTAATGGCAGTCAGGCTACCTCTGGTAAGCACCTGGAGGGCTGTGTGGCCCCCAAAGAAATGCCACCCCACACCTTTACTGACCCACCGCCAAACCGGTCATGCTGGAGGATGTTGCAGGCAGCAGAACGTTCTCCACAGCGTCTCCAGACTCTGTCACATCTGTCACATGTGCTCAGTGTGAACCTGCTTTCATCTGTGAAGAGCACAGGGCGCCAGTGGCGACTTTGCCAATCTTGGTGTTCTCTGGACTCTGGAAAATGCCAAACGTCCTGCATGGTGTTGGGCTGTAAGCACAACCCCCACCTGTGGATGTCGGGCCCTCATACCGCCCTCATGGAGTCTGTTTCTGAACATTTGAGTGGATACATGCACATTTGTGGCCTGCTGGAGTTCATTTTGCAGAGCTCTGGCAGTGCTCCTCCTGCTCCTCCTTGCACAAAGGTTGAGGTAGCGGTCCTGCTGCTGGGTTGTAGCCCTCCTATGGCCTCCTCCACGTCTCTTGATGTACTGGCCTGTCTCCTGGTAGCGCCTCCATGCTCTGGACACTACGCTGACAGACACAGCAAACCTTCTTGCCACAGCTCGCATTGATGTGCCATCCTGGATGAGCTGCACTACCTGAGTCACTTGTGTGGGTTGTAGACTCCGTCTCATGCTACCACTAGAGTGAAAGCACCGCCAGCATTCAAAAGTGACCAAAACATCATCCGTGAACTGTGATGTGGTCTGTGGTCACCACCTGCAGAACCACTCCTTTATTGGGGGTGTCTTGCTAATTACCTATAATTTACACCTGTTGTCTGTTCCATTTGCACAATAGCATGTGAAATTGATTGTCAATCAGTGTTCTTCCTGAGTGGACAGTGTGATTTCACAGAAGTGTCATTGACTTGGAGTTACATTGTGTTGTTTAAGTGTTCCCTTTATTTTTTTGAGCAGTGTATATACATATGCACATTTTCAGTAGGAGGCCAGTACAAAACTGTTATCCATGCACTGACTTTCTGCTAAGAATGGGTTTGTACTTAGCAGCCAATAGAGAAGGAGAGCTGCAGTGTAAAGCATGGATTCTAGACTACTACAGACTGCAATAGACAGTGCAGCTTAAAGGGGTACTCCGGTGGAAAACTTTTATTTTTATTTTTTTAATCAACTGGTGCCAGAAAGTTAAACAGATTTGTAAATTACTTCTATTAAAAAATCTTAATCCTTCCAGTACTTATTAGCTGCTGAATACTACAGAGGAAATTCTTTTATTTTTGGAACACTGAGCTCTCTGCTGAATCATGAGCACAGTGCTCTCTGCTGACATCTCTGTCCATTTTAAGAACTGTCCAGAGAAGGAGAAAATCCCCATAGAAAACATATGCTGCTCTGGACAGTTCCTAAAATGGACAGAGATGTCAGCAGAGAGCACTGTGCTCATTATGTCAGCAGAGAGCTCTGTGTTCCAAAAAGAAAATAATTTCCTCTGTAGTATTCAGCAGCTAATAAGAACTGGAAGGATTAATATTTTTTAATAGAAGTAATTTGCAAATCTGTTTAACTTTCTGGCACCAGTTGATTTAAAAAGAAAAAGTTTTCCACCGGAGTACCCCTTTAACTGGAGTCACTGATTATAGCTGTGTCCAGAACACAGCAAATATAATAAATAACAGATAAGCATTTCCTGATGATAGGTCCTATATGTCACATATATATATAGTAAAAAATAAATAAATATATATATATATATATATGTATATCAATTTATAGATGTAATTTATCTAATGTGTTGTTGTTTCAGTTCCCAGCCGCCCCCCAGAGAATGTCCAGGCAGCTGCAACTTCGCCAGAGACAATAACTATCTCATGGTCGACCCCTTCCAAAGAAGCCCTCAATGGCATCCTCCAGGGGTTCAGGGTTATCTTCTGGGCAAATCTTCTAGACGGAGGTAAGGGGAAAAAATAATAAGCGTTCATATTGTGGATTTAGCCTTATAGTAAAAATCTACCCTTAAACCAGTGTTTCCCAACAAGGGCGCTTCCATCTGGTGCAAAGCAACAACGCATTTGTAGTTTTGCAACAGCTGGAGGAACCCTAGTTGGGAAACACCACCTTAAAACACATTTTTTTTTCATGGTCCAGCGTTCAGTATATATCTTCAATGTGTTGTTTATATATATATATATATCTATCTATCTATCTATATATATCTATATATATATATATATAGATATCATATCTATCTATATAATATATATATATATAGAGAGAGAGAGAGAGATTAAAATTGTAGATTTGGATAACACAATTCTTAATTTCTTTCTTCACCACTAGATGGCGCTTAGTAGCATACTGTTTTAGATTGAACTCAGTGAACACACAGTATGCAGTAAGCTCCCATGCTCCCCCTTGAGGTGGCTACAGGCAGACAGGATTTTGTATTTTAACCCCTTACCAACTTGTCATAAAGGGAATATAGGCTGTGCAATACATGGTAGGTGGCTATTCACTACAGCTGTCGGCAGCCGGAATCCAAGATAACTGAGATCCCAGCTACTGTAGTTTTGCAACAGCTGGAGGCACACTGTTTGAAAAATGCTATCTAGGTGGTTAGACAGTGAGTTGCAGTTCCCTCTGTCATCCAATTGCCCCTTGATAGCACAGGGTGCAGAACAGTCAAGATGGCAACCAGAGGCCTAGTAAAGACCTAAGGCCTACCAACTTGGTACTCCTAGTACACACTGCTGAAGTACGTAGGATTGCAATGTACAGATATACTATAATGTACAACAGTAATGCTGTCTCTAGAGTGACTAACAGTATAAAGGAGGAAAAGGATTAAAAAAACAAAAATAAATAAATAAACCTTTTCCCTTCCTATTATATTAGACAAATAATAGTAAAAATATAGGGTAAAAACATGAGGTATAGCTCTGCCTGAAAATAATAATAATAATAAGGATAAAAAAAAGAAACTTAAATTGACACTGTCAGATTCAAAAACATTTTATATGTTGTACATCTTGGTAAACATTAACCTTTCTAATATACTGCATACGGAAATGTTATTTCCTTTTTATATAAATCATGGCTTATAAAATCATGGCTTTGTTCAAGCTGAAGTACAGACCTGGGCAACGTCCAGTAGTTGAGGGTGGGCTAACATTATCAGACAGAAGAGAACACAGAGGTGTGCTATCAGACAGGAGAGAGTACAGAGGAATACTATCAGACAGGAGAGAGCACAGAGGAGTCCTATCAGACAGGAGAGAGCACAGAGGAGTGCTATCAGACAGGAGAGAGTACAGAGGAATACTATCAGACAGGAGAGAGCACAGAGGAGTCCTATCAGACAGGAGAGAGCACAGAGGAGTCCTATCAGACAGGAGAGAGCACAGAGGAGTCCTATCAGACAGGAGAGAGCACAGAGGAGTGCTATGAGACAGGAGGGAGCACAGAGGAGTGCTATCATACAGGAGAGAGCACAGAGGAGTACTATCAGACAGTAGAGATTACAGAGGAGTACTATCAGACAGGAGAGAGCACAGAGGAGTGCTATCAGACAGGAGAGAGCACAGAGGAGTGCTATGAGACAGGAGGGAGCACAGAGGAGTGCTATCAGACAGGAGAGAGCACAGAGGAGTCCTATCAGACAGGAGAGAGCACAGAGGAGCCCTATCAGACAGGAGAGCACAGAGGAGTCCTATCAGACAGGAGAGAGCACAGAGGAGCCCTATCAGACAGTACTCCTATGTGCTCTCTCCTGTCTGATAGGGCTCCTCTGTGCTCACTCCTGTCTGATAGCACTCCTATGTGCTCTCTCCTGTCTGATAGGACTCCTATGTGCTCTCTCCTGTCTGATAGGACTCATCTGTGCTCTCTCCTGTCTGATAGTACTCCTCTGTGCTCTCTCCTGTCTGATAGCACTCCTCTGTGCTCTCTCCTGTCTGATAGGACTCCCCTGTGCTCTCTCCTGTACGATAGGACTCCTCTGTGCTCTCTCCTGTTTGATAGGACTCCTATGTGCTCTCTCCTGTCTGATAGTACTCCTCTGTGCTCTCTACTGTCTGATAGCACTCCTCTGTGCTCTCTCCTGTCTGATAGGGCTCCTCTGTGCTCACTCCTGTCTGATAGCACTCCTATGTGCTCTCTCCTGTCTGATAGGACTCCTATGTGCTCTCTCCTGTCTGATAGGACTCATATGTGCTCTCTCCTGTCTGATAGGACTCCTCTGTGCTCTCTCCTGTCTGATAGGACTCCTCTGTGCTCTCTCCTGTCTGATAGTACTCCTCTGTGCTCTCTCCTGTCTGATAGCACTTCTCTGTGCTCTATCCTGTCTGATAGGACTCCCCTGTGCTCTCTCCTGTCTGATAGCACTCCTATGTGCTCTCTCCTGTCTGATAGCACTCCTCTGTGCTATCTCCTGTCTGATAGTACTCCTCTGTGCTCTCTCCTATCAGACAGGAGATAGCACAGAGGAGTGCTATCAGACAGGAGTGAGCACAGAGGAGCCCTATCAGACAGGAGAGAGCACAGAGGAGTACTATCAGACAGGAGATAGCACAGAGGAGTGCTATCAGACAGGAGAGAGCACAGAGGAGTCCTATCGAACAGGAGAGAGCACAGGGGAGTCCTATCAGACAGGAGAGAGCACAGAGGAGTGCTATCAGACAGGAGAGAGCACAGAGGAGTGCTATCAGACAGGAGAGAGCACAGAGGAGTGCTATCAGACAGGAGAGAGCACAGAGGAGTCCTGTAAGACAGGAGAGCACAGAGGAGTCCTAACAGAAAGGAGAGAGCACAGATAAGTGCTATCAGACAGGAGAGCGCACAGAGGAGTCCTATCAGACCAGAGAAAGCACAGAAAAGTCCTATCAGACAGTAGAGAGCACAGAGGAGTACTATCAGACAGTAGAGAGCACAGAGGAGTCCTATCAGACAGGAGAGAGCACAGTGGAGTGCTATCAGACAGAAGAAAGCACAGAGGAGTCAAATCAGACAGGAGAGAGCACAGAGGAGTCCTATCAGACAGTAGAGAGCACAGAGGAGTCCTATCAGACAGGAGAGCGCACAGAGGATTCCTATCAGACATGAGAGAGCTCAGGAGTGCTTTCAGACAGGAGAGAGCACAGAGTAATCCTATTAGACAGGAGAGAGCACAGGAGTGCTATCAGACAGGAGAGAGCACAGGAGTGCTATCAGACAGGAGAGAGCTTAGAGGAGTGCTATCAGACAGGAGAGAGCACAGAGGAGTCCTATCAGACAAGAGAGAGCACAGATGAGTCCTATCAGACAGGAGAGAGCACAGATGAGTCCTATCAGACAGGAGAGAGCACAGAGGAGTCCTATCAGACAGGAGAGAGCACAGAGGAGTCCTATCAGACAGGAGAGAGCATAGAGGAGTCCTATCAGACAGGAGAGAGCACAGAGGAGTCCTATCAGGCAGGAGAGAGCACAGAGGAGACATATCAGACAAGAGAAAGCACAGACAAGTCCTATCAGACAGGAGAGAGCACAGAGGAGTCCTATCAGACAGGAGAGAGCACAGAGGAGTGCTATCAGGAGAGAGCACAGAGGAGGAGAGCACGGAAGAGTGCTATCAGACAGGAGAGAGCACAGAGGAGTCCTATCAGACAGGAGAGAGCACAGAGGAGTCCTATCAGACAGGAGAGAGCACAGAGGAGTGCTATCAGACAGGAGAAAGCATAGAGGAGTCCTATCAGACAGGTGAGAGCACAGAGGAGTCCTATCAGACAAGAGAAAGCACAGAGGAGTGCTATCAGACAGGAGAGAGCACAGAGGAGTCCTATCAGACAAGAGAAAGCACAGACAAGTCCTATCAGACAGGAGAGAGCACAGATGAGTCCTATCAGACAGGAGAGAGCACAGAGGAGTCCTATCAGACAGGAGAGAGCAAAGAGGAGTGCTATCAGACAGGAGAGAGAGCACAGAGGAGACATATCAGACAGGAGAGAGCACAGGGGAGTCCTATCAGACAGGAGAGAGCACAAAAGTGTTATCAGACAGGAGAGAGCACAGAGGAGTACTATCAGACAGGAGAGAGCATAGGGGATTCCTATCAGTCAGGAGAGAGCACAGATGAGTGCTATCAGACAGGAGAGAGCACAGAGGAGTCCTATCAGACAAGAGAAAGCACAGACAAGTCCTATCAGACAGGAGAGAGCACAGAGGAGTGCTATCAGACAGGAGAGAGCACAGAGGAGTCCTATCAGACAGAAGAGAGCACAGAGGAGTCCTATCAGACAGGAGAGAGCACAGAGGAGTCCTATCAGACAGGAGAGAGCACAGAGGAGTCCTATCAGACAGGAGAGAGCACAGAGGAGTGCTATCAGACAGGAGAAAGCATAGAGGAGTCCTATCAGACAGGTGAGAGCACAGAGGAGTCCTATCAGACAAGAGAAAGCACAGAGGAGTGCTATCAGACAGGAGAGAGCACAGAGGAGTCCTATCAGACAAGAGAAAGCACAGACAAGTCCTATCAGACAGGAGAGAGCACAGGGGAGTGCTATCAGACAGGAGAGAGCACAGAGGAGTCCTATCAGACAGGAGAGAGCACAGAGGAGTGTTATCCCACCCTAACTGTCTGTGCTTCAGCTTGGACAAAGCTATGATTTGTAAGCCATGATTCTATAAAAAGGAATTACAATTTTCTTATGAAGTATATTAGAAAGGTTAATGTTTTGCCAAAATGTACAACATATAAAAAGTTTTTGTATCTGACAGTGCTTTTTTAAGTGATCATCGCGCCAGGGCCCAGTAGGCTGTCCTCTTTACTCTAGTCCAATGTTTTCCAACCAAGGGGCCTTCATCTGTTGCAAAACTATGACTTCCAGTATTCCTGGACAGCCAAAGGCTGGGAGTTGTAGTTGTGCAACAGCTGGAGGCAATCTGGTTGGGAAAGACTGTTTTAGCCCTTCTGACTTGTTATATAGCTTGGGGCATGCTGTATATACACTGCTCAAAAAAATTAAGGGAACACTAAGATAACACATTCTAGATCTGAATGCATGAACTAATTGTATGAAATACTTTCCTCTTTACATAGTTGAATGCGCTGACAACAAAATCATACAAAAATTATCAATGGAAATCAAATGTATCAACCCGTGGAGGTCTGGATATGGAGTCACACTCAAAATCACAGTGGAAAACCGCACAACAGGCTGATCCAACTTTATGTAATGTCCTTAAAACAAGTCACAATGAGGCTCAGTAGTGTGTGTGGCCTCCACGTGCCCATATGACCTCCCTACCACGCCTGGGCATGCTCCTGAATAGGGGGCGGATGGTCTCCTGAGGGATGTCCTCCCAGACCTGGGACTAAAGCATCCACCAACTCCTGGACAGTCTGTGGTGAATGGAGCGAGACGTCCCAGATGTGCTCAATCGGATTCAGGTCTGGGGAACGGGCGGCCAGTCCATAGCATCAATGCCTTCCTCTTGCAGAAACTACTGACACACTCCAGCCACATGAGGTCTAGCATTGTCTTGCATAAGGAGGAACCCAGGGCCAACCGCACCAGCATATGGTCTCACAAGGGGTCTGAGGATCTCATCTCGGTACCTAATGGCAGTCAGGCTACCTCTGGCAAGTACATGGAGGGCTGTGCGGTCCCCCCAAAGAAATGCCACCCCACACAATTACTGACCCACCACCAAACCGGTCATGATGGAGGATGTTGCAGGCAGCAGAATGTTCTCCACGGCGTCTCCAGACTCTGTCACATGTGCTCAGTGTGAACCTGCTTTCATCTGTAAAGAGCACAGGGCTCCAGTGGCGAATTTGCCAATCTTGGTGTTCTCTGGCAAATGCCAAATGTCCTGCACGGTGTTTGGCTGTAAGCACAACCCCAACCTGTGGATATTGGCCCTCATACCACCCACATGGAGTCTGTTTCTGACCGTTTGAGTGGACACATGCACATTTGTGGCCTGCTGGAGGTCATTTTGCAGGGCTCTGGCATTGCTACTACTTGCACAAAGGCGGAGGTAGCGGTCCTTCTGCTGGGTTGTTGCCCTCCTACAGCCTCCTCCACGTCTCCTGATATACTGGCCTGTCTCCTGGTAGCGCCTCCATGCTCTGGACACTACGCTGACAGACACAGCAAACCTTCTTGCCTCAGCTCACATTGATGTCCCATCCTACCCACTACCTGAGGCACTTGTGTGGGTTGTAGACTCCGTCTCATGCTACCTCCTAGAGCGAAAGCACTGCCAGCATTCAAAAGCGACCAAAACATCAGCCAGAAAGCATAGGAACTGAAAAGTGGTCTGTGGTCACCACCTGCAGAACCACTCCTTTATTGGGGGTGTCTTGCTAATTGCCTATAATTTCCACCTGTTGTCTGTTCCATTTGCACAACAGCATGTGAAATTGATTGTCAATCAGTGTTCTTCCTGAGTGGACAGTGGGATTTCACAGAAGTGTCATTGACTTGGAGCTACATTGTGTTGTTTAAGTGTTCCCTTTATTTTTTTTAGCAGTGAAGATCACAGTAGATCTCAGAGATAGGAAAACACATCTACTTGTTTCACCAGTACTACAATTCCTAGCTGTGGGGTGCAGATCTGTAGACTTCTCACTTTTTTTCTTTCCTGTTCACAAATTAGGGATAGGATAGTGTGGGACATTTATCATTGCATTTCGAGCTGTTTTATTTTCTATATTTGGCGCAGTTTAGGCGCAGTGTTTTTTTTATTTTTTTGCAACTTTTCAAATAGACATTAAGATTTTTAAAACTTTTTATATCCTAAACCTGCATTTCAATGATGTGTGAGACAGCAGCCCGCACACACCCTTGCAGAACATTGCACACAATCTCCAGGTATCCGCTCCCTTTCACCCGATTGTTGTATTTCCTTGTTTCAGAACTTGGTGAAATAAAAAACGTAACCACATCACAATCCCCACTGGAGCTGGATGGACTGGAGAAGTACACAAACTACAGCATCCAGGTGCTAGCCTTCACCCGGGCCGGAGACGGGGTCCGCAGCGAGCAGATATTCGTCAGAACCAAAGAGGATGGTAAGAGCCGCAAAGTGATGGAAGTCACTTCATGATTGTCTGTGCAGAGGGTCGCTCCCTGCAGAGTGTGGCGACACAATTAGAATAGATCAGCCTCCAGCCAGACATTAGAAGCTGGGATGCGATAGTCTGCAGACAGTCAGAGCATAATTGGGAAGAACAATGCCAATGCTATTTCTGAATAGTCTCTTAGTTGGCACTATTTATCAGGAGCCTCTTAGTTGGCACTATTTATGAGGAGCCTCTTAGTTGGCACTATTTATGAGGAGCCTCTTAGTTGGCCCTATTTATGAGGAGCCTCTTATTTGGCACTATTTAGGAGGAGCCTCTTAGTTGGCACTATTTATGAGAAGCCTCTTAGTTGGCACTATTTATGAGAAGCCTCTTAGTTGGCACTATTTATGAGGATCCTCTTAGTTGGCACTATTTATGAGGAGCCTCTTAGTTGGCACTATTTATGAGGAGCCTCTTAGTTGACACTATTTTTGAGGAGCCTCTTAGTTGGCACTATTTATGAGGATCCTCTTAGTTGGCACTATTTATGAGGAGCCTCTTAGTTGGCACTATTTATGAGAAGCCTATTAGTTGGCACTATTTATGAGGATCCTCTTAGTTGGCACTATTTATGAGGAGCCTCTTAGTTGGCACTATTTATGAGGAGCCTCTTAGTTGACACTATTTATGAGGAGCCTCTTAGTTGACACTATTTATGAGGAGCCTCTTAGTTGGCACTATTTATGAGGAGCCTCTTAGTTGGCACTATTTATGGGGAGCCTCTTAGTTGGCACTATTTATGAGGAGCCTCTTAGTTGGCACTATTTATGAGGAGCCTCTTAGTTGGCACTATTTATGAGAAGTCTCTTAGTTGGCACTATTTATGAGGAGCCTCTTAGTTGGCACTATTTATGAGGAGCCTCTTAGTTGGCACTATTTATGAGGAGCCTCTTAGTTGGCACTATTTATGAGGAGCCTCTTAGTTGGCACTATTTATGAGGAGCCTCTTAGTTGGCACTATTTATGAGGAGCTTCTTAGTTGGCACTATTTATGAGGAGCCTCTTAGTTGGCACTATTTATGAGAAGCCTCTTAGTTGGCACTATTTATGAGTAGCTTCTTAGTTGGCACTATTTATGAGGAGCCTCTTAGTTGGCACTATTTATGAGAAGCCTCTTTGTTGGCACTATTTATGACGAGCCTTATGGTTGGCACTATTTATGAGGAGCTTCTTAGTTGGCACTATTTTTGGGGAGCCTCTTAGTTGGCACTATTTATGAGAAGCCTCTTAGTTGGCACTATTTATGAGGAGCCTCTTAGTTGGCACTATTTATGAGAAGCCTCTTAGTTGGCACTATTTATGAGGAGCCTCTTAGTTGGCACTATTTATGAGAAGTCTCTTAGTTGGCACTATTTATGAGGAGCCTCTTAGTTGGCACTATTTATGAGGAGCCTCTTAGTTGGCACTATTTATGAGGAGCCTCTTAGTTGGCACTATTTATGAGGAGCCTCTTAGTTGGCACTATTTATGAGGAGCCTCTTAGTTGGCACTATTTATGAGGAGCTTCTTAGTTGGCACTATTTATGAGGAGCCTCTTAGTTGGCACTATTTATGAGAAGCCTCTTAGTTGGCAATATTTATGGGACGTCTCTTAGCTGGCACTATTTATGAGGAGCTTCTTAGTTGGCACTATTTATGAGAAGCTTCTTAGTTGGCACTATTTATGAGGAGCCTCTTAGTTGGCACTATTTATGAGGAGCTTCTTAGTTGGCACTATTTTTGGGGAGCCTCTTAGTTGGCACTATTTATGAGGAGCCTCTTAGTTGGTGCTATTTATGAGAAGCCTCTTAGTTGGCACTATTTATGAGGAGCCTCTTAGTTGGCACTATTTATGAGGAGCCTCTTAGTTGGCACTATTTATGAGAAGCCTCTTAGTTGGCAATATTTATGGGACGTCTCTTAGCTGGCACTATTTATGAGGAGCTTCTTAGTTGGCACTATTTATGAGTAGCTTCTTAGTTGGCACTATTTATGAGGAGCCTCTTAGTTGGCACTATTTATGAGAAGCCTCTTAGTTGGCACTATTCATGAAGAGCCTCTTAGTTCACACTATTTATGAGCAGCCTCTTAGTTGGCACTATTTTTGGGGAGCCTCTTAGTTGGTGCTATTTATGAGAAGCCTCTTAGTTGGCACTATTTATGAGAAGCCTCTTAGTTGGCACTATTTATGAGGAGCCTCTTAGTTGGCACTATTTATGAGGAGCCTCTTAGTTGGCACTATTTATGAGGATCCTCTTAGTTGGCACTATTTATGAGGAGCCTCTTAGTTGGCACTATTTATGAGGAGCCTCTTAGTTGGCACTATTTATGAGGAGCCTCTTAGTTGGCACTATTTATGAGGATCCTCTTAGTTGGCACTATTTATGAGGATCCTCTTAGTTGGCACTATTTATGAGAAGCCTCTTAGTTGGCACTATTTATGAGGAGCCTCTTAGTTGGCACTATTTATGAGGTGCCTCTTAGTTGGCACTATTTATGAGGAACCTATTAGTTGGCACTATTTATGAGGAGCCTATTAGTTGGCACTATTTATGAGAAGCCTCTTAGTTGGCACTATTTATGAGGAGCCTCTTAGTTGGCACTATTTATGAGGAGCCTCTTAGTTGGCACTATTTATGAGGAGCCTCTTAGTTGGCACTATTTATGAGGAGCCTCTTAGTTGGCACTATTTATGAGGAGCCTCTTAGTTGGCACTATTTATGAGCAGCCTCTTAGTTGGCACTATTTATGAGGAGCCTCTTAGTTGGCACTATTTATGAGGAGCCTCTTAGTTGGCACTATTTATGAGAAGTCTCTTAGCTGGAACTATTTATGAGGAGCCTCTTAGTTGGCACTATTTATGAGGATCCTCTTAGTTGGCACTATTTATGAGGAGCCTCTTAGTTGGCACTATTTATGAGGAGCCTCTTAGTTGGCACTATTTATGAGGTGCCTCTTAGTTGGCACTATTTATGAGGAGCCTATTAGTTGGCACTATTTATGAGGAGCCTATTAGTTGGCACTATTTATGAGCAGCCTCTTAGTTGGCACTATTTATGAGGAGCCTCTTAGTTGGCACTATTTATGAGGAGCCTCTTAGTTGGCACTATTTATGAGGAGCCTCTTAGTTGGCACTATTTATGAGGAGCCTCTTAGTTGGCACTATTTATGAGGAGCCTCTTAGTTGGCACTATTTATGAGGAGCCTCTTAGTTGGCACTATTTATGAGGAGCCTCTTAGTTGGCACTATTTATGAGCAGCCTCTTAGTTGGCACTATTTATGAGGATCCTCTTAGTTGGCACCATTTATGAGAAGTCTCTTAGTTGGCACTATTTATGAGAAGTCTCTAAGTTGGCACTATTTATGAGGATCCTCTTAGTTGGCACTATTTATGAGGAGCCTCTTAGTTGGCACTATTTATGAGAAGTCTCTTAGTTGGCACTATTTAGGAGGATCCTCTTAGTTGGCACTATTTATGAGGAGCCTCTTAGATGGCACTATTTATGAGGAGCCTCTTAGTTGGCACTATTTATGAGGTGCCTCTTAGCTGGCACTATTTATGAGGTGCCTCTTAGTTGGCACTATTTATGAGGTGCCTCTTAGTTGGCACTATTTATGAGCAGCCTCTTAGTTGGCACTATTTATGAGGAGCCTCTTAGTTGGCACTATTTATGAGGTGCCTCTTAGCTGGCACTATTTATGAGGTGCCTCTTAGTTGGCACTATTTATGAAGTGCCTCTTAGTTGGCACTATTTATGAGCAGCCTCTTAGTTGGCACTATTTATGAGGATCCTCTTAGTTGGCACTATTTATGAGAAGCCTCTTAGTTGGCACTATTTATGAGGAGCCTCTTAGTTGGCACTATTTATGGGGAGCCTCTTAGTTGGCACTATTTATGAGGAGCCTCTTAGTTGGCACTATTTATGAGAAGTCTCTTAGTTGGCACTATTTATGTGAAGCCTCTTAGTTGGCACTATTTATGAGGAGCCTCTTAGTTGGCACTATTTATGTGAAGCCTCTTAGTTGGCACTATTTATGAGGAGCCTCTTAGTTTGCACTATTTATGAGGAGCCTCTTAGCTGGCACTTTTTATGAGGAGCCTCTTAGTTGGCACTATCTATGAGGAGCCTCTTAGTTGGCACTATTTATGAGGAGCCTCTTAGTTGGCACTATTTATGAGGAGCCTCTTAGTTGGCACTATTTATGAGGAGCCTCTTAGTTGGCACTATTTATGAGGAGCCTCTTAGTTGGCACTATTTATGAGGAGCCTCTTAGTTGGCACTATTTATGAGGAGCCTCTTAGTTGGCACTATTTATGAGGAGCCTCTTAGTTGGCACTATTTATGAGGAGCTTCTTAGTTGGCACTATTTATGAGGAGCCTCTTAGTTGGCACTATTTATGAGAAGCCTCTTAGTTGGCACTATTTATGAGTAGCTTCTTAGTTGGCACTATTTATGAGGAGCCTCTTAGTTGGCACTATTTATGAGAAGCCTCTTTGTTGGCACTATTTATGACGAGCCTTATGGTTGGCACTATTTATGAGGAGCTTCTTAGTTGGCACTATTTTTGGGGAGCCTCTTAGTTGGTGCTATTTATGAGAAGCCTCTTAGTTGGCACTATTTATGAGGAGCCTCTTAGTTGGCACTATTTATGAGGAGCCTCTTAGTTGGCACTATTTATGAGAAGCCTCTTAGTTGGCAATATTTATGGGACGTCTCTTAGCTGGCACTATTTATGAGGAGCTTCTTAGTTGGCACTATTTATGAGTAGCTTCTTAGTTGGCACTATTTATGAGGAGCCTCTTAGTTGGCACTATTTATGAGAAGCCTCTTAGTTGGCACTATTCATGAAGAGCCTCTTAGTTCACACTATTTATGAGCAGCCTCTTAGTTGGCACTATTTTTGGGGAGCCTCTTAGTTGGTGCTATTTATGAGAAGCCTCTTAGTTGGCACTATTTATGAGAAGCCTCTTAGTTGGCACTATTTATGAGGAGCCTCTTAGTTGGCACTATTTATGAGGAGCCTCTTAGTTGGCACTATTTATTAGGATCCTCTTAGTTGGCACTATTTATGAGGAGCCTCTTAGTTGGCACTATTTATGAGGAGCCTCTTAGTTGGCACTATTTATGAGGAGCCTCTTAGTTGGCACTATTTATGAGGATCCTCTTAGTTGGCACTATTTATCAGGAGCCTCTTAGTTGGCACTATTTATGAGGAGCCTCTTAGTTGGCACTATTTATGAGGAGCCTCTTAGTTGGCACTATTTATGAGGTGCCTCTTAGTTGGCACTATTTATGAGGAGCCTATTAGTTGGCACTATTTATGAGGAGCCTATTAGTTGGCACTATTTATGAGAAGCCTCTTAGTTGGCACTATTTATGAGGAGCCTCTTAGTTGGCACTATTTATGAGGAGCCTCTTAGTTGGCACTATTTATGAGGAGCCTCTTAGTTGGCACTATTTATGAGGAGCCTCTTAGTTGGCACTATTTATGAGGAGCCTCTTAGTTGGCACTATTTATGAGGAGCCTCTTAGTTGGCACTATTTATGAGCAGCCTCTTAGTTGGCACTATTTATGAGGAGCCTCTTAGTTGGCACTATTTATGAGGAGCCTCTTAGTTGGCACTATTTATGAGAAGTCTCTTAGCTGGAACTATTTATGAGGAGCCTCTTAGTTGGCACTATTTATGAGGATCCTCTTAGTTGGCACTATTTATGAGGAGCCTCTTAGTTGGCACTATTTATGAGGTGCCTCTTAGTTGGCACTATTTATGAGGAGCCTATTAGTTGGCACTATTTATGAGGAGCCTATTAGTTGGCACTATTTATGAGAAGCCTCTTAGTTGGCACTATTTATGAGGAGCCTCTTAGTTGGCACTATTTATGAGAAGTCTCTTAGTTGGCACTATTTATGAGGAGCCTCTTAGTTGGCACTATTTATGAGGAGCCTCTTAGTTGGCACTATTTATGAGGAGCCTCTTAGTTGGCACTATTTATGAGGAGCCTCTTAGTTGGCACTATTTATGAGGAGCCTCTTAGTTGGCACTATTTATGAGCAGCCTCTTAGTTGGCACTATTTATGAGGATCCTCTTAGTTGGCACTATTTATGAGGAGCCTCTTAGTTGGCACTATTTATGAGCAGCCTCTTAGTTGGCACTATTTATGAGGATCCTCTTAGTTGGCACCATTTGAGAAGTCTCTTAGTTGGCACTATTTATGAGAAGTCTTAGTTGGCACTATTTATGAGGATCCTCTTAGTTGGCACTATTTATGAGGAGCCTCTTAGTTGGCACTATTTATGAGAAGTCTCTTAGTTGGCACTATTTAGGAGGATCCTCTTAGTTGGCACTATTTATGAGGAGCCTCTTAGATGGCACTATTTATGAGGAGCCTCTTAGTTGGCACTATTTATGAGGTGCCTCTTAGCTGGCACTATTTATGAGGTGCCTCTTAGTTGGCACTATTTATGAGGTGCCTCTTAGTTGGCACTATTTATGAGCAGCCTCTTAGTTGGCACTATTTATGAGGAGCCTCTTAGTTGGCACTATTTATGAGGTGCCTCTTAGCTGGCACTATTTATGAGGTGCCTCTTAGTTGGCACTATTTATGAAGTGCCTCTTAGTTGGCACTATTTATGAGCAGCCTCTTAGTTGGCACTATTTATGAGGATCCTCTTAGTTGGCACTATTTATGAGGAGCCTCTTAGTTGGCACTATTTATGAGGAGCCTCTTAGTTGGCACTATTTATGGGGAGCCTCTTAGTTGGCACTATTTATGAGGAGCCTCTTAGTTGGCACTATTTATGAGAAGTCTCTTAGTTGGCACTATTTATGTGAAGCCTCTTAGTTGGCACTATTTATGAGGAGCCTCTTAGTTGGCACTATTTATGTGAAGCCTCTTAGTTGGCACTATTTATGAGGAGCCTCTTAGTTGGCACTATTTATGAGGAGCCTCTTAGCTGGCACTTTTTATGAGGAGCCTCTTAGTTGGCACTATTTATGAGGAGCCTCTTAGTTGGCACTATTTATGAGGAGCCTCTTAGTTGGCACTATTTATGAGGAGCCTCTTAGTTGGCACTATTTATGAGGAGCCTCTTAGTTGGCACTATATATGAGGAGCCTCTTAGTTGGCACTATTTATGAGGATCCTCTTAGTTGGCACTATTTATGAGGAGCCTCTTAGCTGGCATTTTTTATGAGGAGCCTCTTAGTTGGCACTATTTATGAGCAGCCTCTTAGTTGGCACTATTTATGAGGAGCCTCTTAGTTGGCACTATTTATGAGCAGCCTCTTAGTTGGCACTATTTATGAGGATCCTCTTAGTTGGCACCATTTGAGAAGTCTCTTAGTTGGCACTATTTATGAGAAGTCTCTTAGTTGGCACTATTTATGAGGATCCTCTTAGTTGGCACTATTTATGAGGAGCCTCTTAGTTGGCACTATTTATGAGAAGTCTCTTAGTTGGCACTATTTAGGAGGATCCTCTTAGTTGGCACTATTTATGAGGAGCCTCTTAGATGGCACTATTTATGAGGAGCCTCTTAGTTGGCACTATTTATGAGGTGCCTCTTAGCTGGCACTATTTATGAGGTGCCTCTTAGTTGGCACTATTTATGAGGTGCCTCTTAGTTGGCACTATTTATGAGCAGCCTCTTAGTTGGCACTATTTATGAGGAGCCTCTTAGTTGGCACTATTTATGAGGTGCCTCTTAGCTGGCACTATTTATGAGGTGCCTCTTAGTTGGCACTATTTATGAAGTGCCTCTTAGTTGGCACTATTTATGAGCAGCCTCTTAGTTGGCACTATTTATGAGGATCCTCTTAGTTGGCACTATTTATGAGAAGCCTCTTAGTTGGCACTATTTATGAGGAGCCTCTTAGTTGGCACTATTTATGGGGAGCCTCTTAGTTGGCACTATTTATGAGGAGCCTCTTAGTTGGCACTATTTATGAGAAGTCTCTTAGTTGGCACTATTTATGTGAAGCCTCTTAGTTGGCACTATTTATGAGGAGCCTCTTAGTTGGCACTATTTATGTGAAGCCTCTTAGTTGGCACTATTTATGAGGAGCCTCTTAGTTGGCACTATTTATGAGGAGCCTCTTAGCTGGCACTTTTTATGAGGAGCCTCTTAGTTGGCACTATTTATGAGGAGCCTCTTAGTTGGCACTATTTATGAGGAGCCTCTTAGTTGGCACTATTTATGAGGAGCCTCTTAGTTGGCACTATTTATGAGGAGCCTCTTAGTTGGCACTATTTATGAGGATCCTCTTAGTTGGCACTATTTATGAGGAGCCTCTTAGCTGGCACTTTTTATGAGGAGCCTCTTAGTTGGCACTATTTATGAGAAGTCTCTTAGTTGGCACTATTTATGAGCAGCCTCTTAGTTGGCACTATTTATGAGCAGCCTCTTAGTTGGCACTATTTATGAGGAGCCTCTTAGCTGGCACTATTTATGAGGATCCTCTTAGCTGGCACTATTTATGAGGAGCCTCTTAGTTGGCACTATTTATGAGGAGCCTCTTAGTTGGCACTATTTATGAGGAGCCTCTTAGTTGGCACTATTTATGAGCAGCCTCTTAGTTGGCACTATTTATGAGGAGCCTCTTAGTTGGCACTATTTATGAGGAGCCTCTTAGTTGGCACTATTTATGAGCAGCCTCTTAGTTGGCACTATTTATGAGGAGCCTCTTAGTTGGCACTATTTATGAGCAGCCTCTTAGTTGGCACTATTTATGAGGATCCTCTTAGTTGGCACTATTTATGAGAAGTCTCTTAGTTGGCACTATTTATGAGAAGTCTCTTAGTTGACACTATTTATGAGGATCCTCTTAGTTGGCACTATTTATGAGGAGCCTCTTAGTTGGCACTATTTATGAGGAGCCTCTTAGTTGGCACTATTTATGAGAAGTCTCTTAGTTGGCACTATTTAGGAGGATCCTCTTAGTTGGCACTATTTATGAGGAGCCTCTTAGATGGCACTATTTATGAGGAGCCTCTTAGTTGGCACTATTTATGAGGTGCCTCTTAGCTGGCACTATTTATGAGGTGCCTCTTAGTTGGCACTATTTATGAGGTGCCTCTTAGTTGGCACTATTTATGAGCAGCCTCTTAGTTGGCACTATTTATGAGGATCCTCTTAGTTGGCACTATTTATGAGAAGCCTCTTAGTTGGCACTATTTATGGGGAGCCTCTTAGTTGGCACTATTTATGAGGAGCCTCTTAGTTGGCACTATTTATGAGAAGTCTCTTAGTTGGCACTATTTATGTGAAGCCTCTTAGTTGGCACTATTTATGAGGAGCCTCTTAGTTGGCACTATTTATGTGAAGCCTCTTAGTTGGCACTATTTATGTGAAGCCTCTTAGTTGGCACTATTTATGAGGAGCCTCTTAGTTGGCACTATTTATGAGGAGCCTCTTAGTTGGCACTATTTATGAGGAGCCTCTTAGTTGGCACTATTTATGAGGAGCCTCTTAGTTGGCACTATTTATTGAAGGCCTTATGGTTGGCACTATTTATGAGAAGTCTCTTAGCTGGCACTATTTATGAGGAGCCTCTTAGTTGGCACTATTTATGTGCAGCCTCTTAGTTGGCACTATTTATGAGGAGCCTCTTAGTTGGCACTATTTATGAGGAGCCTCTTAGATGGCACTGTTTATGAGGAGCCTCTTAGTTGGCACTATTTATGAGGTGCCTCTTAGCTGGCACTATTTATGAGGTGCCTCTTGGTTGGCACTATTTATGAGGTGCCTCTTAGTTGGCACTATTTATGAGCAGCCTCTTAGTTGGCACTATTTATGAGGATCCTCTTAGTTGGCACTATTTATGAGAAGCCTCTTAGTTGGCACTATTTATGGGGAGCCTCTTAGTTGGCACTATTTATGAGGAGCCTCTTAGTTGGCACTATTTATGAGAAGTCTCTTAGTTGGCACTATTTATGTGAAGCCTCTTAGTTGGCACTATTTATGAGGAGCCTCTTAGTTGGCACTATTTATGTGAAGCCTCTTAGTTGGCACTATTTATGTGAAGCCTCTTAGTTGGCACTATTTATGAGGAGCCTCTTAGCTGGCACTATTTATGAGGAGCCTCTTAGTTGGCAATATTTATGAGGAGCCTCTTAGTTGGCAATATTTATGAGGAGCCTCTTAGTTGGCACTATTTATGAGGAGCCTCTTAGTTGGCACTATTTATGAGCAGCCTCTTAGTTGGCACTATTTATGAGGATCCTCTTAGTTGGCACTTTTTATGAGGAGCCTCTTAGTTGGCACAATTTATGAGGAGCCTCTTAGTTGGCACTATTTATGAGGAGCCTCTTAGTTGGCACTATTTATGAGAAGTCTCTTAGTTGGCACTATTTATGAGGATTCTCTTAGTTGGCACTATTTATGAGCAGCCTCTTAGTTGGCATTATTTATGAGGAGCCTCTTAGTTGGCACTATTTATGAGCAGCCTCTTAGTTGGCATTATTTATGAGGAGCCTCTTAGTTGGCACTATTTATGAGAAGTCTCTTAGTTGGCACTATTTATGAGGAGCCTCTTAGTTGGCACTTTTTATGAGGAGCCTCTTAGTTGGCACTTTTTATGAGGAGCCTCTTAGTTGGCACTATTTATGAGGAGCCTATTAGTTGGCACTATTTATGAGGAGCCTATTAGTTGGCACTATTTATGAGGAGCCTATTAGTTGGCACTATTTATGAGAAGCCTCTTAGTTGGCACTATTTATGAGGAGCCTCTTAGTTGGCACTATTTATGAGAAGTCTCTTAGTTGGCACTATTTATGAGGAGCCTCTTAGTTGGCACTTTTTATGAGGAGCCTCTTAGTTGGCACTTTTTATGAGGAGCCTCTTAGTTGGCACTATTTATGAGGAGCCTCTTAGTTGGCACTATTTATGAGGAGCCTCTTAGTTGGCACTATTTATGAGGATCCTCTTAGTTGGCACTATTTATGAGGAGCCTCTTAGTTGGCACTATTTATGAGGTGCCTCTTAGTTGGCACTATTTATGAGGAGCCTATTAGTTGGCACTATTTATGAGGAGCCTATTAGTTGGCACTATTTATGAGAAGCCTCTTAGTTGGCACTATTTATGAGGAGCCTCTTAGTTGGCACTATTTATGAGAAGTCTCTTAGTTGGCACTATTTATGAGGAGCCTCTTAGTTGGCACTATTTATGTGAAGCCTCTTAGTTGGCACTATTTATGTGAAGCCTCTTAGTTGGCACTATTTATGAGGAGCCTCTTAGTTGGCACTATTTATGAGGAGCCTCTTAGTTGGCACTATTTATGAGAAGTCTCTTAGTTGGCACTATTTATGAGGAGCCTCTTAGTTGGCACTTTTTATGAGGAGCCTCTTAGTTGGCACTTTTAATGAGGAGCCTCTTAGTTGGCACTATTTATGAGGAGCCTCTTAGTTGGCACTATTTATGAGGAGCCTCTTAGTTGGCACTATTTATGAGGATCCTCTTAGTTGGCACTATTTATGAGGAGCCTCTTAGTTGGCACTATTTATGAGGAGCCTATTAGTTGGCACTATTTATGAGGAGCCTATTAGTTGGCACTATTTATGAGAAGTCTCTTAGTTGGCACTATTTATGAGGAGCCTCTTAGTTGGCACTATTTATGTGAAGCCTCTTAGTTGGCACTATTTATGAGAAGTCTCTTAGTTGGCACTATTTATGAGGATCCTCTTAGTTGGCACTATTTATGAGGAGCCTCTTAGATGGCACTATTTATGAGGAGCCTCTTAGTTGGCACTATTTATGAGGTGCCTCTTAGCTGGCACTATTTATGAGGTGCCTCTTAGTTGGCACTATTTATGAGGTGCCTCTTAGTTGGCACTATTTATGAGCAGCCTCTTAGTTGGCACTATTTATGAGGAGCCTCTTAGTTGGCACTATTTATGAGGTGCCTCTTAGCTGGCACTATTTATGAGGTGCCTCTTAGTTGGCACTATTTATGAAGTGCCTCTTAGTTGGCACTATTTATGAGCAGCCTCTTAGTTGGCACTATTTATGAGGATCCTCTTAGTTGGCACTATTTATGAGAAGCCTCTTAGTTGGCACTATTTATGAGGAGCCTCTTAGTTGGCACTATTTATGGGGAGCCTCTTAGTTGGCACTATTTATGAGGAGCCTCTTAGTTGGCACTATTTATGAGAAGTCTCTTAGTTGGCACTATTTATGTGAAGCCTCTTAGTTGGCACTATTTATGAGGAGCCTCTTAGTTGGCACTATTTATGTGAAGCCTCTTAGTTGGCACTATTTATGTGAAGCCTCTTAGTTGGCACTATTTATGAGGAGCCTCTTAGTTGGCACTATTTATGAGGAGCCTCTTAGCTGGCACTTTTTATGAGGAGCCTCTTAGTTGGCACTATTTATGAGGAGCCTCTTAGTTGGCACTATTTATGAGGAGCCTCTTAGTTGGCACTATTTATGAGGAGCCTCTTAGTTGGCACTATTTATGAGGAGCCTCTTAGTTGGCACTATTTATGAGGATCCTCTTAGTTGGCACTATTTATGAGGAGCCTCTTAGCTGGCATTTTTTATGAGGAGCCTCTTAGTTGGCACTATTTATGAGCAGCCTCTTAGTTGGCACTATTTATGAGGATCCTCTTAGTTGGCACTATTTATGAGGAGCCTCTTAGTTGGCACTATTTATGAGCAGCCTCTTAGTTGGCACTATTTATGAGGATCCTCTTAGTTGGCACTATTTATGAGAAGTCTCTTAGTTGGCACTATTTATGAGGAGTCTCTTAGTTGGCACTATTTATGAGGATCCTCTTAGTTGGCACTATTTATGAGGAGCCTCTTAGTTGGCACTATTTATGAGAAGTCTCTTAGTTGGCACTATTTAGGAGGATCCTCTTAGTTGGCACTATTTATGAGGAGCCTCTTAGATGGCACTATTTATGAGGAGCCTCTTAGTTGGCACTATTTATGAGGTGCCTCTTAGCTGGCACTATTTATGAGGTGCCTCTTAGTTGGCACTATTTATGAGGTGCCTCTTAGTTGGCACTATTTATGAGCAGCCTCTTAGTTGGCACTATTTATGAGGAGCCTCTTAGTTGGCACTATTTATGAGGTGCCTCTTAGCTGGCACTATTTATGAGGTGCCTCTTAGTTGGCACTATTTATGAAGTGCCTCTTAGTTGGCACTATTTATGAGCAGCCTCTTAGTTGGCACTATTTATGAGGATCCTCTTAGTTGGCACTATTTATGAGAAGCCTCTTAGTTGGCACTATTTATGAGGAGCCTCTTAGTTGGCACTATTTATGGGGAGCCTCTTAGTTGGCACTATTTATGAGGAGCCTCTTAGTTGGCACTATTTATGAGAAGTCTCTTAGTTGGCACTATTTATGTGAAGCCTCTTAGTTGGCACTATTTATGAGGAGCCTCTTAGTTGGCACTATTTATGTGAAGCCTCTTAGTTGGCACTATTTATGAGGAGCCTCTTAGTTGGCACTATTTATGAGGAGCCTCTTAGCTGGCACTTTTTATGAGGAGCCTCTTAGTTGGCACTATTTATGAGGAGCCTCTTAGTTGGCACTATTTATGAGGAGCCTCTTAGTTGGCACTATTTATGAGGAGCCTCTTAGTTGGCACTATTTATGAGGAGCCTCTTAGTTGGCACTATTTATGAGGATCCTCTTAGTTGGCACTATTTATGAGGAGCCTCTTAGCTGGCACTTTTTATGAGGAGCCTCTTAGTTGGCACTATTTATGAGAAGTCTCTTAGTTGGCACTATTTATGAGCAGCCTCTTAGTTGGCACTATTTATGAGCAGCCTCTTAGTTGGCACTATTTATGAGGAGCCTCTTAGCTGGCACTATTTATGAGGATCCTCTTAGTTGGCACTATTTATGAGGAGCCTCTTAGTTGGCATTATTTATGAGGAGCCTCTTAGTTGACACTATTTATGAGAAGTCTCTTAGTTGGCACTATATATGAGCAGCCTCTTAGTTGGCATTATTTATGAGGAGCCTCTTAGTTGGCACTATTTATGAGCAGCCTCTTAGTTGGCATTATTTATGAGGAGCCTCTTAGTTGGCACTATTTATGAGAAGTCTCTTAGTTGGCACTATTTATGAGGAGCCTCTTAGTTGGCACTATTTATGAGCAGCCTCTTAGTTGGCACTATTTATGAGGAGCCTCTTAGTTGGCACTATTTATGAGGAGCCTCTTAGTTGGCACTATTTATGAGCAGCCTCTTAGTTGGCACTATTTATGAGGAGCCTCTTAGTTGGCACTATTTATGAGCAGCCTCTTAGTTGGCACTATTTATGAGGATCCTCTTAGTTGGCACTATTTATGAGAAGTCTCTTAGTTGGCACTATTTATGAGAAGTCTCTTAGTTGACACTATTTATGAGGATCCTCTTAGTTGGCACTATTTATGAGGAGCCTCTTAGTTGGCACTATTTATGAGGAGCCTCTTAGTTGGCACTATTTATGAGAAGTCTCTTAGTTGGCACTATTTAGGAGGATCCTCTTAGTTGGCACTATTTATGAGGAGCCTCTTAGATGGCACTATTTATGAGGAGCCTCTTAGTTGGCACTATTTATGAGGTGCCTCTTAGCTGGCACTATTTATGAGGTGCCTCTTAGTTGGCACTATTTATGAGGTGCCTCTTAGTTGGCACTATTTATGAGCAGCCTCTTAGTTGGCACTATTTATGAGGATCCTCTTAGTTGGCACTATTTATGAGAAGCCTCTTAGTTGGCACTATTTATGGGGAGCCTCTTAGTTGGCACTATTTATGAGGAGCCTCTTAGTTGGCACTATTTATGAGAAGTCTCTTAGTTGGCACTATTTATGTGAAGCCTCTTAGTTGGCACTATTTATGAGGAGCCTCTTAGTTGGCACTATTTATGTGAAGCCTCTTAGTTGGCACTATTTATGTGAAGCCTCTTAGTTGGCACTATTTATGAGGAGCCTCTTAGTTGGCACTATTTATGAGGAGCCTCTTAGTTGGCACTATTTATGAGGAGCCTCTTAGTTGGCACTATTTATGAGGAGCCTCTTAGTTGGCACTATTTATTGAAGGCCTTATGGTTGGCACTATTTATGAGAAGTCTCTTAGCTGGCACTATTTATGAGGAGCCTCTTAGTTGGCACTATTTATGTGCAGCCTCTTAGTTGGCACTATTTATGAGGAGCCTCTTAGTTGGCACTATTTATGAGGAGCCTCTTAGATGGCACTGTTTATGAGGAGCCTCTTAGTTGGCACTATTTATGAGGTGCCTCTTAGCTGGCACTATTTATGAGGTGCCTCTTGGTTGGCACTATTTATGAGGTGCCTCTTAGTTGGCACTATTTATGAGCAGCCTCTTAGTTGGCACTATTTATGAGGATCCTCTTAGTTGGCACTATTTATGAGAAGCCTCTTAGTTGGCACTATTTATGGGGAGCCTCTTAGTTGGCACTATTTATGAGGAGCCTCTTAGTTGGCACTATTTATGAGAAGTCTCTTAGTTGGCACTATTTATGTGAAGCCTCTTAGTTGGCACTATTTATGAGGAGCCTCTTAGTTGGCACTATTTATGTGAAGCCTCTTAGTTGGCACTATTTATGTGAAGCCTCTTAGTTGGCACTATTTATGAGGAGCCTCTTAGCTGGCACTATTTATGAGGAGCCTCTTAGTTGGCAATATTTATGAGGAGCCTCTTAGTTGGCAATATTTATGAGGAGCCTCTTAGTTGGCACTATTTATGAGGAGCCTCTTAGTTGGCACTATTTATGAGCAGCCTCTTAGTTGGCACTATTTATGAGGATCCTCTTAGTTGGCACTATTTATGAGGAGCCTCTTAGTTGGCACTATTTATGAGGAGCCTCTTAGTTGGCACTATTTATGAGGAGCCTCTTAGTTGGCACTATTTATGAGAAGTCTCTTAGTTGGCACTATTTATGAGGATTCTCTTAGTTGGCACTATTTATGAGCAGCCTCTTAGTTGGCATTATTTATGAGGAGCCTCTTAGTTGGCACTATTTATGAGCAGCCTCTTAGTTGGCATTATTTATGAGGAGCCTCTTAGTTGGCACTATTTATGAGAAGTCTCTTAGTTGGCACTATTTATGAGGAGCCTCTTAGTTGGCACTTTTTATGAGGAGCCTCTTAGTTGGCACTTTTTATGAGGAGCCTCTTAGTTGGCACTATTTATGAGGAGCCTATTAGTTGGCACTATTTATGAGGAGCCTATTAGTTGGCACTATTTATGAGGAGCCTATTAGTTGGCACTATTTATGAGAAGCCTCTTAGTTGGCACTATTTATGAGGAGCCTCTTAGTTGGCACTATTTATGAGAAGTCTCTTAGTTGGCACTATTTATGAGGAGCCTCTTAGTTGGCACTTTTTATGAGGAGCCTCTTAGTTGGCACTTTTTATGAGGAGCCTCTTAGTTGGCACTATTTATGAGGAGCCTCTTAGTTGGCACTATTTATGAGGAGCCTCTTAGTTGGCACTATTTATGAGGATCCTCTTAGTTGGCACTATTTATGAGGAGCCTCTTAGTTGGCACTATTTATGAGGTGCCTCTTAGTTGGCACTATTTATGAGGAGCCTATTAGTTGGCACTATTTATGAGGAGCCTATTAGTTGGCACTATTTATGAGAAGCCTCTTAGTTGGCACTATTTATGAGGAGCCTCTTAGTTGGCACTATTTATGAGAAGTCTCTTAGTTGGCACTATTTATGAGGAGCCTCTTAGTTGGCACTATTTATGTGAAGCCTCTTAGTTGGCACTATTTATGTGAAGCCTCTTAGTTGGCACTATTTATGAGGAGCCTCTTAGTTGGCACTATTTATGAGGAGCCTCTTAGTTGGCACTATTTATGAGAAGTCTCTTAGTTGGCACTATTTATGAGGAGCCTCTTAGTTGGCACTTTTTATGAGGAGCCTCTTAGTTGGCACTTTTAATGAGGAGCCTCTTAGTTGGCACTATTTATGAGGAGCCTCTTAGTTGGCACTATTTATGAGGAGCCTCTTAGTTGGCACTATTTATGAGGATCCTCTTAGTTGGCACTATTTATGAGGAGCCTCTTAGTTGGCACTATTTATGAGGAGCCTATTAGTTGGCACTATTTATGAGGAGCCTATTAGTTGGCACTATTTATGAGAAGCCTCTTAGTTGGCACTATTTATGAGGAGCCTCTTAGTTGGCACTATTTATGAGAAGTCTCTTAGTTGGCACTATTTATGAGGAGCCTCTTAGTTGGCACTATTTATGTGAAGCCTCTTAGTTGGCACTATTTATGTGAAGCCTCTTAGTTGGCACTATTTATGAGGAGCCTCTTAGTTGGCACTATTTATGAGGAGCCTCTTAGTTGGCACTATTTATGAGGAGCCTCTTAGTTGGCACTATTTATTGAAGGCCTTATGGTTGGCACTATTTATGAGAAGTCTCTTAGCTGGCACTATTTATGAGGAGCCTCTTAGTTGGCACTATTTATGTGCAGCCTCTTAGTTGGCACTATTTATGAGGAGCCTCTTAGTTGGCACTATTTATGAGGAGCCTCTTAGATGGCACTATTTATGAGGAGCCTCTTAGTTGGCACTATTTATGAGGTGCCTCTTAGCTGGCACTATTTATGAGGTGCCTCTTAGTTGGCACTATTTATGAGGTGCCTCTTAGTTGGCACTATTTATGAGCAGCCTCTTAGTTGGCACTATTTATGAGGATCCTCTTAGTTGGCACTATTTATGAGAAGCCTCTTAGTTGGCACTCTTTATGGGGAGCCTCTTAGTTGGCACTATTTATGAGGAGCCTCTTAGTTGGCACTATTTATGAGAAGTCTCTTAGTTGGCACTATTTATGTGAAGCCTCTTAGTTGGCACTATTTATGAGGAGCCTCTTAGTTGGCACTATTTATGTGAAGCCTCTTAGTTGGCACTATTTATGTGAAGCCTCTTAGTTGGCACTATTTATGAGGAGCCTCTTAGCTGGCACTATTTATGAGGAGCCTCTTAATTGGCAATATTTATGAGGAGCCTCTTAGTTGGCACTATTTATGAGGAGCCTCTTAGTTGGCACTATTTATGAGGAGCCTCTTAGTTGGCACTATTTATGAGCAGCCTCTTAGTTGGCACTATTTATGAGGATCCTCTTAGTTGGCACTATTTATGAGGAGCCTCTTAGTTGGCACTATTTATAAGGAGCCTCTTAGTTGGCACTATTTATGAGGAGCCTCTTAGTTGGCACTATTTATGAGAAGTCTCTTAGTTGGCACTATTTATGAGGATTCTCTTAGTTGGCACTATTTATGAGCAGCCTCTTAGTTGGCATTATTTATGAGGAGCCTCTTAGTTGGCACTATTTATGAGCAGCCTCTTAGTTGGCATTATTTATGAGGAGCCTCTTAGTTGGCACTTTTTATGAGGAGCCTCTTAGTTGGCACTTTTTATGAGGAGCCTCTTAGTTGGCACTATTTATGAGGAGCCTATTAGTTGGCACTATTTATGAGGAGCCTATTAGTTGGCACTATTTATGAGAAGCCTCTTAGTTGGCACTATTTATGAGGAGCCTCTTAGTTGGCACTATTTATGAGAAGTCTCTTAGTTGGCACTATTTATGAGGAGCCTCTTAGTTGGCACTTTTTATGAGGAGCCTCTTAGTTGGCACTTTTTATGAGGAGCCTCTTAGTTGGCACTATTTATGAGGAGCCTCTTAGTTGGCACTATTTATGAGGAGCCTCTTAGTTGGCACTATTTATGAGGATCCTCTTAGTTGGCACTATTTATGAGGAGCCTCTTAGTTGGCACTATTTATGAGGTTTCTCTTAGTTGGAACTATTTATGAGGAGCCTATTAGTTGGCACTATTTATGAGGAGCCTATTAGTTGGCACTATTTATGAGAAGCCTTAGTTGGCACTATTTATGAGGAGCCTCTTAGTTGGCACTATTTATGAGAAGCCTCTTAGTTGGCACTATTTATGAGGAGCCTCTTAGTTGGCACTATTTATGAGGAGCCTCTTAGTTGGCACATTTTATGAGGAGCCTCTTAGTTGGCACTATTTATGAGGAGCCTCTTAGTTGGCACTATTTATGAGGAGCCTCTTAGTTGGCACTATTTATGAGCAGCCTCTTAGTTGGCACTATTTATGAGGAGCCTCTTAGTTGGCACTATTTATGAGGAGCCTCTTAGTTGGCACTATTTATGAGCAGCCTCTTAGTTGGCACTATTTATGAGGATCCTCTTAGTTGGCACCATTTATGAGAAGTCTCTTAGTTGGCACTATTTAGGAGGATCCTCTTAGTTGGCACTATTTATGAGAAGTCTCTTAGTTGGCACTATTTATGAGAAGTCTCTTAGTTGGCACTATTTAGGAGGATCCTCTTAGTTGGCACTATTTATGAGGAGCCTCTTAGATGGCACTATTTATGAGGAGCCTCTTAGTTGGCACTATTTATGAGGTGCCTCTTAGCTGGCACTATTTATGAGGTGCCTCTTAGTTGGCACTATTTATGAGGAGCCTCTTAGTTGGCACTATTTATGAGCAGCCTCTTAGTTGGCACTATTTATGAGGATCCTCTTAGTTGGCACTATTTATGAGGTGCCTCTTAGCTGGCACTATTTATGAGGTGCCTCTTAGTTGGCACTATTTATGAGGTGCCTCTTAGTTGGCACTATTTATGAGCAGCCTCTTAGTTGGCACTATTTATGAGGATCCTCTTAGTTGGCACTATTTATGAGAAGCCTCTTAGTTGGCACTATTTATGAGGAGCCTCTTAGTTGGCACTATTTATGGGGAGCCTCTTAGTTGGCACTATTTATGAGGAGCCTCTTAGTTGGCACTATTTATGAGAAGTCTCTTAGTTGGCACTATTTATGTGAAGCCTCTTAGTTGGCACTATTTATGAGGAGCCTCTTAGTTGGCACTATTTATGTGAAGCCTCTTAGTTGGCACTATTTATGAGGAGCCTCTTAGTTGGCACTATTTATGAGGAGCCTCTTAGCTGGCACTTTTTATGAGGAGCCTCTTAGTTGGCACTATTTATGAGGAGCCTCTTAGTTGGCACTATTTATGAGGAGCCTCTTAGTTGGCACTATTTATGAGGAGCCTCTTAGTTGGCACTATTTATGAGGAGCCTCTTAGTTGGCACTATTTATTGAAGGCCTTATGGTTGGCACTATTTATGAGAAGTCTCTTAGTTGGCACTATTTATGAGAAGCCTCTTAGTTGGCACTATTTATGAGCAGCCTCTTAGTTGGCACTATTTATGAGCAGCCTCTTAGTTGGCACTATTTATGAGGAGCCTCTTAGCTGGCACTATTTATGAGGATCCTCTTAGTTGGCACTATTTATGAGGAGCCTCTTAGTTGGCATTATTTATGAGGAGCCTCTTAGTTGGCACTATTTATGAGAAGTCTCTTAGTTGGCACTATTTATGAGCAGCCTCTTAGTTGGCATTATTTATGAGGAGCCTCTTAGTTGGCACTATTTATGAGCAGCCTCTTAGTTGGCATTATTTATGAGGAGCCTCTTAGTTGGCACTATTTATGAGAAGTCTCTTAGTTGGCACTATTTATGAGGAGCCTCTTAGTTGGCACTATTTATGAGCAGCCTCTTAGTTGGCACTATTTATGAGGAGCCTCTTAGTTGGCACTATTTATGAGGAGCCTCTTAGTTGGCACTATTTATGAGCAGCCTCTTAGTTGGCACTATTTATGAGGAGCCTCTTAGTTGGCACTATTTATGAGCAGCCTCTTAGTTGGCACTATTTATGAGGATCCTCTTAGTTGGCACTATTTATGAGAAGTCTCTTAGTTGGCACTATTTATGAGAAGTCTCTTAGTTGACACTATTTATGAGGATCCTCTTAGTTGGCACTATTTATGAGGAGCCTCTTAGTTGGCACTATTTATGAGGAGCCTCTTAGTTGGCACTATTTATGAGGAGCCTCTTAGTTGGCACTATTTATGAGGAGCCTCTTAGTTGGCACTATTTATTGAAGGCCTTATGGTTGGCACTATTTATGAGAAGTCTCTTAGTTGGCACTATTTATGAGAAGCCTCTTAGTTGGCACTATTTATGAGCAGCCTCTTAGTTGGCACTATTTATGAGCAGCCTCTTAGTTGGCACTATTTATGAGGAGCCTCTTAGCTGGCACTATTTATGAGGATCCTCTTAGTTGGCACTATTTATGAGGAGCCTCTTAGTTGGCATTATTTATGAGGAGCCTCTTAGTTGGCACTATTTATGAGAAGTCTCTTAGTTGGCACTATTTATGAGCAGCCTCTTAGTTGGCATTATTTATGAGGAGCCTCTTAGTTGGCACTATTTATGAGCAGCCTCTTAGTTGGCATTATTTATGAGGAGCCTCTTAGTTGGCACTATTTATGAGAAGTCTCTTAGTTGGCACTATTTATGAGGAGCCTCTTAGTTGGCACTATTTATGAGCAGCCTCTTAGTTGGCACTATTTATGAGGAGCCTCTTAGTTGGCACTATTTATGAGGAGCCTCTTAGTTGGCACTATTTATGAGCAGCCTCTTAGTTGGCACTATTTATGAGGAGCCTCTTAGTTGGCACTATTTATGAGCAGCCTCTTAGTTGGCACTATTTATGAGGATCCTCTTAGTTGGCACTATTTATGAGAAGTCTCTTAGTTGGCACTATTTATGAGAAGTCTCTTAGTTGACACTATTTATGAGGATCCTCTTAGTTGGCACTATTTATGAGGAGCCTCTTAGTTGGCACTATTTATGAGGAGCCTCTTAGTTGGCACTATTTATGAGAAGTCTCTTAGTTGGCACTATTTAGGAGGATCCTCTTAGTTGGCACTATTTATGAGGAGCCTCTTAGATGGCACTATTTATGAGGAGCCTCTTAGTTGGCACTATTTATGAGGTGCCTCTTAGCTGGCACTATTTATGAGGTGCCTCTTAGTTGGCACTATTTATGAGGTGCCTCTTAGTTGGCACTATTTATGAGGAGCCTCTTAGTTGGCACTATTTATGAGGAGCCTCTTAGTTGGCACTATTTATGAGGTGCCTCTTAGTTGGCACTATTTATGAGGTGCCTCTTAGTTGGCACTATTTATGAGGATCCTCTTAGTTGGCACTATTTATGAGAAGCCTCTTAGTTGGCACTATTTATGGGGAGCCTCTTAGTTGGCACTATTTATGAGGAGCCTCTTAGTTGGCACTATTTATGAGGAGCCTCTTAGTTGGCACTATTTATGTGAAGCCTCTTAGTTGGCACTATTTATGAGGAGCCTCTTAGTTGGCACTATTTATGAGGATCCTCTTAGTTGGCACTATTTATGAGAAGCCTCTTAGTTGGCACTATTTATGGGGAGCCTCTTAGTTGGCACTATTTATGAGGAGCCTCTTAGTTGGCACTATTTATGAGGAGCCTCTTAGTTGGCACTATTTATGTGAAGCCTCTTAGTTGGCACTATTTATGAGCAGCCTCTTAGTTGGCACTATTTATGAGGATCCTCTTAGTTGGCACTATTTATGAGAAGCCTCTTAGTTGGCACTATTTATGGGGAGCCTCTTAGTTGGCACTATTTATGAGGAGCCTCTTGGCACTATTTATGAGGAGCCTCTTAGTTGGCACTATTTATGTGAAGCCTCTTAGTTGGCACTATTTATGAGGAGCCTCTTAGTTGGCACTATTTATGTGAAGCCTCTTAGTTGGCACTATTTATGTGAAGCCTCTTAGTTGGCACTATTTATGAGGAGCCTCTTAGTTGGCACTATTTATGAGGAGCCTCTTAGTTGGCACTATTTATGAGGAGCCTCTTAGTTGGCACTATTTATGAGGAGCCTCTTAGATGGCACTATTTATGTGCAGCCTCTTAGTTGGCACTATTTATGAGGAGCCTCTTAGTTGGCACTATTTATGAGGAGCCTCTTAGTTGGCACTATTTATTGAAGGCCTTATGGTTGGCACTATTTATAAGAAGTCTCTTAGCTGGCACTATTTATGAGGAGCCTCTTAGTTGGCACTATTTATGTGCAGCCTCTTAGTTGGCACTATTTATGAGGAGCCTCTTAGTTGGCACTATTTATGAGGAGCCTCTTAGATGGCACTATTTATGAGGAGCCTCTTAGTTGGCACTATTTATGAGGTGCCTCTTAGCTGGCACTATTTATGAGGTGCCTCTTAGTTGGCACTATTTATGAGGTGCCTCTTAGTTGGCACTATTTATGAGCAGCCTCTTAGTTGGCACTATTTATGAGGATCCTCTTAGTTGGCACTATTTATGAGAAGCCTCTTAGTTGGCACTATTTATGGGGAGCCTCTTAGTTGGCACTATTTATGAGGAGCCTCTTAGTTGGCACTATTTATGAGAAGTCTCTTAGTTGGCACTATTTATGTGAAGCCTCTTAGTTGGCACTATTTATGAGGAGCCTCTTAGTTGGCACTATTTATGTGAAGCCTCTTAGTTGGCACTATTTATGTGAAGCCTCTTAGTTGGCACTATTTATGTGAAGCCTCTTAGTTGGCACTATTTATGAGGAGCCTCTTAGTTGGCACTATTTATGAGGAGCCTCTTAGTTGGCACTATTTATGAGGAGCCTCTTAGTTGGCACTATTTATTGAAGGCCTTATGGTTGGCACTATTTATGAGAAGTCTCTTAGCTGGCACTATTTATGAGGAGCCTCTTAGTTGGCACTATTTATGTGCAGCCTCTTAGTTGGCACTATTTATGAGGAGCCTCTTAGTTGGCACTATTTATGAGGAGCCTCTTAGATGGCACTATTTATGAGGAGCCTCTTAGTTGGCACTATTTATGAGGTGCCTCTTAGCTGGCACTATTTATGAGGTGCCTCTTAGTTGGCACTATTTATGAGGTGCCTCTTAGTTGGCACTATTTATGAGCAGCCTCTTAGTTGGCACTATTTATGAGGATCCTCTTAGTTGGCACTATTTATGAGAAGCCTCTTAGTTGGCACTATTTATGGGGAGCCTCTTAGTTGGCACTATTTATGAGGAGCCTCTTAGTTGGCACTATTTATGAGAAGTCTCTTAGTTGGCACTATTTATGTGAAGCCTCTTAGTTGGCACTATTTATGAGGAGCCTCTTAGTTGGCACTATTTATGTGAAGCCTCTTAGTTTGCACTATTTATGTGAAGCCTCTTAGTTGGCACTATTTATGAGGAGCCTCTTAGCTGGCACTATTTATGAGGAGCCTCTTAATTGGCAATATTTATGAGGAGCCTCTTAGTTGGCACTATTTATGAGGAGCCTCTTAGTTGGCACTATTTATGAGGAGCCTCTTAGTTGGCACTATTTATGAGCAGCCTCTTAGTTGGCACTATTTATGAGGATCCTCTTAGTTGGCACTATTTATGAGGAGCCTCTTAGTTGGCACTATTTATGAGGAGCCTCTTAGTTGGCACTATTTATGAGGAGCCTCTTAGTTGGCACTATTTATGAGAAGTCTCTTAGTTGGCACTATTTATGAGGATTCTCTTAGTTGGCACTATTTATGAGCAGCCTCTTAGTTGGCATTATTTATGAGGAGCCTCTTAGTTGGCACTATTTATGAGCAGCCTCTTAGTTGGCATTATTTATGAGGAGCCTCTTAGTTGGCACTTTTTATGAGGAGCCTCTTAGTTGGCACTTTTTATGAGGAGCCTCTTAGTTGGCACTATTTATGAGGAGCCTATTAGTTGGCACTATTTATGAGGAGCCTATTAGTTGGCACTATTTATGAGGAGCCTCTTAGTTGGCACTATTTATGAGGAGCCTCTTAGTTGGCACTATTTATGAGAAGTCTCTTAGTTGGCACTTTTTATGAGGAGCCTCTTAGTTGGCACTTTTTATGAGGAGCCTCTTAGTTGGCACTATTTATGAGGAGCCTCTTAGTTGGCACTATTTATGAGGAGCCTCTTAGTTGGCACTATTTATGAGGATCCTCTTAGTTGGCACTATTTATGAGGAGCCTCTTAGTTGGCACTATTTATGAGGTGCCTCTTAGTTGGAACTATTTATGAGGAGCCTATTAGTTGGCACTATTTATGAGGAGCCTATTAGTTGGCACTATTTATGAGAAGCCTCTTAGTTGGCACTATTTATGAGGAGCCTCTTAGTTGGCACTATTTATGAGAAGTCTCTTAGTTGGCACTATTTATGAGGAGCCTCTTAGTTGGCACTATTTATGAGGAGCCTCTTAGTTGGCACATTTTATGAGGAGCCTCTTAGTTGGCACTATTTATGAGGAGCCTCTTAGTTGGCACTATTTATGAGGAGCCTCTTAGTTGGCACTATTTATGAGCAGCCTCTTAGTTGGCACTATTTATGAGGAGCCTCTTAGTTGGCACTATTTATGAGGAGCCTCTTAGTTGGCACTATTTATGAGCAGCCTCTTAGTTGGCACTATTTATGAGGATACTCTTAGTTGGCACCATTTATGAGAAGTCTCTTAGTTGGCACTATTTAGGAGGATCCTCTTAGTTGGCACTATTTATGAGAAGTCTCTTAGTTGGCACTATTTAGGAGGATCCTCTTAGTTGGCACTATTTATGAGGAGCCTCTTAGATGGCACTATTTATGAGGAGCCTCTTAGTTGGCACTATTTATGAGGTGCCTCTTAGCTGGCACTATTTATGAGGTGCCTCTTAGTTGGCACTATTTATGAGGTGCCTCTTAGTTGGCACTATTTATGAGCAGCCTCTTAGTTGGCACTATTTATGAGGAGCCTCTTAGTTGGCACTATTTATGAGGTGCCTCTTAGCTGGCACTATTTATGAGGTGCCTCTTAGTTGGCACTATTTATGAGGTGCCTCTTAGTTGGCACTATTTATGAGCAGCCTCTTAGTTGGCACTATTTATGAGGATCCTCTTAGTTGGCACTATTTATGAGAAGCCTCTTAGTTGGCACTATTTATGAGGAGCCTCTTAGTTGGCACTATTTATGGGGAGCCTCTTAGTTGGCACTATTTATGAGGAGCCTCTTAGTTGGCACTATTTATGAGAAGTCTCTTAGTTGGCACTATTTATGTGAAGCCTCTTAGTTGGCACTATTTATGAGGAGCCTCTTAGTTGGCACTATTTATGTGAAGCCTCTTAGTTGGCACTATTTATGAGGAGCCTCTTAGTTGGCACTATTTATGAGGAGCCTCTTAGCTGGCACTTTTTATGAGGAGCCTCTTAGTTGGCACTATTTATGAGGAGCCTCTTAGTTGGCACTATTTATGAGGAGCCTCTTAGTTGGCACTATTTATGAGGAGCCTCTTAGTTGGCACTATTTATGAGGAGCCTCTTAGTTGGCACTATTTATTGAAGGCCTTATGGTTGGCACTATTTATGAGAAGTCTCTTAGTTGGCACTATTTATGAGAAGCCTCTTAGTTGGCACTATTTATGAGCAGCCTCTTAGTTGGCACTATTTATGAGCAGCCTCTTAGTTGGCACTATTTATGAGGAGCCTCTTAGCTGGCACTATTTATGAGGATCCTCTTAGTTGGCACTATTTATGAGGAGCCTCTTAGTTGGCATTATTTATGAGGAGCCTCTTAGTTGGCACTATTTATGAGAAGTCTCTTAGTTGGCACTATTTATGAGCAGCCTCTTAGTTGGCATTATTTATGAGGAGCCTCTTAGTTGGCACTATTTATGAGCAGCCTCTTAGTTGGCATTATTTATGAGGAGCCTCTTAGTTGGCACTATTTATGAGAAGTCTCTTAGTTGGCACTATTTATGAGGAGCCTCTTAGTTGGCACTATTTATGAGCAGCCTCTTAGTTGGCACTATTTATGAGGAGCCTCTTAGTTGGCACTATTTATGAGGAGCCTCTTAGTTGGCACTATTTATGAGCAGCCTCTTAGTTGGCACTATTTATGAGGAGCCTCTTAGTTGGCACTATTTATGAGCAGCCTCTTAGTTGGCACTATTTATGAGGATCCTCTTAGTTGGCACTATTTATGAGAAGTCTCTTAGTTGGCACTATTTATGAGAAGTCTCTTAGTTGACACTATTTATGAGGATCCTCTTAGTTGGCACTATTTATGAGGAGCCTCTTAGTTGGCACTATTTATGAGGAGCCTCTTAGTTGGCACTATTTATGAGAAGTCTCTTAGTTGGCACTATTTAGGAGGATCCTCTTAGTTGGCACTATTTATGAGGAGCCTCTTAGATGGCACTATTTATGAGGAGCCTCTTAGTTGGCACTATTTATGAGGTGCCTCTTAGCTGGCACTATTTATGAGGTGCCTCTTAGTTGGCACTATTTATGAGGTGCCTCTTAGTTGGCACTATTTATGAGGAGCCTCTTAGTTGGCACTATTTATGAGGAGCCTCTTAGTTGGCACTATTTATGAGGAGCCTCTTAGTTGGCACTATTTATGAGGAGCCTCTTAGTTGGCACTATTTATGAGCAGCCTCTTAGTTGGCACTATTTATGAGGATCCTCTTAGTTGGCACTATTTATGAGAAGCCTCTTAGTTGGCACTATTTATGGGGAGCCTCTTAGTTGGCACTATTTATGAGGAGCCTCTTAGTTGGCACTATTTATGAGGAGCCTCTTAGTTGGCACTATTTATGTGAAGCCTCTTAGTTGGCACTATTTATGAGGAGCCTCTTAGTTGGCACTATTTATGTGAAGCCTCTTAGTTGGCACTATTTATGTGAAGCCTCTTAGTTGGCACTATTTATGAGGAGCCTCTTAGTTGGCACTATTTATGAGGAGCCTCTTAGTTGGCACTATTTATGAGGAGCCTCTTAGTTGGCACTATTTATGAGGAGCCTCTTAGATGGCACTATTTATGTGCAGCCTCTTAGTTGGCACTATTTATGAGGAGCCTCTTAGTTGGCACTATTTATGAGGAGCCTCTTAGTTGGCACTATTTATTGAAGGCCTTATGGTTGGCACTATTTATGAGAAGTCTCTTAGCTGGCACTATTTATGAGGAGCCTCTTAGTTGGCACTATTTATGTGCAGCCTCTTAGTTGGCACTATTTATGAGGAGCCTCTTAGTTGGCACTATTTATGAGGAGCCTCTTAGATGGCACTATTTATGAGGAGCCTCTTAGTTGGCACTATTTATGAGGTGCCTCTTAGCTGGCACTATTTATGAGGTGCCTCTTAGTTGGCACTATTTATGAGGTGCCTCTTAGTTGGCACTATTTATGAGCAGCCTCTTAGTTGGCACTATTTATGAGGATCCTCTTAGTTGGCACTATTTATGAGAAGCCTCTTAGTTGGCACTATTTATGAGGAGCCTCTTAGTTGGCACTATTTATGAGGAGCCTCTTAGTTGGCACTATTTATGTGAAGCCTCTTAGTTGGCACTATTTATGAGGAGCCTCTTAGTTGGCACTATTTATGAGGAGCCTCTTAGTTGGCAATATTTATGAGGAGCCTCTTAGTTGGCACTATTTATGAAGAGCCTCTTAGTTGGCACTATTTATGAGGAGCCTCTTAGTTGGCACTATTTATGAGCAGCCTCTTAGTTGGCACTATTTATGAGGATCCTCTTAGTTGGCACTATTTATGAGGAGCCTCTTAGTTGGCACTATTTATGAGGAGCCTCTTAGTTGGCACTATTTATGAGGAGCCTCTTAGTTGGCACTATTTATGAGAAGTCTCTTAGTTGGCACTATTTATGAGGATTCTCTTAGTTGGCACTATTTATGAGCAGCCTCTTAGTTGGCACTATTTATGAGGATTCTCTTAGTTGGCACTATTTATGAGAAGTCTCTTAGCTGGCATTATTTATGAGGAGCCTCTTAGTTGGCACTATTTATGAGCAGCCTCTTAGTTGGCATTATTTATGAGGAGCCTCTTAGTTGGCACTATTTATGAGGATTCTCTTAGTTGGCACTATTTATGAGAAGTCTCTTAGCTGGCATTATTTATGAGGAGCCTCTTAGTTGGCACTATTTATGAGCAGCCTCTTAGTTGGCATTATTTATGAGGAGCCTCTTAGTTGGCACTATTTATGAGGAGCCTCTTAGTTGGCACTATTTATGTGAAGCCTCTTAGTTGGCACTATTTATGAGGAGCCTCTTAGTTGGCACTATTTATGAGGAGCCTCTTAGTTGGCAATATTTATGAGGAGCCTCTTAGTTGGCACTATTTATGAAGAGCCTCTTAGTTGGCACTATTTATGAGGAGCCTCTTAGTTGGCACTATTTATGAGCAGCCTCTTAGTTGGCACTATTTATGAGGATCCTCTTAGTTGGCACTATTTATGAGGAGCCTCTTAGTTGGCACTATTTATGAGGAGCCTCTTAGTTGGCACTATTTATGAGGAGCCTCTTAGTTGGCACTATTTATGAGAAGTCTCTTAGCTGGCATTATTTATGAGGAGCCTCTTAGTTGGCACTATTTATGAGCAGCCTCTTAGTTGGCATTATTTATGAGGAGCCTCTTAGTTGGCACTATTTATGAGAAGTCTCTTAGTTGGCACTATTTATGAGGAGCCTCTTAGTTGGCACTTTTTATGAGGAGCCTCTTAGTTGGCACTTTTTATGAGGAGCCTCTTAGTTGGCACTATTTATGAGGAGCCTCTTAGTTGGCACTATTTATGAGGAGCCTCTTAGTTGGCACTATTTATGAGCAGCCTCTTAGTTGGCACTATTTATGAGGAGCCTCTTAGTTGGCACTATTTATGAGGATCCTCTTAGTTGGCACTACTTATGAGCAGCCTCTTAGTTGGCATTATTTATGAGGAGCCTCTTAGTTGGCACTATTTATGAGGAGCCTCTTAGTTGGCACTATTTATGAGCAGCCTCTTAGTTGGCACTATTTATGAGGATCCTCTTAGTTGGCACTTTTTATGAGGAGCCTCTTAGTTGGCACAATTTATGAGGAGCCTCTTAGTTGGCACTATTTATGAGGAGCCTCTTAGTTGGCACTATTTATGAGAAGTCTCTTAGTTGGCACTATTTATGAGGATTCTCTTAGTTGGCACTATTTATGAGCAGCCTCTTAGTTGGCATTATTTATGAGGAGCCTCTTAGTTGGCACTATTTATGAGCAGCCTCTTAGTTGGCATTATTTATGAGGAGCCTCTTAGTTGGCACTATTTATGAGAAGTCTCTTAGTTGGCACTATTTATGAGGAGCCTCTTAGTTGGCACTTTTTATGAGGAGCCTCTTAGTTGGCACTTTTTATGAGGAGCCTCTTAGTTGGCACTATTTATGAGGAGCCTATTAGTTGGCACTATTTATGAGGAGCCTATTAGTTGGCACTATTTATGAGGAGCCTATTAGTTGGCACTATTTATGAGAAGCCTCTTAGTTGGCACTATTTATGAGGAGCCTCTTAGTTGGCACTATTTATGAGAAGTCTCTTAGTTGGCACTATTTATGAGGAGCCTCTTAGTTGGCACTTTTTATGAGGAGCCTCTTAGTTGGCACTTTTTATGAGGAGCCTCTTAGTTGGCACTATTTATGAGGAGCCTCTTAGTTGGCACTATTTATGAGGAGCCTCTTAGTTGGCACTATTTATGAGGATCCTCTTAGTTGGCACTATTTATGAGGAGCCTCTTAGTTGGCACTATTTATGAGGTGCCTCTTAGTTGGCACTATTTATGAGGAGCCTATTAGTTGGCACTATTTATGAGGAGCCTATTAGTTGGCACTATTTATGAGCAGCCTCTTAGTTGGCACTATTTATGAGGAGCCTCTTAGTTGGCACTATTTATGAGAAGTCTCTTAGTTGGCACTATTTATGAGGAGCCTCTTAGTTGGCACTATTTATGTGAAGCCTCTTAGTTGGCACTATTTATGTGAAGCCTCTTAGTTGGCACTATTTATGAGGAGCCTCTTAGTTGGCACTATTTATGAGGAGCCTCTTAGTTGGCACTATTTATGAGAAGTCTCTTAGTTGGCACTATTTATGAGGAGCCTCTTAGTTGGCACTTTTTATGAGGAGCCTCTTAGTTGGCACTTTTAATGAGGAGCCTCTTAGTTGGCACTATTTATGAGGAGCCTCTTAGTTGGCACTATTTATGAGGAGCCTCTTAGTTGGCACTATTTATGAGGATCCTCTTAGTTGGCACTATTTATGAGGAGCCTCTTAGTTGGCACTATTTATGAGGAGCCTATTAGTTGGCACTATTTATGAGGAGCCTATTAGTTGGCACTATTTATGAGAAGTCTCTTAGTTGGCACTATTTATGAGGAGCCTCTTAGTTGGCACTATTTATGTGAAGCCTCTTAGTTGGCACTATTTATGAGAAGTCTCTTAGTTGGCACTATTTATGAGGATCCTCTTAGTTGGCACTATTTATGAGGAGCCTCTTAGATGGCACTATTTATGAGGAGCCTCTTAGTTGGCACTATTTATGAGGTGCCTCTTAGCTGGCACTATTTATGAGGTGCCTCTTAGTTGGCACTATTTATGAGGTGCCTCTTAGTTGGCACTATTTATGAGCAGCCTCTTAGTTGGCACTATTTATGAGGAGCCTCTTAGTTGGCACTATTTATGAGGTGCCTCTTAGCTGGCACTATTTATGAGGTGCCTCTTAGTTGGCACTATTTATGAAGTGCCTCTTAGTTGGCACTATTTATGAGCAGCCTCTTAGTTGGCACTATTTATGAGGATCCTCTTAGTTGGCACTATTTATGAGAAGCCTCTTAGTTGGCACTATTTATGAGGAGCCTCTTAGTTGGCACTATTTATGGGGAGCCTCTTAGTTGGCACTATTTATGAGGAGCCTCTTAGTTGGCACTATTTATGAGAAGTCTCTTAGTTGGCACTATTTATGTGAAGCCTCTTAGTTGGCACTATTTATGAGGAGCCTCTTAGTTGGCACTATTTATGTGAAGCCTCTTAGTTGGCACTATTTATGTGAAGCCTCTTAGTTGGCACTATTTATGAGGAGCCTCTTAGTTGGCACTATTTATGAGGAGCCTCTTAGCTGGCACTTTTTATGAGGAGCCTCTTAGTTGGCACTATTTATGAGGAGCCTCTTAGTTGGCACTATTTATGAGGAGCCTCTTAGTTGGCACTATTTATGAGGAGCCTCTTAGTTGGCACTATTTATGAGGAGCCTCTTAGTTGGCACTATTTATGAGGATCCTCTTAGTTGGCACTATTTATGAGGAGCCTCTTAGCTGGCATTTTTTATGAGGAGCCTCTTAGTTGGCACTATTTATGAGCAGCCTCTTAGTTGGCACTATTTATGAGGATCCTCTTAGTTGGCACTATTTATGAGGAGCCTCTTAGTTGGCACTATTTATGAGCAGCCTCTTAGTTGGCACTATTTATGAGGATCCTCTTAGTTGGCACTATTTATGAGAAGTCTCTTAGTTGGCACTATTTATGAGAAGTCTCTTAGTTGGCACTATTTATGAGGATCCTCTTAGTTGGCACTATTTATGAGGAGCCTCTTAGTTGGCACTATTTATGAGAAGTCTCTTAGTTGGCACTATTTAGGAGGATCCTCTTAGTTGGCACTATTTATGAGGAGCCTCTTAGATGGCACTATTTATGAGGAGCCTCTTAGTTGGCACTATTTATGAGGTGCCTCTTAGCTGGCACTATTTATGAGGTGCCTCTTAGTTGGCACTATTTATGAGGTGCCTCTTAGTTGGCACTATTTATGAGCAGCCTCTTAGTTGGCACTATTTATGAGGAGCCTCTTAGTTGGCACTATTTATGAGGTGCCTCTTAGCTGGCACTATTTATGAGGTGCCTCTTAGTTGGCACTATTTATGAAGTGCCTCTTAGTTGGCACTATTTATGAGCAGCCTCTTAGTTGGCACTATTTATGAGGATCCTCTTAGTTGGCACTATTTATGAGAAGCCTCTTAGTTGGCACTATTTATGAGGAGCCTCTTAGTTGGCACTATTTATGGGGAGCCTCTTAGTTGGCACTATTTATGAGGAGCCTCTTAGTTGGCACTATTTATGAGAAGTCTCTTAGTTGGCACTATTTATGTGAAGCCTCTTAGTTGGCACTATTTATGAGGAGCCTCTTAGTTGGCACTATTTATGTGAAGCCTCTTAGTTGGCACTATTTATGAGGAGCCTCTTAGTTGGCACTATTTATGAGGAGCCTCTTAGCTGGCACTTTTTATGAGGAGCCTCTTAGTTGGCACTATTTATGAGGAGCCTCTTAGTTGGCACTATTTATGAGGAGCCTCTTAGTTGGCACTATTTATGAGGAGCCTCTTAGTTGGCACTATTTATGAGGAGCCTCTTAGTTGGCACTATTTATGAGGATCCTCTTAGTTGGCACTATTTATGAGGAGCCTCTTAGCTGGCACTTTTTATGAGGAGCCTCTTAGTTGGCACTATTTATGAGAAGTCTCTTAGTTGGCACTATTTATGAGCAGCCTCTTAGTTGGCACTATTTATGAGCAGCCTCTTAGTTGGCACTATTTATGAGGAGCCTCTTAGCTGGCACTATTTATGAGGATCCTCTTAGTTGGCACTATTTATGAGGAGCCTCTTAGTTGGCATTATTTATGAGGAGCCTCTTAGTTGACACTATTTATGAGAAGTCTCTTAGTTGGCACTATATATGAGCAGCCTCTTAGTTGGCATTATTTATGAGGAGCCTCTTAGTTGGCACTATTTATGAGCAGCCTCTTAGTTGGCATTATTTATGAGGAGCCTCTTAGTTGGCACTATTTATGAGAAGTCTCTTAGTTGGCACTATTTATGAGGAGCCTCTTAGTTGGCACTATTTATGAGCAGCCTCTTAGTTGGCACTATTTATGAGGAGCCTCTTAGTTGGCACTATTTATGAGGAGCCTCTTAGTTGGCACTATTTATGAGCAGCCTCTTAGTTGGCACTATTTATGAGGAGCCTCTTAGTTGGCACTATTTATGAGCAGCCTCTTAGTTGGCACTATTTATGAGGATCCTCTTAGTTGGCACTATTTATGAGAAGTCTCTTAGTTGGCACTATTTATGAGAAGTCTCTTAGTTGACACTATTTATGAGGATCCTCTTAGTTGGCACTATTTATGAGGAGCCTCTTAGTTGGCACTATTTATGAGGAGCCTCTTAGTTGGCACTATTTATGAGAAGTCTCTTAGTTGGCACTATTTAGGAGGATCCTCTTAGTTGGCACTATTTATGAGGAGCCTCTTAGATGGCACTATTTATGAGGAGCCTCTTAGTTGGCACTATTTATGAGGTGCCTCTTAGCTGGCACTATTTATGAGGTGCCTCTTAGTTGGCACTATTTATGAGGTGCCTCTTAGTTGGCACTATTTATGAGCAGCCTCTTAGTTGGCACTATTTATGAGGATCCTCTTAGTTGGCACTATTTATGAGAAGCCTCTTAGTTGGCACTATTTATGGGGAGCCTCTTAGTTGGCACTATTTATGAGGAGCCTCTTAGTTGGCACTATTTATGAGAAGTCTCTTAGTTGGCACTATTTATGTGAAGCCTCTTAGTTGGCACTATTTATGAGGAGCCTCTTAGTTGGCACTATTTATGTGAAGCCTCTTAGTTGGCACTATTTATGTGAAGCCTCTTAGTTGGCACTATTTATGAGGAGCCTCTTAGTTGGCACTATTTATGAGGAGTCTCTTAGTTGGCACTATTTATGAGGAGCCTCTTAGTTGGCACTATTTATGAGGAGCCTCTTAGTTGGCACTATTTATTGAAGGCCTTATGGTTGGCACTATTTATGAGAAGTCTCTTAGCTGGCACTATTTATGAGGAGCCTCTTAGTTGGCACTATTTATGTGCAGCCTCTTAGTTGGCACTATTTATGAGGAGCCTCTTAGTTGGCACTATTTATGAGGAGCCTCTTAGATGGCACTGTTTATGAGGAGCCTCTTAGTTGGCACTATTTATGAGGTGCCTCTTAGCTGGCACTATTTATGAGGTGCCTCTTGGTTGGCACTATTTATGAGGTGCCTCTTAGTTGGCACTATTTATGAGCAGCCTCTTAGTTGGCACTATTTATGAGGATCCTCTTAGTTGGCACTATTTATGAGAAGCCTCTTAGTTGGCACTATTTATGGGGAGCCTCTTAGTTGGCACTATTTATGAGGAGCCTCTTAGTTGGCACTATTTATGAGAAGTCTCTTAGTTGGCACTATTTATGTGAAGCCTCTTAGTTGGCACTATTTATGAGGAGCCTCTTAGTTGGCACTATTTATGTGAAGCCTCTTAGTTGGCACTATTTATGTGAAGCCTCTTAGTTGGCACTATTTATGAGGAGCCTCTTAGCTGGCACTATTTATGAGGAGCCTCTTAGTTGGCAATATTTATGAGGAGCCTCTTAGTTGGCAATATTTATGAGGAGCCTCTTAGTTGGCACTATTTATGAGGAGCCTCTTAGTTGGCACTATTTATGAGCAGCCTCTTAGTTGGCACTATTTATGAGGATCCTCTTAGTTGGCACTATTTATGAGGAGCCTCTTAGTTGGCACTATTTATGAGGAGCCTCTTAGTTGGCACTATTTATGAGGAGCCTCTTAGTTGGCACTATTTATGAGAAGTCTCTTAGTTGGCACTATTTATGAGGATTCTCTTAGTTGGCACTATTTATGAGCAGCCTCTTAGTTGGCATTATTTATGAGGAGCCTCTTAGTTGGCACTATTTATGAGCAGCCTCTTAGTTGGCATTATTTATGAGGAGCCTCTTAGTTGGCACTATTTATGAGAAGTCTCTTAGTTGGCACTATTTATGAGGAGCCTCTTAGTTGGCACTTTTTATGAGGAGCCTCTTAGTTGGCACTTTTTATGAGGAGCCTCTTAGTTGGCACTATTTATGAGGAGCCTATTAGTTGGCACTATTTATGAGGAGCCTATTAGTTGGCACTATTTATGAGGAGCCTATTAGTTGGCACTATTTATGAGAAGCCTCTTAGTTGGCACTATTTATGAGGAGCCTCTTAGTTGGCACTATTTATGAGAAGTCTCTTAGTTGGCACTATTTATGAGGAGCCTCTTAGTTGGCACTTTTTATGAGGAGCCTCTTAGTTGGCACTTTTTATGAGGAGCCTCTTAGTTGGCACTATTTATGAGGAGCCTCTTAGTTGGCACTATTTATGAGGAGCCTCTTAGTTGGCACTATTTATGAGGATCCTCTTAGTTGGCACTATTTATGAGGAGCCTCTTAGTTGGCACTATTTATGAGGTGCCTCTTAGTTGGCACTATTTATGAGGAGCCTATTAGTTGGCACTATTTATGAGGAGCCTATTAGTTGGCACTATTTATGAGAAGCCTCTTAGTTGGCACTATTTATGAGGAGCCTCTTAGTTGGCACTATTTATGAGAAGTCTCTTAGTTGGCACTATTTATGAGGAGCCTCTTAGTTGGCACTATTTATGTGAAGCCTCTTAGTTGGCACTATTTATGTGAAGCCTCTTAGTTGGCACTATTTATGAGGAGCCTCTTAGTTGGCACTATTTATGAGGAGCCTCTTAGTTGGCACTATTTATGAGAAGTCTCTTAGTTGGCACTATTTATGAGGAGCCTCTTAGTTGGCACTTTTTATGAGGAGCCTCTTAGTTGGCACTTTTAATGAGGAGCCTCTTAGTTGGCACTATTTATGAGGAGCCTCTTAGTTGGCACTATTTATGAGGAGCCTCTTAGTTGGCACTATTTATGAGGATCCTCTTAGTTGGCACTATTTATGAGGAGCCTCTTAGTTGGCACTATTTATGAGGAGCCTATTAGTTGGCACTATTTATGAGGAGCCTATTAGTTGGCACTATTTATGAGAAGCCTCTTAGTTGGCACTATTTATGAGGAGCCTCTTAGTTGGCACTATTTATGAGAAGTCTCTTAGTTGGCACTATTTATGAGGAGCCTCTTAGTTGGCACTATTTATGTGAAGCCTCTTAGTTGGCACTATTTATGTGAAGCCTCTTAGTTGGCACTATTTATGAGGAGCCTCTTAGTTGGCACTATTTATGAGGAGCCTCTTAGTTGGCACTATTTATGAGGAGCCTCTTAGTTGGCACTATTTATTGAAGGCCTTATGGTTGGCACTATTTATGAGAAGTCTCTTAGCTGGCACTATTTATGAGGAGCCTCTTAGTTGGCACTATTTATGTGCAGCCTCTTAGTTGGCACTATTTATGAGGAGCCTCTTAGTTGGCACTATTTATGAGGAGCCTCTTAGATGGCACTATTTATGAGGAGCCTCTTAGTTGGCACTATTTATGAGGTGCCTCTTAGCTGGCACTATTTATGAGGTGCCTCTTAGTTGGCACTATTTATGAGGTGCCTCTTAGTTGGCACTATTTATGAGCAGCCTCTTAGTTGGCACTATTTATGAGGATCCTCTTAGTTGGCACTATTTATGAGAAGCCTCTTAGTTGGCACTCTTTATGGGGAGCCTCTTAGTTGGCACTATTTATGAGGAGCCTCTTAGTTGGCACTATTTATGAGAAGTCTCTTAGTTGGCACTATTTATGTGAAGCCTCTTAGTTGGCACTATTTATGAGGAGCCTCTTAGTTGGCACTATTTATGTGAAGCCTCTTAGTTGGCACTATTTATGTGAAGCCTCTTAGTTGGCACTATTTATGAGGAGCCTCTTAGCTGGCACTATTTATGAGGAGCCTCTTAATTGGCAATATTTATGAGGAGCCTCTTAGTTGGCACTATTTATGAGGAGCCTCTTAGTTGGCACTATTTATGAGGAGCCTCTTAGTTGGCACTATTTATGAGCAGCCTCTTAGTTGGCACTATTTATGAGGATCCTCTTAGTTGGCACTATTTATGAGGAGCCTCTTAGTTGGCACTATTTATAAGGAGCCTCTTAGTTGGCACTATTTATGAGGAGCCTCTTAGTTGGCACTATTTATGAGAAGTCTCTTAGTTGGCACTATTTATGAGGATTCTCTTAGTTGGCACTATTTATGAGCAGCCTCTTAGTTGGCATTATTTATGAGGAGCCTCTTAGTTGGCACTATTTATGAGCAGCCTCTTAGTTGGCATTATTTATGAGGAGCCTCTTAGTTGGCACTTTTTATGAGGAGCCTCTTAGTTGGCACTTTTTATGAGGAGCCTCTTAGTTGGCACTATTTATGAGGAGCCTATTAGTTGGCACTATTTATGAGGAGCCTATTAGTTGGCACTATTTATGAGAAGCCTCTTAGTTGGCACTATTTATGAGGAGCCTCTTAGTTGGCACTATTTATGAGAAGTCTCTTAGTTGGCACTATTTATGAGGAGCCTCTTAGTTGGCACTTTTTATGAGGAGCCTCTTAGTTGGCACTTTTTATGAGGAGCCTCTTAGTTGGCACTATTTATGAGGAGCCTCTTAGTTGGCACTATTTATGAGGAGCCTCTTAGTTGGCACTATTTATGAGGATCCTCTTAGTTGGCACTATTTATGAGGAGCCTCTTAGTTGGCACTATTTATGAGGTTTCTCTTAGTTGGAACTATTTATGAGGAGCCTATTAGTTGGCACTATTTATGAGGAGCCTATTAGTTGGCACTATTTATGAGAAGCCTCTTAGTTGGCACTATTTATGAGGAGCCTCTTAGTTGGCACTATTTATGAAAAGCCTCTTAGTTGGCACTATTTATGAGGAGCCTCTTAGTTGGCACTATTTATGAGGAGCCTCTTAGTTGGCACATTTTATGAGGAGCCTCTTAGTTGGCACTATTTATGAGGAGCCTCTTAGTTGGCACTATTTATGAGGAGCCTCTTAGTTGGCACTATTTATGAGCAGCCTCTTAGTTGGCACTATTTATGAGGAGCCTCTTAGTTGGCACTATTTATGAGGAGCCTCTTAGTTGGCACTATTTATGAGCAGCCTCTTAGTTGGCACTATTTATGAGGATCCTCTTAGTTGGCACCATTTATGAGAAGTCTCTTAGTTGGCACTATTTAGGAGGATCCTCTTAGTTGGCACTATTTATGAGAAGTCTCTTAGTTGGCACTATTTATGAGAAGTCTCTTAGTTGGCACTATTTAGGAGGATCCTCTTAGTTGGCACTATTTATGAGGAGCCTCTTAGATGGCACTATTTATGAGGAGCCTCTTAGTTGGCACTATTTATGAGGTGCCTCTTAGCTGGCACTATTTATGAGGTGCCTCTTAGTTGGCACTATTTATGAGGAGCCTCTTAGTTGGCACTATTTATGAGCAGCCTCTTAGTTGGCACTATTTATGAGGATCCTCTTAGTTGGCACTATTTATGAGGTGCCTCTTAGCTGGCACTATTTATGAGGTGCCTCTTAGTTGGCACTATTTATGAGGTGCCTCTTAGTTGGCACTATTTATGAGCAGCCTCTTAGTTGGCACTATTTATGAGGATCCTCTTAGTTGGCACTATTTATGAGAAGCCTCTTAGTTGGCACTATTTATGAGGAGCCTCTTAGTTGGCACTATTTATGGGGAGCCTCTTAGTTGGCACTATTTATGAGGAGCCTCTTAGTTGGCACTATTTATGAGAAGTCTCTTAGTTGGCACTATTTATGTGAAGCCTCTTAGTTGGCACTATTTATGAGGAGCCTCTTAGTTGGCACTATTTATGTGAAGCCTCTTAGTTGGCACTATTTATGAGGAGCCTCTTAGTTGGCACTATTTATGAGGAGCCTCTTAGCTGGCACTTTTTATGAGGAGCCTCTTAGTTGGCACTATTTATGAGGAGCCTCTTAGTTGGCACTATTTATGAGGAGCCTCTTAGTTGGCACTATTTATGAGGAGCCTCTTAGTTGGCACTATTTATGAGGAGCCTCTTAGTTGGCACTATTTATTGAAGGCCTTATGGTTGGCACTATTTATGAGAAGTCTCTTAGTTGGCACTATTTATGAGAAGCCTCTTAGTTGGCACTATTTATGAGCAGCCTCTTAGTTGGCACTATTTATGAGCAGCCTCTTAGTTGGCACTATTTATGAGGAGCCTCTTAGCTGGCACTATTTATGAGGATCCTCTTAGTTGGCACTATTTATGAGGAGCCTCTTAGTTGGCATTATTTATGAGGAGCCTCTTAGTTGGCACTATTTATGAGAAGTCTCTTAGTTGGCACTATTTATGAGCAGCCTCTTAGTTGGCATTATTTATGAGGAGCCTCTTAGTTGGCACTATTTATGAGCAGCCTCTTAGTTGGCATTATTTATGAGGAGCCTCTTAGTTGGCACTATTTATGAGAAGTCTCTTAGTTGGCACTATTTATGAGGAGCCTCTTAGTTGGCACTATTTATGAGCAGCCTCTTAGTTGGCACTATTTATGAGGAGCCTCTTAGTTGGCACTATTTATGAGGAGCCTCTTAGTTGGCACTATTTATGAGCAGCCTCTTAGTTGGCACTATTTATGAGGAGCCTCTTAGTTGGCACTATTTATGAGCAGCCTCTTAGTTGGCACTATTTATGAGGATCCTCTTAGTTGGCACTATTTATGAGAAGTCTCTTAGTTGGCACTATTTATGAGAAGTCTCTTAGTTGACACTATTTATGAGGATCCTCTTAGTTGGCACTATTTATGAGGAGCCTCTTAGTTGGCACTATTTATGAGGAGCCTCTTAGTTGGCACTATTTATGAGAAGTCTCTTAGTTGGCACTATTTAGGAGGATCCTCTTAGTTGGCACTATTTATGAGGAGCCTCTTAGATGGCACTATTTATGAGGAGCCTCTTAGTTGGCACTATTTATGAGGTGCCTCTTAGCTGGCACTATTTATGAGGTGCCTCTTAGTTGGCACTATTTATGAGGTGCCTCTTAGTTGGCACTATTTATGAGGAGCCTCTTAGTTGGCACTATTTATGAGGAGCCTCTTAGTTGGCACTATTTATGAGGTGCCTCTTAGTTGGCACTATTTATGAGGTGCCTCTTAGTTGGCACTATTTATGAGGATCCTCTTAGTTGGCACTATTTATGAGAAGCCTCTTAGTTGGCACTATTTATGGGGAGCCTCTTAGTTGGCACTATTTATGAGGAGCCTCTTAGTTGGCACTATTTATGAGGAGCCTCTTAGTTGGCACTATTTATGTGAAGCCTCTTAGTTGGCACTATTTATGAGGAGCCTCTTAGTTGGCACTATTTATGAGGATCCTCTTAGTTGGCACTATTTATGAGAAGCCTCTTAGTTGGCACTATTTATGGGGAGCCTCTTAGTTGGCACTATTTATGAGGAGCCTCTTAGTTGGCACTATTTATGAGGAGCCTCTTAGTTGGCACTATTTATGTGAAGCCTCTTAGTTGGCACTATTTATGAGCAGCCTCTTAGTTGGCACTATTTATGAGGATCCTCTTAGTTGGCACTATTTATGAGAAGCCTCTTAGTTGGCACTATTTATGGGGAGCCTCTTAGTTGGCACTATTTATGAGGAGCCTCTTAGTTGGCACTATTTATGAGGAGCCTCTTAGTTGGCACTATTTATGTGAAGCCTCTTAGTTGGCACTATTTATGAGGAGCCTCTTAGTTGGCACTATTTATGTGAAGCCTCTTAGTTGGCACTATTTATGTGAAGCCTCTTAGTTGGCACTATTTATGAGGAGCCTCTTAGTTGGCACTATTTATGAGGAGCCTCTTAGTTGGCACTATTTATGAGGAGCCTCTTAGTTGGCACTATTTATGAGGAGCCTCTTAGATGGCACTATTTATGTGCAGCCTCTTAGTTGGCACTATTTATGAGGAGCCTCTTAGTTGGCACTATTTATGAGGAGCCTCTTAGTTGGCACTATTTATTGAAGGCCTTATGGTTGGCACTATTTATAAGAAGTCTCTTAGCTGGCACTATTTATGAGGAGCCTCTTAGTTGGCACTATTTATGTGCAGCCTCTTAGTTGGCACTATTTATGAGGAGCCTCTTAGTTGGCACTATTTATGAGGAGCCTCTTAGATGGCACTATTTATGAGGAGCCTCTTAGTTGGCACTATTTATGAGGTGCCTCTTAGCTGGCACTATTTATGAGGTGCCTCTTAGTTGGCACTATTTATGAGGTGCCTCTTAGTTGGCACTATTTATGAGCAGCCTCTTAGTTGGCACTATTTATGAGGATCCTCTTAGTTGGCACTATTTATGAGAAGCCTCTTAGTTGGCACTATTTATGGGGAGCCTCTTAGTTGGCACTATTTATGAGGAGCCTCTTAGTTGGCACTATTTATGAGAAGTCTCTTAGTTGGCACTATTTATGTGAAGCCTCTTAGTTGGCACTATTTATGAGGAGCCTCTTAGTTGGCACTATTTATGTGAAGCCTCTTAGTTGGCACTATTTATGTGAAGCCTCTTAGTTGGCACTATTTATGTGAAGCCTCTTAGTTGGCACTATTTATGAGGAGCCTCTTAGTTGGCACTATTTATGAGGAGCCTCTTAGTTGGCACTATTTATGAGGAGCCTCTTAGTTGGCACTATTTATTGAAGGCCTTATGGTTGGCACTATTTATGAGAAGTCTCTTAGCTGGCACTATTTATGAGGAGCCTCTTAGTTGGCACTATTTATGTGCAGCCTCTTAGTTGGCACTATTTATGAGGAGCCTCTTAGTTGGCACTATTTATGAGGAGCCTCTTAGATGGCACTATTTATGAGGAGCCTCTTAGTTGGCACTATTTATGAGGTGCCTCTTAGCTGGCACTATTTATGAGGTGCCTCTTAGTTGGCACTATTTATGAGGTGCCTCTTAGTTGGCACTATTTATGAGCAGCCTCTTAGTTGGCACTATTTATGAGGATCCTCTTAGTTGGCACTATTTATGAGAAGCCTCTTAGTTGGCACTATTTATGGGGAGCCTCTTAGTTGGCACTATTTATGAGGAGCCTCTTAGTTGGCACTATTTATGAGAAGTCTCTTAGTTGGCACTATTTATGTGAAGCCTCTTAGTTGGCACTATTTATGAGGAGCCTCTTAGTTGGCACTATTTATGTGAAGCCTCTTAGTTTGCACTATTTATGTGAAGCCTCTTAGTTGGCACTATTTATGAGGAGCCTCTTAGCTGGCACTATTTATGAGGAGCCTCTTAATTGGCAATATTTATGAGGAGCCTCTTAGTTGGCACTATTTATGAGGAGCCTCTTAGTTGGCACTATTTATGAGGAGCCTCTTAGTTGGCACTATTTATGAGCAGCCTCTTAGTTGGCACTATTTATGAGGATCCTCTTAGTTGGCACTATTTATGAGGAGCCTCTTAGTTGGCACTATTTATGAGGAGCCTCTTAGTTGGCACTATTTATGAGGAGCCTCTTAGTTGGCACTATTTATGAGAAGTCTCTTAGTTGGCACTATTTATGAGGATTCTCTTAGTTGGCACTATTTATGAGCAGCCTCTTAGTTGGCATTATTTATGAGGAGCCTCTTAGTTGGCACTATTTATGAGCAGCCTCTTAGTTGGCATTATTTATGAGGAGCCTCTTAGTTGGCACTTTTTATGAGGAGCCTCTTAGTTGGCACTTTTTATGAGGAGCCTCTTAGTTGGCACTATTTATGAGGAGCCTATTAGTTGGCACTATTTATGAGGAGCCTATTAGTTGGCACTATTTATGAGGAGCCTCTTAGTTGGCACTATTTATGAGGAGCCTCTTAGTTGGCACTATTTATGAGAAGTCTCTTAGTTGGCACTTTTTATGAGGAGCCTCTTAGTTGGCACTTTTTATGAGGAGCCTCTTAGTTGGCACTATTTATGAGGAGCCTCTTAGTTGGCACTATTTATGAGGAGCCTCTTAGTTGGCACTATTTATGAGGATCCTCTTAGTTGGCACTATTTATGAGGAGCCTCTTAGTTGGCACTATTTATGAGGTGCCTCTTAGTTGGAACTATTTATGAGGAGCCTATTAGTTGGCACTATTTATGAGGAGCCTATTAGTTGGCACTATTTATGAGAAGCCTCTTAGTTGGCACTATTTATGAGGAGCCTCTTAGTTGGCACTATTTATGAGAAGTCTCTTAGTTGGCACTATTTATGAGGAGCCTCTTAGTTGGCACTATTTATGAGGAGCCTCTTAGTTGGCACATTTTATGAGGAGCCTCTTAGTTGGCACTATTTATGAGGAGCCTCTTAGTTGGCACTATTTATGAGGAGCCTCTTAGTTGGCACTATTTATGAGCAGCCTCTTAGTTGGCACTATTTATGAGGAGCCTCTTAGTTGGCACTATTTATGAGGAGCCTCTTAGTTGGCACTATTTATGAGCAGCCTCTTAGTTGGCACTATTTATGAGGATACTCTTAGTTGGCACCATTTATGAGAAGTCTCTTAGTTGGCACTATTTAGGAGGATCCTCTTAGTTGGCACTATTTATGAGAAGTCTCTTAGTTGGCACTATTTAGGAGGATCCTCTTAGTTGGCACTATTTATGAGGAGCCTCTTAGATGGCACTATTTATGAGGAGCCTCTTAGTTGGCACTATTTATGAGGTGCCTCTTAGCTGGCACTATTTATGAGGTGCCTCTTAGTTGGCACTATTTATGAGGTGCCTCTTAGTTGGCACTATTTATGAGCAGCCTCTTAGTTGGCACTATTTATGAGGATCCTCTTAGTTGGCACTATTTATGAGAAGCCTCTTAGTTGGCACTATTTATGAGGAGCCTCTTAGTTGGCACTATTTATGGGGAGCCTCTTAGTTGGCACTATTTATGAGGAGCCTCTTAGTTGGCACTATTTATGAGAAGTCTCTTAGTTGGCACTATTTATGTGAAGCCTCTTAGTTGGCACTATTTATGAGGAGCCTCTTAGTTGGCACTATTTATGTGAAGCCTCTTAGTTGGCACTATTTATGAGGAGCCTCTTAGTTGGCACTATTTATGAGGAGCCTCTTAGCTGGCACTTTTTATGAGGAGCCTCTTAGTTGGCACTATTTATGAGGAGCCTCTTAGTTGGCACTATTTATGAGGAGCCTCTTAGTTGGCACTATTTATGAGGAGCCTCTTAGTTGGCACTATTTATGAGGAGCCTCTTAGTTGGCACTATTTATTGAAGGCCTTATGGTTGGCACTATTTATGAGAAGTCTCTTAGTTGGCACTATTTATGAGAAGCCTCTTAGTTGGCACTATTTATGAGCAGCCTCTTAGTTGGCACTATTTATGAGCAGCCTCTTAGTTGGCACTATTTATGAGGAGCCTCTTAGCTGGCACTATTTATGAGGATCCTCTTAGTTGGCACTATTTATGAGGAGCCTCTTAGTTGGCATTATTTATGAGGAGCCTCTTAGTTGGCACTATTTATGAGAAGTCTCTTAGTTGGCACTATTTATGAGCAGCCTCTTAGTTGGCATTATTTATGAGGAGCCTCTTAGTTGGCACTATTTATGAGCAGCCTCTTAGTTGGCATTATTTATGAGGAGCCTCTTAATTGGCACTATTTATGAGAAGTCTCTTAGTTGGCACTATTTATGAGGAGCCTCTTAGTTGGCACTATTTATGAGCAGCCTCTTAGTTGGCACTATTTATGAGGAGCCTCTTAGTTGGCACTATTTATGAGGAGCCTCTTAGTTGGCACTATTTATGAGCAGCCTCTTAGTTGGCACTATTTATGAGGAGCCTCTTAGTTGGCACTATTTATGAGCAGCCTCTTAGTTGGCACTATTTATGAGGATCCTCTTAGTTGGCACTATTTATGAGAAGTCTCTTAGTTGGCACTATTTATGAGAAGTCTCTTAGTTGACACTATTTATGAGGATCCTCTTAGTTGGCACTATTTATGAGGAGCCTCTTAGTTGGCACTATTTATGAGGAGCCTCTTAGTTGGCACTATTTATGAGAAGTCTCTTAGTTGGCACTATTTAGGAGGATCCTCTTAGTTGGCACTATTTATGAGGAGCCTCTTAGATGGCACTATTTATGAGGAGCCTCTTAGTTGGCACTATTTATGAGGTGCCTCTTAGCTGGCACTATTTATGAGGTGCCTCTTAGTTGGCACTATTTATGAGGTGCCTCTTAGTTGGCACTATTTATGAGGAGCCTCTTAGTTGGCACTATTTATGAGGAGCCTCTTAGTTGGCACTATTTATGAGGAGCCTCTTAGTTGGCACTATTTATGAGGAGCCTCTTAGTTGGCACTATTTATGAGCAGCCTCTTAGTTGGCACTATTTATGAGGATCCTCTTAGTTGGCACTATTTATGAGAAGCCTCTTAGTTGGCACTATTTATGGGGAGCCTCTTAGTTGGCACTATTTATGAGGAGCCTCTTAGTTGGCACTATTTATGAGGAGCCTCTTAGTTGGCACTATTTATGTGAAGCCTCTTAGTTGGCACTATTTATGAGGAGCCTCTTAGTTGGCACTATTTATGTGAAGCCTCTTAGTTGGCACTATTTATGTGAAGCCTCTTAGTTGGCACTATTTATGAGGAGCCTCTTAGTTGGCACTATTTATGAGGAGCCTCTTAGTTGGCACTATTTATGAGGAGCCTCTTAGTTGGCACTATTTATGAGGAGCCTCTTAGATGGCACTATTTATGTGCAGCCTCTTAGTTGGCACTATTTATGAGGAGCCTCTTAGTTGGCACTATTTATGAGGAGCCTCTTAGTTGGCACTATTTATTGAAGGCCTTATGGTTGGCACTATTTATGAGAAGTCTCTTAGCTGGCACTATTTATGAGGAGCCTCTTAGTTGGCACTATTTATGTGCAGCCTCTTAGTTGGCACTATTTATGAGGAGCCTCTTAGTTGGCACTATTTATGAGGAGCCTCTTAGATGGCACTATTTATGAGGAGCCTCTTAGTTGGCACTATTTATGAGGTGCCTCTTAGCTGGCACTATTTATGAGGTGCCTCTTAGTTGGCACTATTTATGAGGTGCCTCTTAGTTGGCACTATTTATGAGCAGCCTCTTAGTTGGCACTATTTATGAGGATCCTCTTAGTTGGCACTATTTATGAGAAGCCTCTTAGTTGGCACTATTTATGAGGAGCCTCTTAGTTGGCACTATTTATGAGGAGCCTCTTAGTTGGCACTATTTATGTGAAGCCTCTTAGTTGGCACTATTTATGAGGAGCCTCTTAGTTGGCACTATTTATGAGGAGCCTCTTAGTTGGCAATATTTATGAGGAGCCTCTTAGTTGGCACTATTTATGAAGAGCCTCTTAGTTGGCACTATTTATGAGGAGCCTCTTAGTTGGCACTATTTATGAGCAGCCTCTTAGTTGGCACTATTTATGAGGATCCTCTTAGTTGGCACTATTTATGAGGAGCCTCTTAGTTGGCACTATTTATGAGGAGCCTCTTAGTTGGCACTATTTATGAGGAGCCTCTTAGTTGGCACTATTTATGAGAAGTCTCTTAGTTGGCACTATTTATGAGGATTCTCTTAGTTGGCACTATTTATGAGCAGCCTCTTAGTTGGCACTATTTATGAGGATTCTCTTAGTTGGCACTATTTATGAGAAGTCTCTTAGCTGGCATTATTTATGAGGAGCCTCTTAGTTGGCACTATTTATGAGCAGCCTCTTAGTTGGCATTATTTATGAGGAGCCTCTTAGTTGGCACTATTTATGAGGATTCTCTTAGTTGGCACTATTTATGAGAAGTCTCTTAGCTGGCATTATTTATGAGGAGCCTCTTAGTTGGCACTATTTATGAGCAGCCTCTTAGTTGGCATTATTTATGAGGAGCCTCTTAGTTGGCACTATTTATGAGGAGCCTCTTAGTTGGCACTATTTATGTGAAGCCTCTTAGTTGGCACTATTTATGAGGAGCCTCTTAGTTGGCACTATTTATGAGGAGCCTCTTAGTTGGCAATATTTATGAGGAGCCTCTTAGTTGGCACTATTTATGAAGAGCCTCTTAGTTGGCACTATTTATGAGGAGCCTCTTAGTTGGCACTATTTATGAGCAGCCTCTTAGTTGGCACTATTTATGAGGATCCTCTTAGTTGGCACTATTTATGAGGAGCCTCTTAGTTGGCACTATTTATGAGGAGCCTCTTAGTTGGCACTATTTATGAGGAGCCTCTTAGTTGGCACTATTTATGAGAAGTCTCTTAGTTGGCACTATTTATGAGGATTCTCTTAGTTGGCACTATTTATGAGCAGCCTCTTAGTTGGCACTATTTATGAGGATTCTCTTAGTTGGCACTATTTATGAGAAGTCTCTTAGCTGGCATTATTTATGAGGAGCCTCTTAGTTGGCACTATTTATGAGCAGCCTCTTAGTTGGCATTATTTATGAGGAGCCTCTTAGTTGGCACTATTTATGAGGATTCTCTTAGTTGGCACTATTTATGAGAAGTCTCTTAGCTGGCATTATTTATGAGGAGCCTCTTAGTTGGCACTATTTATGAGCAGCCTCTTAGTTGGCATTATTTATGAGGAGCCTCTTAGTTGGCACTATTTATGAGAAGTCTCTTAGTTGGCACTATTTATGAGGAGCCTCTTAGTTGGCACTTTTTATGAGGAGCCTCTTAGTTGGCACTTTTTATGAGGAGCCTCTTAGTTGGCACTATTTATGAGGAGCCTCTTAGTTGGCACTATTTATGAGGAGCCTCTTAGTTGGCACTATTTATGAGCAGCCTCTTAGTTGGCACTATTTATGAGGAGCCTCTTAGTTGGCACTATTTATGAGGATCCTCTTAGTTGGCACTACTTATGAGCAGCCTCTTAGTTGGCATTATTTATGAGGAGCCTCTTAGTTGGCACTATTTATGAGGAGCCTCTTAGTTGGCACTATTTATGAGCAGCCTCTTAGTTGGCACTATTTATGAGGATCCTCTTAGTTGGCACTATTTATGAGGAGCCTTTATGAAAATAAGGCTATTTTCGAGCTGTATTGTTTAATAGGATTCTTTATTGGAGGACACTGTAATGACCTTATTAATAACAACGCAATTAGAACAGATCAGCCTGCAGGGGCGATAGTCTGCAGACAATTAGAGCCTAATTGGGGGGAACAATAACGAGGACGGACGTGGCCCACAGCAGATGTCATCTCCAGTGACCTCATTGTCTCCCATCACCAGCTTCTCCTTTAGGTTAATACCCACAATTAAGAAATGTCAAATTTTTATTAATATTTAAATGTTTTTTTCTGAAATTGCTCCAGTTTTAGCAAATTAAAAAAAAAGTGTCCCCAAATGTCATCAAGAAAAAAAAAAAACATTGTCCATACCAGCTCTGACCACCAGAGGGCACCGGCTTTCCATTAAAATTATGGTCTGATTTTCTGTAAATGTTATTTCGAAGGGCGCTGCAGCCTATAGATTATCCTTGAGCCACTTATGTGCGGCTGAAAAATGGCAAAGAGACAATGGTGTCTAAAAACTGCAATTTTGGGCAATTTTTCGACAGATTAGTTATAATCGCTCTATAGAAGTCAATGGAAATTCCAATTGTTTTACCTTGTTGTGTGACATTGCTGCCAGATGATGTACATTATGTATTATAACCGTATACATATACCAGTGTTTCCCAACCAGGGTGCCTCCAGCTGTTGCAAAACTACAACTCCCAGCATGCCCGAACAGCCTTTGGCTGTCCGGGCATGCTGGGAGTTGTAGTTTTGCAACAGCTGGAGGCACCCTGGTTGGGAAACACTGACTTATAATATGGTCCTGCCGCAGCACTAATGTTCGTTTCCGTTGCAGTTCCAGGTCCCACAGCTGGAGTTAAAGCTGCTGCCGCCTCCGCCTCCATCGTCTATGTGTCCTGGCTCCCTCCTCTGAAGCTAAACGGCATTATCCGCAAGTACACCGTGTTCTGCTCACACCCCTACCCCACGGTAAGAAGCCTCCCACCTCTTATAGACAGAGTCCACTGCAATAACCATGTGAAATCACAGTACAGTTATAATATTTTAATATTTAACCCCTTGAGGACTGAGCGATTTCACGTTTTTGCATTTTTCGTTTTTTCCTCCTTGCCTTTAAAAAATCATAACCCTTTCAATTTTGCACCAAAAAAATCTGTATTATGGCTTATTTTTTGCGCCACCAATTCTACTTTACAGTGACATAAGTCATTTTACCGAAAAAATCCACGGCGAAACGGAAAAAAAAAATTCATTGTGCGACAAACTTGAAGAAAAAACGCCATTTTGTAAATTTTGGGGGCTTCTGTTTCTACGCCGTACATTTTTCGGTAAAAATGACACCTTATCTTTATTCTGTAGGTTCATACGGTTAAAATGATCCCCTACTTATATAGGTTTGATTTTGTTGTATTTCAGAAAAACATCATAACTACATGCAGGAAAATTTATACGTTTAAAATTGTCATCTTCTGAGCCCTATAACTTTTTAATTTTTCTGTGTTCAGGGCGCTATGAGGACTAATTTTTTTGCGCCGTGATCTGAAGTTTTTAGCGGTACCATTTTTGTTCTCATCAGACTTTTTGATCACTTTTTAGTCACTTTTTTGTGGTATAAAAAGTGAGCAAAAATGCGCTATTTTGGACTTTGGATTTTTTTTTTCGCGTACGCCATTGAACGTGCGGCTTTAAAAGCGGTATATTTTTATAATTCAGACATTTCCGCACACGGTGATACCACATATGTTTATTTTTATTTGCACTGTTTTATTTTGTTACTAGGAAATGCCGGGTGATTTAAACTTTTAATTCAGAAGGGAATACCTGAAAGGGTTAACTTTTGTTTTTTGCGAGCTCATAGCTCCTATAGGGACCTATGAGCTTGCAATGGCTGATTGCATACACAGATTGTTGTCCTGCCGTTGCATGGCAACAAGCTGTGTAATCGGCGGTTGATTGCTCCAGCCTGTAACTCAGGCATGGAGCAATCAATCAGAGCCGCGACGCCGACGGAAGAAGGTAGGGCCTACCTTCTTCTCTCCGGGTAGCTGATCGGGGCATCGCGATTTTATCGCGATGACCCCAATCAGTCCGACTGAGCAGCTGGGAAGCATTTACTTTCACTTTCGATGCGGCGCTCAGCTTTGAGCGCCGCATCGGAAGGGTTAATAGCGCGTGGCCGAACGATCGCGGCCGCGCGCTATTAGCTGCGGGTCCCGGCTGTGAATAGGCGCCGGGACCATCCTGCTATGACGCGGCGATTATAGACAGGGACCGGACTTAGGACGTACTTATACGTCCTAAGTCCATAAGGGGTTAATACTGCGGCAGTAACTTACCAGAGGACCCCATAGGTGCTGTCTGACCATCTAAGGCTAGGTTCACATTGCCGTTCGCATCCGACCTGTTAAGGTCCAATCCGCTTTTTTTTTTTTTTGTGAGCTGATCGGTCTCTGAAATGAGTCGGGTGCAAACGGCTACCACCGGGTTCTGATGGACCCCATTCACTCACATGTGGTCCTTCGGTGATCCGGTAAATTTTAAAATAAATTAAGCTGAGAAAATAATTTAAAAAAAATTCTCCGCTAAACTCCCGCCGTTCTGATCGGATTGCCGGCGAAACTCTGAATAGCAAAGTCTAATGTCAATTTGAACGAGGCCTAACAGTGATCTGCTGTGAGTAAAACACAGTCATCCCGACCTCATATCCTGTCCTCATATCCCGACCTCACATCCCGACCTCATATCTCGTCCTCATATCCCGACCTCATATCCCGTCCTCATATCCCGTCCTCGCATCCCGACCTCATATCCCGACCTCATATCCCGTCCTCATATCCCATCCTCCTATCTCGTCCTCATATTCCGTCCTCATATCCCGTCCTCATATCCCGTCCTCATATCTCGTCCTCATATCTCGTCCTCATATCCCGTCCTCATATCTCGTCCTCATATCCCGTCCTCATATCCCGTCCTCATATCTCGTCCTCATATGTCGTCTTCACATTTCAACCTCATATCCAGTCCTCATATCTTGACCTCATATCTTGTCCTCCTATCTTGCCCTTATATCCCGTCCTCATATCCCATCTTTTTATCCCATCCTCATACCCCGACCTCACATCCCGTCCTCATATCCTCATTATGTTTAAAAGTCCCGGGCAATCTCTGCAGCCAAGTCCCACAGACTTGCATGGGACTTCAGACAAACAATCCCAATGTCATCGGATTCTGCTGAAGAATTTCCAAGTGGAAACCCCTGGTAGAATTTCTCAGTGTGAACGGGTTTTTTAGGGACCGTTCACACTGCTTAATGTCCGACTGTGAAATTTCTTGCATTGTTTTCAGTAGGATTCTGCTGTGCCATTCTCACTGTGGAAATTTTAAGATTAAGGACCTATCAAAATAATGAACACGGAATGCCACCAGACTGCATGGAGACGGCACATGTTGGGGCGATCCTACTGCCAATGGATTTCTGTGGAATGTTCTTTGCATAGCTTTCCATACAATATTCTGTAGGAAGAGCCAAGAGGCTTGTAGTTTATCATTTCTGTCAGCAGATGGTGCTGTGGTTCTTCTTATTTCTTATCACCCCCCCCCCCCCCCCCCCCCCCCCGTAAACACTTCACACCTACGCAACCAGGCATTTGTCTCCTATAATTCTTTCTATGCAATTACATTGCACAGAACATCAGCGCCTATTTATACACATCAGTGTGTTGTAACGGGGAGAGCGGGGCAACGCGGAGTCACGGTGCAGATTTGTCAATCCTAAAAATGATGGAACAATTGTTTATTAGGCTGCTATTAATTGCTGCAGTTTATAACTTATATTAAGGATGGCCGTACGCTGTGCGCAGGGTCTACATAGTATTACTGTACGTGCATTTGTAGGATTTGCATGTAGTGTAATTTTAGTGGAGGATAAGGTGCAGCCGGGTTTAGGCAATAAACAATTATTGGATAGATTATTTTATATATTTATTATATCATTTTATATATATATATATATATATATATATATATATATATATATGTAAATGTTAAATGCAGACAAGGTAGAGCTGCTCACCACTCCTGCGTCTACTGCACGTCCTCGTGCTACGGACACCGGTACCGCTCCCGGCTCAGTAGAAGTCACAAAAGAAAACGACCGGCACTTAGGGGGTTGCAGGTAAAACTTGTGGATGACTTTATTCAGACGCTATTGGGCAGGACTACGACTTAGTCTACGACTAAGCACCTGAGCGTGCGAAACGCGTCAGATTGTGTCCTGCCCAATAGCGTCTGAATAAAGCCATCCACAAGTTTTACCCGCAACCCCCTGAGTGCCGGACGTTTTCTTTTGTGATATATGTAAATGTATATTGTTACTAATTCTTTTCTGATATTATCTTTTTTTATTTCCTATTTTTGTACATCTGTATAATGGGAGCAGACATGTCACCTTAGTTGTTTTCAACAGCATGCAGAGATATGCTTTACTTCAAGCCTAAGGGACATAGTCAACAATAGACGGGAGCTGTCCTGTTGACATGGATGGGAAACAATACTGGGTGTACTCTGTGACCTTTTCAGAGGTCGTTCCACAGGTAGGGGAAGGCTGAGCTGTGAGCATCATCTATTGTCTTCTCTACTGAAGTCACCTTTCGTTTTTTTTTGTTTTTTTTAAACGGATGCAACTGGACATCATTTTTCAAACCTTATACGGATTAAAATTTGTACACACGGTTTGATACAGTTTAGTCCGGTTTTGAGGAATCCATTTTTCATCAAAAACCTGATACGGGAAGTGTATTGTAAAAACTTGTTGTGAATGCACCCTAAGGCTAGGCTCACAATCGGGTCTCATGTGCAGAGTTTGTTTAGTTCCATATGCCGCCCTGCGTTGTACAGACTTACTTTGGGTACCAATATTATGACGTGGTAACAGGCAGGATGACCGCCTTGCTATGAAACAACAACGTGACCGCAGTGATTGCAATAGTTACATTACGTCTTTTCAGATGAAATGTGACACAGTAAGGGTATGTTCACACTTCGGAATTCCGTGAGCCCAATTCCGCGAGTAGAGTTCCGCGCTGTGAACATTGCCATCAGTGTGACTGGGTCTTAAGCGAGACCTGTTCACACTGCAGAATTTCAGTGGCGGACAAATCCGAAAGAACATGTTCATTCTATGCGCGGAATTCCACAGTGGGAACATACCCTTAAAGGGGTACTCCGTCCCTGAGACATTTTATCCCCTATCCAAAGGATAGGGGATAAGATGTCCAACCGCAGGGGTCCCGCTGCTGGGAACCCCCAGCCGCCACGCCCCCTCCCATAGACTTGCATAGCAGGGGCGGGGGGTGACGTCACACAGGGGCGGAGTCATGACGTCACCATACTCCGGCCCCGTGGTCGCCACCCGGCTGTTTGTGAGCTGGCACCGCGGCGGACAAAAGATTGCGGAGGTCCCCAGTGGCGGGACCCCCGCGGTGAGACAAATGGGGCAAACTTAAAGGGGTACTCCAGCCCTGAGACATCTTATCCCCTATCCTTTGGATAGGGGATAAGATGTCTCAGGGCTGGAGTACCCCTTTAAGTTTGCCCCATTTGGCCATCTCTCAGTAGTGTGTTGCCCTTTTGCAGCTCCCAGTTATTGCTTTTGTCCCCTTTGCTCCCCCAATTAGTCATTGTTCCCTGTTATGTACCTACCACTTATTTATTCACGCAGTGTCCAGCTCACCACTCCCCGTCTCAGTGCACGGAAACGTGTGGACTCCACGTACAAATGCAAACTTGACAAGAAAGGAAAGTCCAGCACTGCAGGTCCAAAGCAAGGAAGCCGTTTTATTGTATAAGAACACACGGACACCAAACGTGGATCACAAGTGACGCGTTTCGGCGAGCTCTATCGCCTTAGTCGTACAAAGAAAAATTAAGATCCATCTAGTCTATAAAGGGGAAGGCAGCTCCACCCCCCACCAGGTGAAAACACCTGAGTGGTGTGGGTGGAGCTACCCCCTCCCCACACAGACGCAGTCTAAATGTACAATACACATAGAAAAAATATACTCAAGTATGTTGTATACAACAATAAATATAGTGAATGTAGAAAAAATATTACAAAATACATGATTTCAGCTGTGATATGTACAAAATAATGAATACACAGTTTCATAGAAAATATACAAAATATATGAACATGTTGATCAGAAAAAGATCCCCAACAATAAAGATAATAAGAATAGTGAGAATAACTACGGTGGACGTTGCACCACTCATTACTGACTTAATACCATAACCAATAATGTGCATATAAAATTATGTGATAAAGGAACAGGGGATATAAGCATAAGGTTAAAACCTGTGTGTGTGAACGAGTCCCTAATCTTACTTGCATGTATAAGCGAGTAATGTGAGAATCGTTCAAACAGCAAAGTTGGAGAAAGACAAACGATGAGAACACTCATGCACCTAAGAAAACATGTATAGAATTATAGATGACAAAATTGTATTTATATGATATGAGGTGCAGAGTGATCATCGGAATAACAAGATGAAATGAAATCAACTTGAGGGTGATCACTGGCCATATAGGACATACACAAAGGCAAAAATAAATACCTCAAATAATTGGATGTAAATAATTAATGCAAATATATAACTGTAGTTATTGCACTATTATTAAATCCAGTGATATCCCTATAGTTGAGAGAGGTCCGTACAATAATAACCAGTATTGTTAAAGGGGGACAAGTGTGAACAGGAGGCAATACACACAAACTCACCACACCTTATTCTGGGCTAGTAATATAACATGGTATCTTGCCTTCTGTTCATACCCGTCGGGAACCGGGTGCCCAATTTAAGGATCCATTAGACTTCTCGGTCCAAAAGCTTCCTTCTATGATCCCCTCCTCGTATTGGGGCTGTGACCTTCTCAATGCCTTGAACATATAGGCTCAGAGAAGAGCCTGCATGATGTTCTGCACAGTGTCTGCTAACCATGGATACGTGGCGGGAATTAAAATGTGGGATGTCCGAAAGATGCCTCCGAATTCTCACTTTGAGGGCACCCGTCGTACACCCCACATATTGGATATTACATTCCCGGCACGTGATACAGTATACCACAAAGGTGGTATTGCAATTGATGTATCTTTCCATTTGAAATACTTCTCCATTGCTGGTGGACTTAAATTGTGTACTGTTAAGCATGACACAACAACATGTGCACTTGTTATGGCCACACTTGTACGATCCTTTGTATTTCAACCAACAGGGTGTACTACCACTAGTGTGTTGAAACATGCTCGGGGAAACCCTACTTGCAATAGTTCTAGCTTTCCTATGGACGACTCTAAAACCATTCGAAAAAATCTCAGAATATGCTGGGTCCCCCGAAATCATGGGGATGTATTTGTTGACAATCCTGCGAATGGCAGTGAAGTCGTCACTAAATTGTGTGATAAAGGTTACAGGATTTTGATTTTGGTGTACAGCGTTCAGGCTAGGGTTGGGGTGTCTCCCCCTCAGTAGCACCGTTCGATCGCGATCATGGGCGATCCGAACGGCACGACTGATGGAGCCCTCTGTGTATCCTCTTTGTTTCAAACGTGTTCCTATGGCTTCAGATTCACGGGTAAAATCCTCCATTCTGGAGCAATTGCGTCTGGCGCGGATCATCTCCCCCACTGGGAGATTCCCAAGTAACGTGGGGGGGATGGCACGAGTCAGCTCGCAGGATAGAATTAACAGAGGTGTCCTTCCTATAAGTGGACGTGAAAATTTTGCCCTCATATGCATCACCAGTGAGATGCAAATCTAGGAAGGACACCGTATCTCTACACATAGTAACCGTGAACTTTAAATTGAAAGGATTATTATTTAAATACTCAGAGAACGGTTGTATGGTCGCCACATCGGAACCCCATATGAATATGAGGTCATCGATGTAGCGACCATACCACTGGATGGAGGTGGAGAATGGATTGATGGGGGCGAATAATGTCTCCCTCTCCCACCAACACATATATATGTTGGCGAGAGAGGGGGAGAACTTCGCCCCCATCGAAGCACCCGTAATCTGAAGGTAAAATTGCTGATCAAACTGAAAGAAGTTGTGGGTTAACAAAAAATCGACTACCTGGATGATAAAGTCACATAAATCACTCGAATATTGGGAGTATGTGTTCAAAAACCAAGCAAGAGCCATCTTCGCCAGATAGTGTGGTATAACCGAGTATAATGATGTCACATCGGCTGTAATCCAAACAAAATTTGGTTGCCAATTCATTTGTTCGCACATCTGGAGAATATGGCTCGAGTGTGTGGGGAGGGGGTAGCTCCACCCACACCACTCAGGTGTTTTCACCTGGTGGGGGGTGGAGCTGCCTTCCCCTTTATAGACTAGATGGATCTTAATTTTTCTTTGTACAACTAAGGCGATAGAGCTCGCCGAAACGTGTCACTTGTGATCCACGTTTGGTGTCCGTGTGTTCTTATACAATAAAACGGCTTCCTTGCTTTGGACCTGCAGTGCTGGACTTTCCTTTCTTACCACTTATTTATATATTTCTTTTTTTATTTTTTGCACCCCCAGTTAGTGATTTTGTCCACTTTTCACCCCCCAGTTAGCAATGTTTGCCCCATCTCCCTGTAATTTTGCCCTGTTGCAGTCCCCAGTCAGTGATTTTCCCCTTTGCACCCCCAGTTAATCATTTAGCCTGTTATGAACCTCCCAGTTAGTGTTTTTTTTATTATTTAAACTCCCAGTTAGTGATTTTTTTATGTACACCCCAAGTTAGTGATATTGCCCCCCCCCCCTCCCCCCCCCCAGACACTCAGTGAATTTGCCCCCTTTTCCAACCCAGGTTAGTTATTTTATCCCCTTTCACCCCAGTTAGGGATGTTGTTCACTTTACACCCTCCCCAAGTTAGAGATTTTGCTCCCCTGACCCCATTGAGGGATTTTCCCCCCTATGTTCCCTCCCCATGTTAGTAATTTTCCCCTTTGTTCCCCATTTATTAATATCGGTCGAGCCCAACCTACCTATGTGCTCACCTACCCCTGTTCCCATCGCGTGCTCTTCCTGGGGCTTCTTTCTTCTGTGTTGTCCTCATAGGTGATAGGTCTTAACCAGCCTGGGTCTTAACCAGCCCCCGGAGGAGCACAGGAGTAGTTGAGGATAATGAGGACAACAGAGGGGAGACTAAGGGACTTCATTGTGAGGTCTGCATCAGACTAATAAACCTGGTACAGTACATGGCGGGGCAGCAGCTGGTCTCTCTATGTTTCATCATAGCTTTTTAATCTATCCACATCCTGAGGATTCAGATACAGTTACTACTGGTGCTTGTCCCGTCCATCGGGCACAATATCCAAGGCGTGTGCCCTGAGATACCAGTGCAGCCTGAGGCCGCGGGCACAGAGCAGCCACAATGGCTGCCATTGTTGTAGTTACATTCCTGGATACCATAGGACCTAGTTGTAGATAAACAAATACATTGGGGCAAAAAATTATTTAGTCAGCCACCAATTGTGCAAGTTCTCCCACGTAAAAAGATGAGAGGTCTGTAATTTCCATCATAGATATACCTCAACTATGAGAGACAAAATGATGAGAAAAAAAACCCATAAAATCACATTGTCTGATTTTTAAAGAATTTTTTTGAAAATGATGGTGAAAAATAAGTTTTTGGTCACCTACAAACAAGCAAGATTTCTGACTCTCACAGACCTGTAACTTCTTCTTTAAGAGTCTCCTCTGTCCTCCACTCGTTACCTGTATTAATGGCTCCTGTTTGAACTTATCAGTATAAAAGACACCTGTCCACAACCTCAAACAGTCACACTCCAAACTCCACTATGGCCAAGACCAAAGAGCTGTCGAAGGACACCAGAAACAAAATTGTAGACCTGCACCAGGCTGGGAAGACTGAATCTGCAATAGGCAAGCAGCTTGGTGTGAAGAAATCAACTGTGGGAGCAATTATTAGAAAATGGAAGACATACAAGACCACTGATAATCTCCCTCGATCTGGGGCTCCACGCAAGATCTCACCTTGTGGTGTCAAGAACGGTGAACAAAAATCCCAGAATCACATGGGGGACCTAGTGAAGGACCAGCAGAGAACTGGGACCAATGTAACAAAGGCTACCATCAGTAACAAAATCACAGAAAAGACTAAAACTTTACATTTATTAGATATCCTATAAATTATGTGTCCACACCACCATCAGGTGGAAATATAGGACCATCACGTCGGACCAATAGTCAACCATGGACCGGCAATAGGCAAACAATGTTCCAATTGGTAAGTATCAATAACAAAAAGGGACAAAGTCGCCCACAATTATAGCCGCTAGTACCAGAGCAAAAGATGGTTACACAAAACCCTATTGTATGATGATAAAATACAACTAGGACTAAGGGAAAGATGGGGGTATAGGAGAGGAAAGACGGGTAAAGGTGCTAAAAGGAGGGGAGGGCCTGGTGATGATGGCCCCTAACTGAGCACCCTATTATAAATCCCTTCATCTAATCCTAGGTCCCACTTTAGAGCCTATCCCTAAGTAAGCTAGCTCAACCCTAAATACAGACAGTGGTGGAGCATAGGAACTCTCTATCTCTCTAGGGGGGGGGGGGGGGGTCTCCTGTCTGACTCTTTGGATAGGAGGAGGGACAATGCCCTAACGAGCCTATCGGTCAATAGAGTGGACAGAAAAATGGGCTGTGTAACCATTGCACAATGATAGAATGTGCATGAACTACATGCACTTTATGATAAGTACATATACAGATGGCAAAAAGAAGAATCACTTAACACATATCATGTATCCAGTGTAGATTCAAGTGAATACATAAATACCACAACACATCATGTCCATATATCATGAGTATCATGAAGCATGGAAAAGAGTCAGAATAAAACACTAAACCATCTTATCTGCTCTGGACGGCTGTAATCTAGTGGTCCTGATGCATTTCTGGCCCCAAATCCTCAGGGGAAGATGAGGGGCTAAGATATAGCATGATATCCAGCAATGGGGTGATGGCCGATGTGTGCACCTGCATGGGATATTGCAGGGAGGAATCTACCATCAGTAACATACTACACTGCCAGGGACTCAAATCATGCAGTTCCAGATGTGTCCCCCTGCCTAAGCCAGTACATGTCCGGGCCCGTCTGAAGTTTACTAGAGATCATTTTGATGATCCAGAAGAGTATATTGAGAGAATGTCCTGTGGTCAGATGAAACAAATGTAGAACTTTTTGGTAAAAACTCAGCTCATCGTGTTTGGAGGAGAAAGAATGCTGAGTTGCATCCAAAGAACACCATAACTACTGTAAAGCATGGGGATGGAAACATCATGCTTTGGGGCTGTTTTTCTGCAAAGGGACCAGGATGACTGATCCAAGTAAAGGAAAGAATGAATGGGACCATGTATTGTGAGATTTTGAGTGAAAATCTCCTTCTATCATCAAGGGCATTGGAGATGAAACGTAGCCAGTCTCCAGATCTCAACCCCATAGAAAACCTTTGGAGGGAGTTGAAAGTCCTTGTTGCCCAGCGACAGCCCCAAAACATCACTGCTCTAGAGGAGATCTGCATGGAGGAACGGGCCAAAATACCACCAACAGTGTGTGAAAACCTTGTGAAGACTTACAGAAAATTTTGGCCTCTGTCATTGTTAACAAAGGGTATATAACAAAGTATTGAGATGAATACTTATTTCCCACCATAATTCGCTAATAAATTCTTAAAAAATCAGACAATGTGATTTTATGGATTTTTTTCTTCTCATTCTGTCTCTCATAGTTGAGGTTATAACCTATGATGAAAATTATAGGCCTCTCTCATCTTTTTAAGTGGGAGAACTTGCACAATTGGTGGCTGACTAAATACTTTTTTGCCCCACTGTATTTTTTCTTCATGACGTGTTTGATGGTTGCAGAACACACTAGGTGGCATAGTACGCTTGATGGTGGCAGTATAAACTTGGCCACACAAACAATTACTGACCATTTCTTTACTGGGGCTGGGAACTGTGTCATACTCCAACATGTCCACTGCGATCAGGTGGCGCCCAAGGTGAATGAGCCCTATCTGTTCCCTTGTTCAAGCGTTGTGATACAGTGTTCAGCATCACACGTACCAGTACGACAACATCGGGTCTAACTAGGCCTGTGCTCACGGTACCCAGTGGGCCCACCAGACCTAACTCCCAAGGGGTAACAGAGGCCCACCTGCACCCTAAGGGTCTATTCATACAGCAGAATTTCCACTTGCGGACTTCCACCTCAAATTAAAGCCCATAGACTTGTATGGGATTCCACACTCCCATTCACACTCATGAATTTCCACTTGTGGAATTCCACTTCAAATTAAAGCCCATAGACTTCTATGAGATTCTGCACTCATAATCACACTTCTGAATTTCTGCTTGAGGAATTCTGCCTCAAATTAGAGCCCATAGACTTCTATGGGATTCTGCACTCCCATTCACACTTCTGAATTTCCACTTGAGGAATTCCACCTCAACTTAAAGGACAACTGCAGCGGCATTACACTTATCCCCTATAATGCCCCCCCCCCCAATCTCCCTAACGGGGCGCCGCCATAAGCGCTCATGGTGAGGGCTAAGGCGCGTAGTGTCGACCTAGAGGTCGACGATGACACCCCGTCTCCTCCCCGTCCTCATACAGTTCTATGGGGATGCGGGGAGGCACGAATGCTGCCTCTCCCATAGAGATGTATGAAGGAGGCGTGCCGGCCGCAACGTCATGCTGCGGCTGGCACGCCCCCTGCACGGGACAGCCGCGGCCCCGTACAGGAGATCACCAGGGGCCCCAGCTTTTGGACCCCACGCGATCAAACACTTATCCCCTATCTTGAGGATAGGGGATAAGTGTTTGTAACGCTGCAGATGTCCTTTAAAGCCCATAGACTTCTATGGGATTCCGTACTCCCATTCACACTTCTGAATTTCTGCTTGCGGAATTCCGCTAGCGGAATTCCGCAAGTGGAAATTCAGAAGTGTGAATGGGAGTACGGAATCCCATAGAAGTCTATGGGCTTTAATTTGAGGCAGAATTCCGCAAGTGGAAGTTCAGAAGTGTGAATGGTAGTACAGAATCCCATAGAAGTCTATGGGCTTTAATTTGAGGCAGAATTTCTGCCGTGTGAATAGACCCTAAGACTGTGGTTTCTCACCCGCTCTGATGTGATACGATCACCGTACATTATCTTTTCTAGAGATTGACGAGCATTTTTCTGTTTCGATTTCTTTTCGCTACTTAGAGAACTTTTCGGCGGAGAGCCTTATACTTAAAATGCAGGACTGCTCCCAAAAAATGCATTTGTTTTGATCCCTCATTTCCTGAACATCTGTGCTTCTTAAGCAAAATAATTTGTTCCGTGAACTCAATTCCATTAATTTTCGTCTGCGTTGGGAAAATAGAAAAATTATACACAAAACAAAGTAGGCGTAAGTATTCACGCCTCCCTCCTCTTCAGTCAGTACAGTGGAGATATACAGTAGATACTCGAACCCCACAAACAGCATACTAGAGGAGTATATTTCCCCCCCAAGCATATAGTTTATGTGTATATTTACCCCATAACCTGTATAGAATAAACACAGATACAGAATTCTCATCCTTGTAAGTATATAGTATACATAACTATTCACCCCCATAACCTGTATAGAATAGACACAGATATCCCTATCCTTGTAAATATATAGGAGCTAAGATGTAGCATGATATCCAGCAATGGGGGGATGGCCAATGTGTGCACCTGCATGGGATACGGCAGGGAGGACAATGAATCTACCATCAGTAACACACTACAGTGCCAGGGATTAAAATCATGCAGTGCCAGACGTTTCCTCCTGCTTAAGCCAGTACATGTCCGGGCCCGTCTGAAGTTTGCCTAGAGAGCATTTGGATAAGTATATAGTATACATAAATATTCACACCCATATTCTGTATAGAATAGACACAGATATCCCTATCCTTGTAAATATATAGGCTGACATTTATCATTGTTTTTAGACTGTATTTTGTGTCTAGAAAAGGCGCAAAAAAGGCGCAAGCAGGGTTTATTTTGCGCCTTTTTTGCGCCTTTTGGTTTACACATTTCTGCAGATTTTGAGTTGCAATCCACGGATTTTGGCAATACACATGATATGGAAGGGTTTTATGAACTGCGCCTTTATAAGTATATAATATACATAAATCCCCCCCCTAACCTGTATAGAATAGACACAGATATTCCCATTACTCAGTGTGATCAGCAATCTACTAATAGAGTCTGCAGAAGATTGCACCAGAGTCAGCAGGAACTAAATGAGGAGACCTCTGGCTGCCAGGGAAACCAATCAGACCCCTGTTGAAATGCGTGGGGTGCTGATCGGGTAGGGAGACTGGTTGTCAGGTTCTTATAAGCAGTGGCACTTAATGGGTTAACTCATTCTCTATAAGGCGAGCACAACTCCTGCGCTCACTTCATAGACAGTATGCACCTCAGGATGTAAATGTATGTCCTGGTGCATTAAAGGGGTACTCCGGGGAACTGAATGTATCCCCTATCCACAGAATAGGAGATAAGTGTCTGTTGGGGGGGGGGGGGGGGTCTGACTGCTTGGACCCCCCCCACTATCTCTGGCATGCTCTGGCCCCCACCTTCCGAGACGAGTGCAAGTGATGGCCCGCTCTGTCAGTCACCGGCTGCAACAATGTCCAACCTCAGCCAGTGATTGGCTAAGCAGGCTGTCACTTGTCTCCAAGGGTGGGGGCCAGAGAGTGCCGAAGACGGATAAGTAGTTGGGGCCCTTATAGGTGTTTGTGGTGGGTCTAACCACTAAGGTAGAGGAGTAGTTTAGTTCCCCGAAGTATCCTCATGGGAAAAAACAGTGCCATATCTGTCTGTAGGTTGTCTGTGGTATTACAGCTCTGCTCCACAATGGATCTGCAATACCACAAACAAGATATGTGGCACTGTTTCTGAAAGAAAGCAACCATTCTTCTGAGACCTTTTACAACCCCTTCTAGGATAGGGGGAATAGATAAAAAAAAAGGCATATTTACGTCACCCTGGTCCCCCGCAGCTCCTGTTCTGTCCTGTCTGGTCCCCCAATCTTTTCTCTTTTTCCTTCTTCTTGGACTAGGACCTGCCTGCTCAGCCAATCACTGGCCGCAGCGCTGTCCCTCCCATCTTGGCCAGTGATTGGTTGAGCTGGAAGGTCCTGCTCCAAGCGCTCGTCGAAAGGACGGAGGCAAACAGGAGCTGCGGGGAGCCGGGGCTAGGTAAGTATGCCTTTTTTTTTCTATTCTCTTCCCACCCCAGCAACATATGTTTTTTTTTTTCTTTCTTAAAGGGGTACCCCGGTGCTCCAGCGTTCGAAACATTTTTTCAGAACACTCGGAGCCGGAGGTCATGATCGTGATGTCATGGCAACACCTCCTCCATTCGTGTCAATGGGAGGGGGCGTGGCGGCCTCTCGGCCGACACGCCCCCTCCCATTGACATGAATGGAGGAGGTGTTGCCATGACATCACAACCACTGCCGCAGGAGCCCGGCATTTTAGAATGCTGGGTGCTGAGGGATATCGCGGAGGACCCCAGATGCAGGACCCCCGTGATCAGGCATCCTTTCAATAGGCGATGAGATGTCTAGCAGTGGAGTACCCCTTTAAGTAAACCCCGGATAACCCCTTTAAAATTTTCTGTTTTGTTTCATCATAGGAGCCGTCCAACGAAAATGATGTTTTTGTTGGACCTGTTAAATGGCGGAATCACACAGTTCCCAACCATAATGAGTCCTTCAGGTTTGCGTCAAAATACAGCTGCACGCTGCGCTGTTGTGTACAGAATGTTCAGAAGAGAAGCTGTGGCAGCACTCAGCAGGAGGGGTTTACTGCAAACGTGAAATCCTTTATTCCATCATGACTCGCTAGGCAACATTTCATTATGGCACACCTGCTTTTGTGGGACAGGTGTGCCATAATGGAATGAAGGATTTCACATTTGCATTAAAGGGGTACTCCGCTTGGAAAACATTTTTCTTTAAATCAACTGGTGCCAGAAAGTTAAACAGATTTGTAAATTACTTTTATTAAAAAATCTTAATCCTTCCAATAATTATCAGCTACTGAAGTTGAGTTGTTCTTTTCTGTCTGGAAACAGTGCTCTCTGCTGACATCTCTGCTTGTCTCAGGAACTGCACAGAGCAGAATAGGTTTGCTATGGGGATTTGCTATGGGGATGGGGAAAAATCTTAATCCTTCCAGTACTTCTCAGCTGCAGTATGCTTCACAGGAAGTTCTTTTCTTTTTGAATTTTCCTTTCTGTCTGACCACAGTGCTCTCTGCTGACACCTCTTTCCATTTTAGGAACTATCCAGAGTAGGAGCAAATCCCCATAGCAAACCTATCCTGCTTCGGACAGAGATTTTAGCAGAGAGCACTGTGGTCAGACTGGAAAAGAGCTACACAGCTTCCTCTGGAGCATACAGCAGCTGATAAGTACTGGAAGGATTAGGATTTTTAAATAGAAGTAATTTACAAATCTGTATATCTTTCTGCCACCAGTTGATTTAAAAAAAAAAATGTTTTCCAGTGGAGTACCCCTTTAAAGGGTTATCCAGGATTAGAAACAGAGAACTAATTTCTTCAAAAAACAGCACCACACCTGTCCTCAGGCTGTGTGTGGTATTGCACTTTACGTTGAAGTAAAGTTTTAATACCACACAAAATCGGAGGACAGGGGCGGTGCTGTTTTTGGAAGAATATGACTGCATAACTTCTTTAAAACCACCAGCTTAGTGTTGCTACAAATCCTTTTTTGGATTATGGACCCCTTGGTTAAGGGGATGGTAATTGTTGCACATGTTTGACTTGAGACTTAAAGGGGTATTCCAGGAAAAAAAACTTTTTTTTAAATCAACTGGCTCCGGAAAGTTAAACAGATTTGTAAATTACTTCGATTAAAAAATCTTAATCCTTCCAATAATTATCAGCTACTGAAGTTGAGTTGTTCTTTTCTGTCTGGAAACAGTGCTCTCTGCGGACATCTCTGCTTGTCTCAGGAACTGCACAGAGCAGAATAGGTTTGCTATGGGGATTTGCTTCTACTCTGGACAGTTCCCGAGACACGTGTCATCAGAGAGCACTTAGACAGAACAGAACAACTCAACATCAGCAGCTCATAAGTACTGAAAGGATTAAGATTTTTTAATAGAAGTAATTAACAAATCTGTTTAACTTTCTGGAGTCCGTTTATATATATATATATATATATATATATATATATATATAAAGTTTTTTCCTGGATAACCCCTTTATAGTACTAAGTGACTGCGGTGGACTGTTAAAGAAGCACTAGCTCCTAGCTTTGTTTGTTTGTTTTTATTGCTGATATCATGCACACTCACCATCACTAGTTGTACAGCGCCATCTGTCTCATTCCAGCACAGCTGCATCCATGAGTTTCATGACTGTAACTGGCTCATGTGATCACCGGTGGGACCCACAGAAAGTTACATGGCTTTAATGTGTCAAAAAGAAGTCAGTCCTGGGTCAGCTGACTTAAAAATACCTGTGAAGATGACAATGTCGCCTATTAGGTTGCTCCTACTAGCTGACAGACCCCCTCCAAGCCTCAATTTTAATTATAGGTCAAATCACCTCATGGCAATATTTCTCATGATGTGACCTGACCTCAACCCACTTATCAATCTGGCTGAACTCCAGCACCAGCAGCCTAAATAGATGACCAGGTGCTGTGATCAAACAACACACCCTCAGTCAGAGGATTCATGGGAAATAAAGGCAGCATTACAGTGATTTTTTTTTGCATCCATCATACAGCCTATGTCATGCTTGCCACATCAGCTAAAACAGGTAAGCACGAGGAATACACAAGAACCTCTACATTATTCTCCAATAATAATCTATGCTGCAATTCTGGGAGTGTGTTATTTAATAATTGTGTACAGAATGTTCATCTGGAAAGCATCTCCTTATAGGACTTCAGATGCAGATGTGAACAGAGCCTCAGTAGCCCCGTCTGGTGATGGATCGTCTCTCACTGTTATTACGGAGCCTGATCATGGTCTGAACACCTGCTTATTATAATTCATCTCTCGGGCTAACTGTAAAATAGACAAGTATAGATCACCCTGTGTAGACGACCGCCATAATGTGCACTGCAGCAGGAGAGCCGGGTAAATGGTGCCGTATAGGAAATGAAGCACACATGCCGATCTACAACTCATTTTGCTTTATTCATTTGTGCCTGTACACAGGCTGGTGGGTGGAAGCGAGCGAGCTGACGGCAGCAAAAACTAACTCCTGGATATGAGCCTTGTGTTTTACCAGCTACTATGTACCATGCAGAGAAGGAACAGATCTAGGAAACACCCTCACACTTCTCCTGCCTGAGCCAGACTTACTGGTTCCAGTTCCCTGTAGAAAGGGGATTGAATTAAAGGGAACCTTTAGTACCTCTCATGATCTTGTAAAATGTTATAATCCTCCCAGATCACTGCCCCCATCATGATAAACCACCCCCTGCCTTTATTATTATTTTTTTGTTTTCTACCTTGATATTGCTCTGTATTTTCTGCTCAGTCAGATTCACAGACTGGGAAGGGGCGTTCCCCAGCAGGCGTGACATCATCTGAAGCCATACAGGGGAGAACTTCCTCCCTCACTCTGCTACACACAGCCCAGAGCAGTTCAGTGTGTGAGATGAGCGATGATTGGCTAAGGCTGCACACACACCCCTCAGCACTCCAGATTGCATTTCCTGATTTTGGACTTCTGCCAAGCCAGCCGGAGTCCAAAGTCTGTGCAAGAGACGAGGGAAAATGTGCTCTGGACAAGTAGGGAGACACCAAGTGGCAGCTTTTTTTTAAACACAAATAAAACATGAAAAACTTCATTTTTTTAAAGCAAAGTACAGAAGAAAGATTTCTTATTCACCATAAAGTGCAATAGTAAAAATTTGTTTTAATGTGAGCGCCCATTTAATGCTGCCTGAAATACAAGTCATCGAGGTCCCAAGTGGCTTCTCTCCACCCCACCAGCGTTGACTGATAGATCTTACCCTATACCGAAACAAAGAGAAGTCTTTTTATTGAGGCTGGTGGGGAGGGGTGAAGACAAAAAAGACCTCCCTGATGACTCGGGGTTTGGGCAGCATGAAAGTATTGACAGGTTCCCTTTCTGGCTGGCAAAGATCAGTTCTAACCCAATAAAAAGGTCAGGATTTTACAAGACACCATGTGGAGTCTCATTTGACCAATTGTTCACTTTGGCTGTGTTTGCCTTCCCACAAACAGAGGGGACAGGAGAGCCTTGGTTCTCAGTAAAGGGGGGAGGGGGCGGTCCAGGGGCAAAACCCACGTCTAGGGGACATTTATGGCAAATCCTGTGGATGTGCCATAAATGTCCCACATAAGAATACCCCTGCTGGAGGGCACGGCAATGTAACTTGAAACTACTTTTCCCACTTGCAGAGGATTGGGTGTGGTGCCATTGCTAGTCCTGTATTGTTAACACTGCATGTAGGCGACATCACACCCATATTTGGTGTCCAATGGCCACACGATCCTGCGTCAACATTGGACACCACATGCAAGTGGAAAAAGTAATATCAAGCTGCATCACCGCGCTCCCCATCAGTGAGCCACCACATTCACATGACTTTTAAAGATGTTTCCATATGGAACCTGCCTCATGTTATCAGGATGACGTATCAAGCTGTGTCCGCTCGCTTCCCGGGAGTGAGCATTTCTTTTAACATCAAGGGACAACTCTTTTAAATGTGGTAAGTTGTGATAAGAAGTGTAAAAGGAAAGCTCTATGAAGGTCTGTGTGAAGTCAACAGTGACCCCAGAGAGTTAGAACGGCTGTGTTCTCTGTACTGCCCGAGTCTTGTACTGGAGCATCCAAGTACTTCACCTGTCAAGCTTCTTTACCTTATATGAGATATAACCATTTAGAGTTTTATTAATGTGTGTGTTTGGGGGAGGGGGACTCAAATTAGCCGCTGGGGAGTGAACATTCCTTTTAACATCAAGGGACAACCCCTTTAGGGTCTATTCACACGGCGGAATTTCCGCATCAAACTATGGGATTCCGCACTCCCATTCACACTTCTGAAATTCCACTTGCGGAATTCCATAGAAGTCTATGGGCTTTAAAGGGGCACTCTGCCCCTAGACATAAAATGTCTGATAACAGCAGGGGTCCCGAATCTGGGGACCCCCGCAATCTTGGCTGTGGCACCCCAGACATCCGGTCCACGGAGCAAACTTCGCTCCGTGACGGATGACTGGCGATGTGGGGCGGAGGCTCGTGATGTCACTGTCCCCCTCAATGCAAGTCAATGGGAGGGGGCGTGACGGCACTCCCATAGACTTGCATTGAGGGGATGTGCCAATTACGTCACAAGTCTCCGGTGCTGCACCCAACGCTCTAAATGAACGCCAGGTGCAGCAGGGAGATCCTTTGGATAGGGGATAAGATGTCTAGGGGCGGAGTACACCTTTTATTTGAGGCAGAATTTCGCAAGCGGGAATTCCTCCGTGTGACTAGACCCTTAATTGTGGTAAGTTCTGATAAATTCTAAAAGGAAAACTCTGTAAAGGTCTGTGTGAAGTTAACACTAGTCTGGGGACCGTGTGAAGTCAACAGTGACCTGTGAGAGTTATAATAGCTGTACTGTGTACTGTGTACTGTGTACTGTGTACTGTGTACTGTATACTAGGGGTGTGAATCGCCAAGAATTTGGCGATTCGATTCGAATCGCGATACCAGTGTGGCGATTCGATATATCGCGATATATCGCGATACCGTCTAGGTGACGATACATCGCGATATATCGCCCACCTGGGAGCATTCATAGATCCCAATAGACGCCGCTGTCAGCTTTGACAGCGGCGATCTAGTACTCCGGCGCGCACTTTTCTCATGTTATCCCGTCCGGGCTGCAAAATAAAATAAAACGCACTTTATCTTACCTGCCAACGAGCCCGCGGAGCTCCGGTACAGGTGTTGGGTCCCCGGGCTGTATTCTTCTTACTTCCTGTTAGTCCGGCACGTCACACGGAGCTTCAGCCTATCACCAGCCGCAGCGATGTCCCGCCTCCGCTGGTGATAGGCTGAAGCTCCATGTGACGTGCCGGACTAACAGGAAGTAAGAAGAATACAGCCCGGGGACCGAACACCTGTACCGGACTGTACCGGAGCTCCGCGGGCTCGTTGGCAGGTAAGATAAAGTGCGTTTTATTAAAAATTCCACATCCCTAAAAGAATCGATTCAAAAATATTTTGAATCGATTCTGTATCGGCAAATGAAAAATCGCGATTATCGCGAGAATCGATTTTTTCTTACATCCCTACTGTATACTGTGTACGGCCCAGGTTTTGTTCTGGAACATCTGAGTACTTCACCTGTCAAGCTTCTGTACCTTATATGAGTTATGTAACTTTTTAGAGTTTCGTAGTGCTATTGTTTGAAGAGAAGTTCCTCTTTTTTTTAGATCAACATGTTCTGCAACCGTTTCGTTAACACCATATAAATGTGTGTTGGGGGTGGGAGGGAACAACTCCATTTTTGCATTTATTGCCCCTTTTAGTTTTGTAATGGAAAATATAAAATAGTCACTTCTTATGTCATTTGTTATATGATCCCTTTACTTACTGGCCTGAAGGGAGCCCGGGCTGTAAGTACACAGAGCTGCACCAGGGTGTCCTTGTTTGCACAGGTGGACACATTCATAAATACGGGACTTCTCCATTATATCATCAGCACAGGGCGCAGCTCTATCATCGTGTCTGCAGTTACATAGGGACAGTCTGAATTAACAGTCAAAATAACCGGACTGGTTCTGGGGCTAATGGTATCTGATCTACAGAAAGATGTGCAACATTCCTAAATACGCATGAGTAAGGCTTAAAGGGGTACTCCGGAGTAAAATGAATGTTTTCAAATCAACTGGTTCCAGAATGTTATACAGATTTGTATATTACTTCTATGTAGAAATCTTAATCCTTCCAGTACTTATCAGCTGCTGTATGCTCCAGAGGAAGTTGTGTAGTTCTTTCCAGAATGACCACAGTGCTTTCTGCTGACACCTCTGTCCATGTCAGGAACTGTCCAGAGCAGGAGCAAATCCCTATAGCAAACCTCTCTTCCTGGTAGACAGAGGTATCAGCAGAGATCATTGTGGTCAGACAGAAAGGAAATTCAAAAAGAAAAGAACTTCCTCTGTAGTATACAGCAGCGGATCAGTACTGGAAGGATTAAGAATTTAAAATAGAAGTCATTTACAAATCTGTTTAACCTTTCTGGCACCAGTTTATTTGAAAGAAAGAAATTTTATTTTAGCATTTTCGTTTTTTCCCCCTCGTCTTCTAAAAATCGTAACTCTTTTATATTTTCATCCACAGACTAGAATAAGGGCTTGTTTTTTGCAAGACCAGTTGTCCTACATAATGACATCATAAATTTTACCATAAAATGTATGGCTCAACCAATAAAATACTATTTGTGTTTTGGCAAAATTTTAAAAGAAAACCGCAATTTAGCAAATTTTGGAAGGGTTCGTTTTGGCGCTGTACAATTTATGGTAAAAATTACATGTGTTCTTTATTCTGTGGGTTAATACATGAAAAATGATACCCATGATTATATACTTTTCTATTATTGTTGCGCTTAAAAAAAAAAATGGCAAACTTTTGAACCAAATTGGTACGTTTAAAATCCTTCTATTTGACAACCTATAACTTTTTCATTTTTCCGTATAAGCGGCAGTATGAGGGCTCATTTTTTGCGCCATGATTTGTACTTTTTATTGATACCACATTTGTGTATATAAAACTTTTATAATTTTTTTAAATCATTTTTTATTTAATAAAATGTGACCAAAAAGCAGCAATTTTGTGCTTTTTTTTTTTTTTTTTTTTTTACGTTCACGCCGTACAACGTACTTGATCAATAATATGATATTTTAATAGTTCGGACATTTGCGTATGCAGCAATATTAAATATGTGTATACATTTTTTTTTCTTTTCTTTTCCCATTTTATCGGAGTAAAATGGGAAAAAAGGACATTTTACATTTTTATTGGAGGAGGGGATTTTTCACATTTATTTTTTACTTTTTTTTACTTTTATTTCAACACTTTAAAGGGGTATTCCATTTATATATCAACTGGCTCCAGATAGTTAAACAGATTTGTAAATTACTTCTTTTAAAAAATCTTAATCCTTTCAGTACTTATGAGCTTCTGAAGTTAAGTTTGTTCTTTTCTGTCTAAGTGCTCTCCGATGACACGTGTCTTGGGAACCGCCCAGTTTAGAAGAAGTTTGCTATGGGGATTTGCTTCTAAACTGGGCGTTTCCCGAGACACGTGTCATCAGAGACCACTTGGACAGAAAAGAACAACCTTAACTTTAGAAGCTCATAAGTACTGAAAGGATTAAGATTTTTTGATAGAAGTAATTTACAAATCTGTTTAACTTTCTGGAGCCAGTTGATATATAAAAAAAGTTTTTTTTCCTGGATAACCCCTTTAATAGTCCCCACATGGGACTATCTATGGCAATCAGTTGATTGCTAATACTGTTCAGTGCTATGCATAGGGCATAGTACTGATCAGTATTATCGGTGATCTTCTGCTCTGGTAAGCTCGATCTCAGACCAGAGCAGAAGACCCTGGGAGGTGGCTGGAGCCAGGCGAGGGGACCTCCGGCCGCCATGCTGGATGTTCGGATTGCCGCGGCAGCGCTGCGGGACATCCGATCATCCATTTAAAGTACCGCACTGCTGCAGATGCCTTGATCTGTATTGATCACGGCATATGAGGGGTTAATGGCGGACATCCGCGCAATCGGGTAGCAGCCGGGACCGGCCGTTCCGGTGCTCGTGGTCATGGCGGAGCGTAAATGTACGTCATGGTGAGTTAAGTACCACGGCACCATGACGTACATTTACGTCTATTGTAATTAAGAGGTTAAGGCTATGTTCATACGCCAGAATTTCCACACGGAGATTCCGCCGCAGCAGAATTCCATTGATTTCAATAGAATTCTGCTGTGCTATTCACTTTGCAGAATTCCCGTGCCAGAAACATCTGGCATGGAAATTCAAATTCCGGTGTCCGCAGAAATAATAGATATGTCTAGAGATGAGCGAACTTACAGTAAATTCGATTCGTCACGAACTTCTCGGCTCGGCGGTTGCTGACTTTTCCTGCATAAATGAGTTCAGCTTTCCGGTGCTCCGGTGGGCTGGAAAAGGTGGATACAGTCCTAGGAAAGAGTCTCCCAGGATAGGGGATAAGTTGCAGATCGCGGGGGGTCCGACCGCTGGGGCTCCCTGCGATCTCCTGTACGGAGCCCCGACAGCCTGCGGGAAGGGGGCGTGTCGACCTCCGCACGAAGCGGCGGCCGACACGCCCCCTCAATACAACTCTATGGCAGAGCCGAAGCGCTGCCTTCGGCAATCTCCGGCTCTGCCATTGAGATGTATTGAGGGGGCGTGTCGGCCGCCGCTTCGTGCGGGGGTCGACAACCGCTATCTGGCCGGAGAGCCTGGCCCCCGTACAGAGAGATCGCAGGGGGCCCCAGCGGTCGGACCCCCCGCGATCTCAAACTTATCCCCTATCCTTAGGATAGGGGATAAGTTTTTCATCACTGGACTACCCCTTTAACTGGTCACTCACAGGTCCAAATTTACTACTTTTATTTTAAGTGAATTTGTTACATTTGGCGAGAGGATGTATATATAAATCTATAGAGCAGTGGTCTTCAACCTGCGGACCTCCAGATGTTGCAAAACTACAAATCCCAGCATGCCCGGACAGCCGTTGGCTGTCCGGGCATGCTGGGAGTTGTAGTTCTGCAACATCTGGAGGTCCGCAGGTTGAAGACCACTACTATAGAGGTGGTCACCCAAAGACATCCTTTTCATATTTCCTTTGATTTGGGACCCTACCAGCCAGTGAGAGAGGAAAACCACAGACCCAAAAAAGACGTATTTCTTTTTTCAACCATACTAACTATGTAACTACATTGGTCTCCTTCTTTTGTATATACGCATTGTAAGAATGTTCTGCTTACTCTTTAGAATTCATTACTTTATGCATTTTTTCTTTGTTTGTCTTCTGAAAGTTTATTACCCACTAATGCAGCTAAATGATGATATTCTTCTACCTATAGTCATCTCCTTGGAGAATCATTAATCTTTTGCCTTGTTATTTGCGCGGTTTAAAATATAAATCACATTTTGCTTCATTAGCGTCATCAAGTCAAACGCATACACAAACACTAAAGACAAATGTTTACTTAGAACAACTAGTGCCGGTGTGTATATCAAGTGTTACAAAGTGTTCTGCAGTCATATGAAATTACCAACTATTATTCTGCCCCAATGTATTAGAATGTATCTACTAAAATACTGTCTGTACAAGTATAAAACTTCTATAACACTACTCCTATATATAAGAATATAACTACTATAATACTCCTCCTATATACAAGAATATAACTACTATAATACTGCCTCCTATATATAAGAATATAACTACTATAATACTGCTCCTATATATAAGAATATAATTACTATAACACTCCTCCTATATACAAGAATATAACTACTATAATACTGCCTCCTATATACAAGAATATAACTACTATAATACTGCTCCTATATACAAGAATATAACATCTATAATACTGTCTCCTATATACAAGAATATAACTACTATAACACTGCTCCTATATACAAGAATATAACTACTATAATACTGCTCCCTATATACAAGAATATAACTACTATAATACTGTCTCCTATATACAAGAATATAACTACTATAATACTGCTCCCTATATACAAGAATATAACTACTATAATACTGCCTCCTATATACAAGAATATAGCTACTATAATACTGCTCCTATATACAAGAATATAACTACTATATTACTGCCTCCTATATACAAGAATATAACTACTATAATACTGCTTCTATATACAAGAATATAACATCTATAATACTGCCTCCTATATACAAGAATATAACTACTATATACAAGAATATAACTACTATAATACTGCCTCCTATATACAAGAATATAACTACTATAATACTGCCTCTATATACAAGAATATAACTACTATAATACTGCTCCTATATACAAGAATATAACTACTATAACACTGCTCCTATATACAAGAATATAACTTCTATAATACTGCTCCTATATACAAGAATATAACTACTATAATACTGCTCCTATATACAAGAATATAACTACTATAATACTGCTCCTATATACAAGAATATAACTACTATAATACTGCTCCTATATACAAGAATATAACTACTATAATACTGCCCCTATATACAAGAATTTAACTATTATAATACTGCTCCTATATACAAGAATATAACTACTATAATACTGCTCCTATATACAAGAATATAACTACTATAATACTGCTCCTATATACAAGAATATAACTAGTATAATATTGCCTCCTATATACAAGAATATAACTACTATAATACTGCTCCTATATACAAGAATATAACTACTATATTACTGCCCCTATATACAAGAATATAACTACTATAATACTGCCCCTATATACAAGAATATAACTACTATAATACTCCTCCTATATACAAGAATATAACTACTATAATACTGCTCCTATATACAAGAATATAACTAATATAATACTGCCTCCTATATACAAGAATATAACTACTATAATGCTGCCTCCTATATACAATAATATAACTACTATAATACTGCTCCTATATACAAGAATATAACTACTATAATACTGCTCCTATATACAAGAATATAACTACTATAATACTGCTCCCTATATACAAGAATATAACTACTATAATACTGCCTCCTATATACAAAAATATAACTACTATAATACTGTCTCCTATATACAAGAATATAACTACTATAATACTGTTCCTATATACAAGAATATAACTACTATAATACTGCTCCTATATACAAGAATATAACTACTAAAATACTGCCTCCTATATACAAGAATATAACTACTATAATACTGCCTCATATATACAAGAATATAACTACTATAATACTGCTCCTATATACAAGAATATATATATATATATATACTATAATACTGCTCCTATATACAAGAATATAACTAGTATAATACTGCTCCTATATACAAGAATAGAACTACTATAATACTGCTCCTATATACAAGAATATAACTACTATAATACTGCTCCTATATACAAGAATATAACTACTATAATACTGCTCCTATATACAGGAATATAACTACTATAATACTGCTCCTATATACAGGAATATAACTACTATAATACTGTCTCCTATATACAAGAATATAACTACTATAATACTGCTCCTATATACAAGAATATAACTTCTATAATACTGCTCCTATATACAAGAATATAACTACTATAATACTGCTCCTATATACAAGAATATAACTACTATAATACTGCTCCTATATACAAGAATATAACTACTATAATACTGCTCCTATATACAAGAATATAACTACTATAATACTGCCCCTATATACAAGAATTTAACTATTATAATACTGCTCCTATATACAAGAATATAACTACTATAATACTGCTCCTATATACAAGAATATAACTACTATAATACTGCTCCTATATACAAGAATATAACTAGTATAATATTGCCTCCTATATACAAAAATATAACTACTATAATACTGCTCCTATATACAAGAATATAACTACTATATTACTGCCCCTATATACAAGAATATAACTACTATAATACTGCCCCTATATACAAGAATATAACTACTATAATACTCCTCCTATATACAAGAATATAACTACTATAATACTGCTCCTATATACAAGAATATAACTAATATAATACTGCCTCCTATATACAAGAATATAACTACTATAATGCTGCCTCCTATATACAATAATATAACTACTATAATACTGCTCCTATATACAAGAATATAACTACTATAATACTGCTCCTATATACAAGAATATAACTACTATAATACTGCTCCCTATATACAAGAATATAACTACTATAATACTGCCTCCTATATACAAAAATATAACTACTATAATACTGTCTCCTATATACAAGAATATAACTACTATAATACTGTTCCTATATACAAGAATATAACTACTATAATACTGCTCCTATATACAAGAATATAACTACTAAAATACTGCCTCCTATATACAAGAATATAACTACTATAATACTGCCTCATATATACAAGAATATAACTACTATAATACTGCTCCTATATACAAGAATATATATATATATATATACTATAATACTGCTCCTATATACAAGAATATAACTACTATAATACTGCCTCCTATATACAAGAATATAACTAGTATAATACTGCTCCTATATACAAGAATAGAACTACTATAATACTGCTCCTATATACAAGAATATAACTACTATAATACTGCCCCTATATACAAGAATATAACTACTATAATACTGCTCCTATATACAGGAATATAACTACTATAATACTGCTCCTATATACAAGAATATAACTACTATAATACTACTCCTATATACAAGAATATAACTACTATAATACTGCCTCCTATATACAAGAATATAACTACTATAATACTGCTCCTATATACAAGAATATAACTACTATAATACTGCTCCTATGTACAAGAATATAACTACTATAATACTGCTGCTATGTACAAGAATATAACTACTATAATACTGCTCCTATATACAAGAATATAACTACTATAATACTGTCTTCTGTATAAACATATATATTAATCTTTTTGAATTGCTCCCAAGCCTCTAGGTTTCCCAGTAGTTAAATATTAGGACCTCTCAAGCTTTCTCCATTATTTTCTCCGGTGTGTTTGCTTTCCTCCTTCCTTCAGGAGCTGTCACCGTCCTCTTGTCATTGTATAAGTCGAAGTTTAAATATAAAACAAGTAATGTAATAAAAGAATCGAATTAAGAGGCTTTGCACAGCTGTACAATCCAAATACAATTTGTCCAAGCATATGTGTTCTGGTAATTGTGCTAACGCTCGAGCTTTTTCTCGTAGGAATGTTGGGTCGTCAGCAGAGTTGCCATACTTCATAAACCATTGTCTGTCAGTAAGGAAACGCATTCTGCTTGTCAGCTATTACAGCTCTCGGACACAACACTATATTTCGGTTATTTTCTTTTTCGATAAATATTACGTACAGGCCCCTTGAGGATGGTGGATTTTTCAGGTGTCCTATGAAGGTTGAATTTGTTGGTTAAATTGCCCTAATGTGGGTTTTCCCACCAACAACGTTCATCATCTAGTCGCCAAAGAACTAATGAGTGCCTTAAAGGGGTACTCCACTGGCCAGCATTCAGAACTAAGTGTTCCAAACGCTGTTTTTCACGCTTCAGGGGTCGGCCACATCCCTCGGGACGTCATGGACATGCCCCCTCAATGCAAGTCAATGGGAGGGGGCGTGACGGCAGTCACGCCCCCTCCCATATACTTGCATTGAGGGGCGTGACCGTGATGTCATGAGGGGCATGGCCGGCCCCATCAGCGCGAAAACAGCATGCGGAACATTTAGTTCCGAACGCTGGCCAGTGGAGTACCTATTTAATGGTGGGAATCCAAATGCTGGAAACACCACAGATCACCAAGACAGTGGTACTGTACCGTCGTGGTTGAATTCATTTGACCTTATAGGCTTGACAAAGAAAACCAAGCCTTGTATTTGGCTATGCAGTGCGCATGTCTGGCCTTCACTTCATTCAGACAGGGGAACACAGAACCCTTGTTCTTGTGATCGTGCAAATCTAACCAATCACTCATCAACTGACCTACAGAGAGGCAAAGTGTTGGTGGAAAACCCCTTTAAAGCAGTTTTCTAATTTATCCCCTACTCATAGGTAAGGGAATAAGTGTCTGATCACTGGGGTTCCCCCCCTTGCTGCAATCTCCAGAATGGGGACCATGTCGTACCTCGGAGTTCTTCTGGCTTCCCCCACCCGAGACAAACTGGTTTTAAAGGGGTACTTCACCCCTAGACATCTTATCCCCTATCCAAAAATAGGGGATAAGATGTCTGATCGCGGGGGTCCCGCCGCTGAAAACTCCTGCAATCTCCTTGCTGCACCCAAAGTTCGTTTAGAGTGTTGGGTTCAGGCTGGAGGCATGTGACGTCACAGCCACGCTCCGCTCGTGACTTAACGGCCATGCCCCCTCAATGCAAGTCTATGGGATGGGACGTGACGACGGTTGTCACGCCCCCCTCCCATAGACTTGCATTGAGGGGGCATGACTGCGACATCACGAGAGGGGCGTGGATGGGGATAAGATGTCTATGGGCGGAGTACCCCTTTAGGAGTTGCGGCCCGCTACGCCAATCATGGCTGAGACAGGACATCACTGCAGCCAGTAATTGCCGTAACCGGACATCAATCCTTGGACCCTTTTTCTCAGAAGATTGGGGCTGGAACACTCCTAGTAAAAGATCATCCTGTGGAAAGGACGTAATGTTTAACATAACTGGGGTACCCCTTTATCTAAATGGTCTGCCAGAGTGCCAGTCAGGTGGTTCGAAAATAGCTTGCCATAGATGCCTTTTCCCTCAGCCTATTATAAGAGCTTAGATGGTTGATTCTTCAAAACTAATTTTTTCAGTCCCTCAATTGGTACTTAGTGGGTCCAATTAGAACTCGACCTTAATTTTTTGGTTATATTGACATTGATATACAAGTCTGTAGCTCTTGGAGGGTACAGACAGCCGAAGGCGGTGCGGGCATGCTAGGAGTTGTATTTTTGCAACAACTTGAGGCACCCTGGTTGGGAAACACTGCTCTATGTGGACATGGAATTTGTTGAGGTATAGATAGCAGCTATTGTGGACTTCAAATGATGAAAATATCATAGGACATGACTAATGAAAGCTTTGTTGGTTGATGACAGTGAAGTATTGAATCTTATACACCCAGACGATTTTCGAGACATTGACAAATTATTTTTGCAGGAACATATGAGTACTGGACTCTTCCATCAACCTGCCATGTCCAGCGTCAACCAAGGTGTTTCTTGAAGTATTTTATCAATGACATTTGTATCGATTTACACTATTATGCAGGGGAACCGAACTCCTGTAACATTTAGAATTATATTTGGTAACTAAAGATGTAAAGAACTATTTTTAGAGAATAGCAATGTCATGTAGGTTTTGGGCACAGGTGATTGGACACTGCAGGGTTTGGACACGTACAGGTCTTGGGCTAAGGACAAGTCTGGGCTTCAACATAAAGCTTAGCAGTTCTAACACACAAATGTGGTTGCCATTTTGCACTGAGTGGTGCATTTTCAGCCACATACCCTCCATAGGTGTTTAGTCAGACTACAGCCCAAAAAAAGCCTCAAGGCCCTGTTAAACACAGCAGGTCGATATTACCCTGTGTATTGGGGCCAACAATCAGCCGATGAACCATCAAACACTTGCATGACTGCTGATGCCTTTTATCTGGCCTGCTAAAAAAGTCCTCTTCTGTCAGCCATGCGCTTCTCCGTGTAATAGATAATTTGTGATGGACATATGATAGAATCAGAGGGCCACACAAACCATTCAGTGCTACCTGCAGCTGTATGTCCACAGTGCTGCAGTGTAATCTTCCCCTTTAGCTTCTCAGCAGCAGTTCAGTGATTAGTGTAACCTTGTCCTTGCTGTGCTGCTGCTGTTTCTTTCCTGTTCATGTAGCACCTTGTGAAGCCTGTGCATTCTGAACTTGCCATCTATAGTAGTGTATAATTCCAGCCTGCTGTGATTGGCCAGAGAATTAAGGTGAAGGACATCCTGTATGTGTACTTCTGGCAAACAGTACAGCTCTGGTGCAAACTGTGCACCATGAAGGGTACCCAATAAACAGCAGTGAGAGCCCAAAACAAAACCTTTCACATTATTTGAAATTATGTTTGCTTTAAGGTACAGTAAATGAACATTTCTGTGTTGGGAATGTTAAATCTTAAAGGGGTACTCCGACCCTAAGACAGCCGCCACGCTCCCTACCACAGGCTTGCATTGAGGGGGAGGAGTGTGATGTCACACGGGGACGGAGCCGTGACGTCACGATACTCCAGCCCCGTGATCATGATTCATCAGACCCGGAGCGATGTTCACTCCGGAGGCTGATGATAGCGGGGTGCTGCATGAGATATTGCGGGGGTCCCAAGCGGCAGGACCCCTGTGATCAGGCATCTTATCCCCGAAGATGTTTTAGGGCTGGAATACCCCTTTTAAGGGGTATTCTGGATTTGTTTTTATTTATTTACTTAGTTTAGAATATAGAATAAAGTTTGATGGCTGGTTTCACAATTCTTATGTGATCTTTGCCCCGATGTTATCAGCATCAGTCTGTGCTTTAATGGGTGAGGTAACTGATGTGTGTGTGTTTGGGGGGGAGGGATAAGTCACCTCCCACCTAGAAACAAGGGATCCTGGGGATTGTAGTTGGAGGGAGGGCACAGAAACAGGAAATAGCCATTTCACACAAAAAAGCCAGCAGCTTGATGGGGGGACACAGGACATGGCCATTTACCAACAACACAAGCACAGATCCTTAGTAAGCAAAGCATGTCCAGTACTGGCTAACAGGTAATTAGTAAAGTCACCTTATGTTGGATGACCCCTTTAAGATGGGCATGAGCGCAACAAATGGATTTGGCCAGCACATCTCCCCTGACCTTCCTGTATAGAAAAAGCCGGGTTCACAGCGCAGTCCACCAGCCAGAGGCAAGGAATTGTAGACATACATTTTAATAGCCAAAAATTACGCGTTTCGAGGTGTCAAAGCCTCTTCAAACACGTTATGTTTAGGCTATTAAAGTTTATGTCTACAATCCCTTGCCTCTGACTGGTGGACTGCGCTGTGAACCCGGCTTTTTCTGCACCTCTTGGATTCACTGATTACTGCCCGGCAGGTTCATCCGCAGCCAACTCCGGGATAGCCGCACCACCACTTCCATGCCCATATTGCGGTTGTGTCTAATAAACAACTGACCAAGGTGACTTGCAGCCTTTTCTAATTCCACATTGTACCAGGCGCTACCGCCCTATGAGGAGCTCTGCCTTATCTTTTGCAGAAAATTCATTTCCTATATAGATGCATGCTTAGCATCTTTGTTCAGTAGAGTAGAGACAAGCCAATGGTTTCTGAACCAAAAATTGGGTATATTGATATTCGGTATGCTAAATCCTCACTTACCATAACCGATTCTATTAAGACAAAATCATGAGGCCTCCATACTAGGGGTATGAAGATAGCCTAGGTACCTGCAGAGGAGGATTCCCTTATCGTTTTGCAGTTGACCCATCTCCTAACAGGATTTGGTGTGTGTAGGCCTTTGAATATCTTCTTAAAGGGGTATTCCGGGCAAAAACATTTTATCCCCTATCCAAAGGATAGGGGATAAGATGTCTGACCGCGGGAGGGCCCGCTGCTGGGACCTCCCACGATCTCCCTGCAGCACCCGCATTCTATGCTGGGACTGCGTCTCTAGTTTTGGAAAACTCCAGGACTGGGGAAGTGATGTCACGCCACGCCCCCTCCATTCATGTCTATGGGAGGGGGCGTGACGGCCGTCACGCCCCCCTCCCATAGACATGAATGGAGGGGGCGAGGCGTGACATCACTTGCCCAGTCCCGGAAACCCGAAGGTTTCCGAAACTAGAGACGCAGTCCCCGCATAGAATGCAGGTGCTGCAGGGAGATCGTGGGAGGTCCCAGCAGCGGGCCCTCCCCCCACGATCAGACATCTTATCCCCTATCCCTTGGATAGGGGATAAAATGTTTTTGCCTGGAATACCCCTTTAATTATTGTTCCTGAAATTGAAGATGATCGTCTCCAAACCAGACGATTCTAATTACACTTTTTAATTCCCCAAGATGTCCCCAAAACATTTCTTTAGTCGGAGGAGGAAAAATCCATCATGTCTTAATGAGACAACTTGCCTTTTGCTTTATATTTCACATATAAACTACATTGCCAGAAGCAATTAGGAGGATTCTAATAATACAAAAGCAAAGATTACATCTACAGTTTACTACTCCCTGATGTTGGCTCTGGATCGTTACCCTTGTATGTAAGAACTGAACGCTGTATTTCGTAACATTTGCTGACTGTTCGAAGGGACGTGTCAGAAGAGTCACTTGAGACGGTCCAGTGGTTGTAACCACATTGATGTACTAAAGGGGGCTTCTGGCTTTACTTGCAAAAAGATGGCCACAATAGATTGGAGCTTCTTTTTCCCAATTGGGACACTGGTTCCATCCAAACTCACATTTCTCATTGGTCTGATGGTGAAGTCCTATCTGTAGGACGACCATCAATAGGGTGCATTGTCCAGTCAAGGTTGTTGGATCAGAGAAGACATAGTTAATACGGAGTATGATAGGTCATATGCCTGGCTGTCTCATAGACCTCATTCAGAAGAGTCAGGCATATTACCTCTCTAAACTCTCTTCTACACCCATCCACATTTGCTTGCCCTATAAGACTCATTAAAGAGGTATTCCACTGGAAAACATATTTTTTTTTTTTTTTAAATCAACTGGGGCCAGAAAGTTAAACAGATTTGTAAATTACTTCTATAAAAAAAAATCTTAATCCTTCCAGTACTTATCAGCTGCTGTATGATCCACAGGAAGTTCTTTTCTTTTTGAATTTCCTTACAGTCTGACCACAGTTCTCTCTGCTGACACCTCTGTCCATTTTAGGAACTGTCCAGAGCAGGATAGGTTTGCTATGGGGATTTGCTCCTACTCTGGACAGTTCCTAAAATGGACAGAGGTGTCAGAAGAGAGCACTGTGGCCAGACAAAAGGGAGATTCAAAAAGAAAAGAAATTCCTGTGGATCATACAGCAGCTGATAGGTACTGGCAGGATTAAGATTTTAATAGAAGTAATTTACAAATCTATTTAACTTTCTGGCACCAGTTGATTAAAAAAAATGTTTTTCAGTGGAGTACCTCTTTAACCTCATTCTCCTGATCCTCGATTCCTCAATCAGTTGACAGGTAATGATCAATAACTTATCCATCCTCACACAATATTAGAAAGCTCAGACCGATTTTTCAATTTATTTTTGTATTATTATTATTATTCTTCACACTATAACTACATAATCTATTTTTAATTCCAGGTCATCAGTGAATTTGAAGCCGCCCCAGACGCCTTTTTCTATCGAATACCAAATCTGAGCCGAAACAGACAATATAGTGTTTGGGTGGTAGCGGTGACCGCGGCCGGCAGAGGCAACAGCAGTGACATCATAACTGTCGAACCAACAGCTAAAGGTAACAATATTTGTATTTCATGCTCTTCCGGTGTTTGGTACTCAAGAAGAGAAAACATTAAAGGGGTACTCCGGTGGAAACGTTTTTGTTTTTGTTTTTTATCAACCGGTGCCAGAAAGTCAAACAGATTTGTAAATTAGGAACAAAAAAGAAATGTGTGTGCAGCTCACAACCAGGTATTCGAGGTCAATGTGGTTAAAAGATCGATTCCCACTGATCCAAAATGGATATGAGACTAAAAACAAGATTAACCACACCTCTAGAATACCACCCTTCTGGGTACACAATGAGTGAAGAAATTTATTAAAACAACAATTAGAATAACATGGATATAAAAACCTATTGGTATAAAAATTCAGAGCAATATATCAATAATAGCTTATACTGTCATTGGGCTCTAATTAGAGTAATATTTATAAAAGCAACTACCGATTTTAAAGATATCTGCAGATTTTATGGCAGCAAATGTTAATGGTCCGGAATGGACTGTTAGTCCGGCAGTTGTGGGGGTAAAAGCAAAGTCACTTTTTGAACTAAATAGCGCTGCCCACAGTTTATAGTGCTGCCCACTATAAACAGATAGATGGTTTAATCTCACCGTAGCAGCTGGTCCCGTACTGCGACGGGCCGATGGATGTAAGTCCTGCAATAGCTGTGTTGTTCCCGGCGTGCAAGTCTACACGAGTGAAGGGCTCCGGCAGGAGGCTCTTCTGTGAGCGGCCCGCGGTGTCAGCAAACACCCGTGCAGGTATCGGACCCTCGCTGTATTATTTGCGGCTGGGTTCTAGTAGTGCAAGCAGAAGGTTTGTAGTGCGCTCGGTGAGAAGGACTGGTTAATAGGTGCAGCAGGTGAGAAAAGATGGTTATGTTCCGTTGTTCCGTGCTGGCTTCAATCAAGGTAGTGCATGTAGATGACGCTCTGTTCAGACTAGATATTGGCCTAGACGCGTTTCAGGGTGATAAAAACGACCCCTTCCTCAGTAGGCAAGACACTTGCCTACAGAGGAAGGGGTCGATTTCAGCACCCTGAAACATGTCTAGGCCAATATCTAGTCTGAACAGAGCGTTAAAAAGGTTAAAAACCTGAACATAAACAACCGGATGTAATTGGTAATAACGGATGATAACGGATGAACAACATCAGGTTTTTTAAGAAAATCCGTTATAATCCGTTATTACCAGTTATTGCATCCGTTTTTTTTTTCATCCGTTATTGTAAAATGACGGCAGTAAAAAAAGCATGATGATACCTGTAGTGTGAAAGGGGCCTTACATTTATGTAAATTACATTTTGATTTTAGCTTATCCTATTGGCCATAAGTACTAGGGTAGCAGTCATTGTAGGATGTAGCAACTATTGGATATTCTTTGAACGTTTGATTTGACAATAGTGAAGTCAACACTGCATACTGGAAGACCAAGGAAAGCAAGACGGGACAGGATGGAGTCTAAAATAAACTGTTTAATAATAGAAAAGATGACCTTTCATCAGGCGCTCGGAGGTCCAAGGAAATCTCACAACCAGGTCATGGAGGTGGATACGAATTCAAGCTTTATTAGTATACAACAACGCGTTTCGGGGTTAACATACCCCTTCTTCAGATTGACAGATTTGTCAATCTGAAGAAGGGGTATGCTAACCCCGAAACGCGTTGTTGTATACTAATAAAGCTTGAATTCGTATCCACATCCATGACCTGGTTGTGAGATTTCCTTGGACCTCCGAGCGCCTGATGAAAGGTCATCTTTTCTATTATTAAGCTCATCAACAGGATCTCCTTTTGGATCCATCCTGAAGACCTATAGGCTTGCACGGATTCCTTCATGATTACCTCAAACTGAGGTTATATGCGTATATACTATACCCTCCAGGTGAGCGGCCATCTATTAGACCCCTTAGTTTGGGTTTTTTGAAACATTTTTTAGGGTAATGCACTAGGCGCCTCTTTGGGCCCTTTCTCTTTTCTTCTGCTTACAGGTAAAATAAACTGTGGCACCATTCCAAATTTTGCCAATGACCCCAGTGGTTACTTGTCACACCCTTGGTTAGGCTGGGTTCACACCACGTTTTGTTAACTACGGTTCCCGTATACGGCTGGGAGGAGGGGGGCGGAGCTTAATCGCGGCGCCCGCACTCAGCCGTATTCGGGAACCGTATTTAATGCATGTCTATGAGCCGACCGGAGTGAACCGCAGCCTCCGGTCTGCTTAGTTTTCGGCCGTATGCGGTTTCCCGACAGCAGGCAAAAACCTGGTCAACCGCGTTTTTGCCTGCGGTCGGGAAACCGCATACGGCCGAAAACAAAGCCAACCGGAGGCTGCGGTTCACTCCGGTCGGCTCATAGACATGCATTAAATACGGTTCCCGAATACGGCTGAGTGCGGGTGCCGCAATTAAGCCCCGCCCCCTCCTCCCAGCTGCATACGGGAACCGTAGTTAACCCAGCCTTAGCTTTGATGGACCAGCATTCATTTGGTTTGAGATATGGCAGTTCATGTATAGTTTAGTATTTCCTTATTCCTTTCTAAATTGCATCTTGAGATGGATCACAGAAAAAGAGGCGATTGTTGGGGTGTTTTGGATTGGTAGGGTCAAATTTGGCAAGCGTACAGTCTGAGAATTAATCGATTTTCCATCATTACTGATGGTTTATAGGTGTCCTGTAAGCTGCTACTGAATGTGGCTGTCACCTAATACAGTGCTTCTCAACTTTTTTAGGCCAAATGCCCCCAAGTGATGAGATGTTCCAAGTGAGTACCCCTGAAAAAAGAGATCAGTTAGAAATGTTGACAAAATAAGGTCAAGCTGACACAGCTACTGTAGACTATGTTGAACATCTTTGTCTATCCCATCTCGACCTATTGGCTAAGATCAAGTGTAGTATCAATTCTTATCAGTTTGACCCGGTGGTCCGAGCCAAGCGGATACACCGGTGTTGGACTGGTGGGAGTGGTTGCTGCATGCAGGGGATGGGTGTACCAGGGCGTTCCAGGGCTGGTTCTAAGAAATCAGCTCGACGGCTGCCCCGATGTGACCTGTTCCCTCCGGGTCTCGCCAAGAGGCTGGGAGGGTCTACAGCCAAGGTACTTTAGTGCCTCGGGGAGTGGCGACCCCGAGGTGCCAAAACTCACTGGGTGTTTGGCTCACTGAGTTGAAGCACTGGCATCATGAACTCTTTACCTTGTGGCACTCACCTCTTGATTCCCGGCCTTCTGGCTAGGATCAGAGAAATTTTTATAGATCTGGCCGGATGTCCGGGCAGTATATCTGCCGACATTCACTTATTTATTTATTTTTGTCACTGTGTCACTTTTTGTGTGTTGTTGTTTGTTGCGTGTTGTTGTTTGAGGTGTGTGTAGCCATTAGGTTCCGCACCTCCCTGCAAAAACCCCGGGTACTCCTGCATGGGCAGAGTACCGACCGTTTACAGCTCTGTGGGCAGATACCTTGGCTAACGCCAAGGGGGATGCCGGGAGCATTTGTGGTCCCTTAGTAGCTTTGGCAAAAAGGGACATCAAAGCTGGAACCTCGCAGGTACCTTTTGGTCTGGAGGCGAAGGGTAAGGTTTGTTGGGGGGCCTCTCTCCTGTAGAAGAAGGGCTTGCGATAGAACCGCATCCTTTGTACAAGTTTTTTTTAGTGTATCAAGTTTTGCACTGTTTCTTACACTTGATTCGAGAGCATGGAATGCGCTAAAGGATGGCGGACTCAGTAGCAATGATTGATGCCTACCATATAGCAAGATTCTGGTGCTAATAATGTGCAAATTGAGGGCCAGTGTACCGGCAGGAGGGAAGGAATATGGGCAGACGGCCGAACTCAGGAGCAGCATTGATTGGCATTTGGGAACCTTGCTGAATGCTCCAGGGCTGCCCTCTCAGCCTGCAGCATATAACTCCTAATATACTCTTAGGGTCTATTCACATATACAGTATAGGTTCTGCATAGATTTGATGCGCAGGATTTCAAGCTGTGTTCAGTCATTCTGTTTACATTGAAATCTGCAGCAGAAAATCCTGCGCAGAATACTGTACGTGTGAATAGACCATTAATATACATGTACCGCAGATTGAGAACCACTCAATTGGGTTATAGAAATTTTTCATCAATCCTAGATCTAGAGAGTTTTTGAAAACAAAAAATGTAAAGGGGTTTGGCTGTTTTTGAATTTTTTTTACTTATGTTTTTATACTTTCGGAGTCCTATTTTGTACCCACAATGGGCTATTCATGTTGAGGCCGATTGAGGTGACTTCTGGATCTCCATGAACTTGTGAAGATGTGGTTGAGTTACTCAAATTCACCGAACAGGCCCCTAGGGATGTATTGATTGCCTCTTCTTTGTTTTTACTTAATGCTGTGCCATTTGGCGGGGAACTTTCTCTCTCTGCTGGAATTTTTCTGTAATTTCCCTGAGTTTTCTCCCGAGTTTAATGGTAGAAGACGGCAGCTGATCACCAGTGAGGAACGTCATTTAATGTTCCTTCTCGGCATGAGCACCATTTTTTTTTTTTTAGAGTCGATATAATGTGCCGCAAATAAAATTCTAACTTTTACATTAAAATAGTTTTGCCTGATCGCCTTAATTCGGAGAATGCAGATTTCCCAGGTCGTCTTCTCTTCTCTTTGGGTTGGCCTCCTTCCTTTTCTTGCCTCCAAGCTTTTGTATTCACTTATCTTGGTCTAGTGATCTCCCTGGGGGGACGAGTACAACTAAAACATAATTATTATAATCGAGTCTCGAAAAAACCCTCAAATATAGAGCCAAAAAATTGTGGGGCATGAAAGAGACGGAATGGTTTTGTATATAAAAAAAAAATGTAATATCCTGTCTGTGTTCCATCCAGCACTAGTACCTGGAGGCCTAGAGCAACTTAATTTGTCTGTTTTCTTTGACTCCCCGTGTTCCCGCGTCTCTGCTCTAGCTTCTCTACGCTGGAGTTAGCTGCGGTAATGGATGTCTATGGCAGGATTCACCGCGGGGAGGCTCTCAGCAGCATCAAAAGCTCATTATCACACTCATTATTTCCACCGCAAACTAAAGGAGAGTGACAAGCACCAAATGAAAGCCGAAACATCTTTCCGAGCCCATGCGCCGGGATCGTGTTATGCTTTCAAACACCGAACGTCAACTTATTTCCTAATAATTCGATAAGAAATGTGTAATTAAGGAGGCCGTCGAGATGTTGTCACAATCTGTTCAAGAGTTTGAAGAACCCTCTGTTAGGGAAGAAAAAAAAACGAACTTGAAAACTTATCCTGAAAGTCATTGTTGATTTATGACTAGCATCTAGAAGACTTGGTCCGGTTTATGGTAAATTAACTCTTTAATAGGATTTATTAGAAGGCCCAAATGTTACTTGAAGACTTTACGTCTCGGTAGGTATATACCCAATAGCACCATCCCTAGTTACATTGACAAATTTATCACTGGTACTCAATTGCTTTTTGCACCAGTTCTTCAGGACAGTTTCACACTAATAGAAGGGTCCTTATTCCACTGATGTATACCAAAATTAGGTTAGTAATTGTAGGATTGCCTGCTTCCCATGCTTTGGTGGTGGCCGCTTGCTGAAAGAGATGGTGCTTGAACTGAACTCAGTCTCTAATTCTAGCCCCTTGCTTAATACACACAGTCTCTAAACAGTTGCGACCCAGGTACCTTATACACAGCTTTATAGCCCAAGGTTTATTGGGCTCTAGCATTGTCAAATAAAAACAAATCCCAGAATACCCCTTTAATAAGCTGAATATTCCCACAGAATTTCACTTGGAAATTCCGCTTTGTGAATTGTGAAAATGATGACCCGACTGCGTATAGGAGGCCGTATCATGTTTCCCGGACACCATTTCTTGTGAATAAGCCTCACAGGAAAAGGCGTATAGTAGAGGTGCAGCCCTTTAAAGGGGTACTCCTCCCCTAGACATCTTATTCCCTATCCAAAGATGTCTGATCTGGTGTGGTGAGCTTGTCGGGGTGTAGGGTAGGAAGGGTGCAGCTGTGCAGTGATGAAAGGGTGTTGGATTAACCCTTAACTGTCGGGACGCCAGGGTGCGGGTTCTTCCTCTATATATATATATATATATATATATATATATATATATATATATATATATATATATCCTACCGCCACCCATCCCAGGAACGATAGGGAGGAATAAAGGATTGTCCACAACCGGAGGTTTAGTAAACTGGAAATAACTTTACTGCAGCTTTCATGCAGGTTAACAGTAGTAACAGTCTTTACAGAGGACCGGACTTTAAATGGGCACTGTCATGAAAACAAAAAATTGATATGTTGTAGTACTTCAGCACTACAACATATCTCTAATATAGTTTAATTAAAAAAAAGTGATTTTAAAACAGTTTAAAATCACTTTTAAATTCGGCCACTAGGGGTCGCCCTCCTAGTGGCCGAATGCATTCAGCAGTGACGTCAACACTGAATTTCGACTCGTTGAAGCCTGGCAACGAGTCGAAATTCAGGCACTGCAGTGCTCGCTCCCGCCTGTCAATCAGACAGGCGGGAGCGAGCACTTTGAAGGAAGAAGACGCCCGCAGGCTCGGGGACAATGTAAAGTATTTTGTTCACTGTATTATGTATACTGTTCACCTATACAGTATGCCTCCAGTTCCCCCACTACAACTCCCAGCATGCCCTGGGAGTTTTAGTGGGGAAGCCTGGAGGGACACTGTATAGGTGAACTGAGGGGTAGTGGGTTGAGCGGAGCGGCGGGGCCGGGGGGGGGGGGGGGGGATTTGCGGGCTGCGCGGCGTGGAGGGAGTACTCTGGGTGAACTAAGGGGGAGGGGGAGTGAGTTGAGTGGCGCGACGGGGGCGGGGGGTTTGCGGGCTGCACGGCGGGTGATGTGCTCCGGTGTTCACCTATACAGGGTGCCTCCAGTTGTTTCCCCACTACAACTCCCAGCATGCCCTGACAGCCAATAGATGTCAGGGCAAGCTGGGAGTTGCAGTGGGGAAAAAGCTGGAGGCACCCTGTATAGGTGAACTACGGGCGAAATTGCCGGCCCCAGCAGGCATCAGTGACATGGTACCTGCTGGGGAAGTCTGCCTGGTAGTGAGCACACTACCAGGCAGACAAAAAAGCATTTTTAATATGTAAAAAAAAAAAATTAAAGGCAGGGAGGGGGTTAGGGATAGATGGGTAATAGGCAGGGACAGAAAAGAAAAAAAAAGTGATGGTGGGAGCTACCCTTTAAGTTCCTCACAGTTGGTTGGGACCTTGTAGGGAAATAAGCTCTGAGGCTTGCTTTACGCTGTTCCACTGAATTTAGGGTTTGGTCTTAGGTTCAGTAGTCACGTAGATTTAGGATTGAGTTTAGTTGAACTCACGGTTTGTTATTCGGCTGAAGTTAGCAGGCTTCAGGCCTAGATTTGTCTTGTAGCTTTGCACAGAGCTCCGCTCGCTGTCATATCCCAAGGGAAAGAGAGCGATGATTGGGTAACAGCGCCCTTATATGGCAAGGGGCAGACTCATGGCTTATTGGTTCCCACCAACTGTCAGTCCTTTCACAAAGCATTATGGTACATCATGTGACCCACTCACGTGACCTGAAAGGTCCTTAAGCTTAACCTAACCGTAGGCTTAGTAGTCATGTGACCTAAGGTCCTGGAAGTACTATACATATTTATATATTATATAAAAATTATATACACCAAACACACAAAATTAAAGCAAGAAGAGGTGACAAGGGGTTATCCCACTAGGAGGATCCTACCGGTACGCAGGAACTCTGACTTTGGGGACTTACCACACAAGGTACGGTGCAGTGTACGGTACCGGGACACCACAGCGGGGTCCCAGCTGCTATCTCTGTGCAGCACCCAGCGTTCATTTAGGTCGCTTGGAGCGGGAGGCGGGGGTCGTGACGTCACTGCCATCACGCCCCCTCCCATAGACTTGCATTGAGGGGGTGTGGTGTGACTTCAAGAGGGGGGTGGCCATAACGTCACAACCCCCGCCGCCTGCTCCAAGCGTTCGGAACTAAATGCTCCGAACGCTGGGAAAGCGGAGTACCCCTTTAATCCCTTTAGGCTAGGGCTTTCTAAACAGGCTCTGGCTCAGTTAAAGAGCTTCTTACTTGTCTCCTTCTTCAGAAGCTTCTCACAGGCTACCTCAGTCAAGCTCAGCACAGCTTCTTTGTTGTCACAGACCAACATTAGATAGTATGAGCAGGTCCACTGCCCATGTATGAAAAGCATAGGGACTCTCCCACAACAGGCACGTGTCCTCATACCAGTCAGTCCGCATCTAAAGGGCTTCCCATGGAGCCCCTGAACTCATCTTAAGCAGCATGGTGCTGGAAATTCCCCATCACCATCTCAACTAACCCCCCCACAGCAGTGGGCACACAATGTAAACGTAATACCAGATAAAGCAATGTACAGTTTGAGTAGTAAATCACATTTCTCAGCATAAAATATGTTTACACAAAGCTTAGGTATCAGACATACCACCCATGCACAGAAATTGCCATTCACGGAGCATGCATGGGACTTCACGCAGCTCTATATCAATTAAACAGGGAGAGAGCGGTACAGCCTGGGGACACAATGGCCCCCTGACCACGCCTGTGTGACACTCTGGACCCCCACAAAAGTATTTTGGATTTTTTTTTAGCACCAATAGCTTATACGAGGGTATAGAATGTATCATTATAGTAGACACAGAGTCCCAGTTCTCTCCCTCAAAGCCCGGAGCGCCCTGACTGGCGTGGGCTACGCTTGTAATTGATGGCTAAAAGAGTGGAATGTCCAGCGCAGATAGATCGGATCAGAGCAATTTATTGTAAAATGTAACCTCAGTACAAGGACATCGTGGACAACATTGACGCGTTTCGGCCCTCCAACTGGGCCTTAGTCATGGCGGGCTGAAACGTGTCACCGTTGTCCACAATGTCCTTGTACTGAGGTTACATTTTACAATAAATTGCTCTGATCTGATCTATCTGCGCTGGACATTCAACTCTTTCAATGTATCATTATACTAACGTTTGACTGTGTCGGCGGTTTTATATGCATAAACTATGTGACTGATGCACTGGTTGAAAAGACCTACCCTGAAGGGGTTAAGACAATCGTTTATAAAAGATACGCTATCATTTGTCGGCAAGCTCCTTAGGCAACCTATTCCCCATTTTCTTTACAATTACGCTGATGACCGTATACTAATAAAAGGTGGCTCTACACTGGACATACTCCTCATATTACAGCTGATTATACATAATGCTTCTTTATTGAGGCTCACATTTCTCATGTACATGCAGGTCCTGGCTGTGCTAGTCATTACCTCACATTATTCTTCACAGGATTATAGGCTTTGTGATGTTATTGCCAGTCAATCGTGTATCAGGGATATTTGACCCCCAGAATACCCTTTAATCTCGAGAATAAAGTGGCTATAGAGCATATAGGGTTACAATGCCTGACTTGGATAAACATTGACTGGGGGGGGGGGGTGTGATGCTATATTCCGCAGCTTAGTCTCCATTATTTCTGGTTATTGGTTGGTACCCTAGGGTTGGATCCCTGTCTATCATACAAAAAAAAAAATCCAAATATTAGGTCATCATTGTATATTCCCAAAAACCTTTTCAAACAAAGTGTCTTTGGGTCCACCGGTAGGCACTACCCAGAAAACAGAGGAGTGGTCTCGAGCAGTTATGTAGTATACTCCTCTAGCCGCTCAAAAGCATTATACCCCATTATGATACATGGGTGGATCAAAACCCATCATAATGGGAGATGACTGGATGATGGCACTGTGCCCCAAAAGGACATCTTGACATGAGTGGACTTCATTAAACAACTCTTTTAGTTATGGCCTAGGTGAGTCTTCATAGCCCCGTATGGTTCGGCATCCTCCAGTGAGGCATGAAAATCGGTCCATATAGTCTTATGTTCCTGACCCAAGGGCCCTCTGGTCAAACAAAGTCTATCAAAGTACTCCATAGACTGTGATCATACTTTGTGGTGCCTATTAAAAACATTGCGTAAGGCTGGGTTCACATCACGTTTTTGCAATACAGATTGAAAACCATATACGGTTTGAAAAAAAGATGTCCGGTTGCATCCGTTTTTAACCTCTTAAGGATGCAGGGTGTACCTGTACGCCCTGCGCCCGGTCCCGGTGTTTAAAACGGGGTCACAATGGGCTAATAGCGTGCAGCACAGATCATTGTGCCGCATGCTATTAACCCTTCAGACGTGGCAATCAAAGTTGATCGCCGTGTCAGAAACAAAAGTAAAAGCTTTCCGGCAGCTCAGTCGGGCTGATCGGGTCTATCGCGATAAAATTGCGATGTCCCGATCAGCTAGGATGCGAGCGGAGGCCCCCTTACCTTGCTCCATCACGTCCGATCACCCCCCTTTACCCATAAAAAAAAAACTGTGCAAATAAAAATAAACATATGTGGTATCCCCACTTGCTTAAATGTCCGAACTATAAAAATATATTGTTAATTAAACCGGTCAATGGCGTACGCGCAAAAAAATTCTAAATTCCCAAAGAGCGTATTTTTGGTCACTTTTTATATCATAAAAAAATGAATAAAAAGCGATCAAAAAGTCCGATCAATGCAAAAATGGTACCGATAAAAACTTCAGAACACGACACAAAATTTAGCCCTCATACCGGCCCATACCCGGAAAAATAAAAAAGTTATAGGGGTCAGAATATGACAATTTTAAACATATAAATTTTCCTGCATGTAGTTATGATTTTTTCCAGAAGTACGACAAAATCAAACCTATATAAGTAGGGGATCATTTTAACCGTATGGATCTACAGAATAAAGAGAAGGTGTCATTTTTACCGAAAAATGCACTGCGTAGAAACGGAAGCCCCCAAAAGTTACAAAATGAAATGTTTTCTTCAATTTTGTCGCACAATGAATTTTATTTTCCGTTTTGCCATGAATTCGCCTTGGAGTCCTTAAGGGTTAAGAAAAAAAAAGTATATGTTTTTAGCTCCATTATGAATAAAGTTTCACATGTTTGATTGAAATTCCAAGAAAAAAAAATTGCGCTCTCAAAAAACGTATGTTGAAAACCAGATGGAACCGCACGCACATACAGTTCTGTACTGTTCCCATTGACTCCCATGTTAAAAAAAAAAAAAAAAAAAAGTATACGGTTTCCATATGTTTTTTTTTACCCGGACCAAAAACTGTGGTAGGCTACGATTTTGGGTACAGAAAAAAAAAACTGACAAAACCGTACAGGATGCAAAACGGACACAACCTGATGCATCGTTTGGCAAACGGTCTTCAATGGAGTCAATGCATATGGTTTCCAATATGGTTCCCTACGGTTTTCACATTGAAAACGTATACGGGAACTGTATTGCAAAAACGTGGTGTGAACCCAGCCTAAGCACAGTGCCAGAGACTTGGCACATGTTCCCTAGCGTACGCATACCACAGGTTAAGAAGCCAGGAACTACTTCTAAATCAACAAATTTAAGTTGCTGAATTATCTTTTTTCTGCAATGTCATTAGAGCCATAAACACTTCATTCAGACACTTACTTCCAAGGCTTTTATGATCCAGTGAAAGATGATGACCGGACCTCAGTATTGGGGAGATGGGTTGCAGGGGTATGAGAAACCCGGTAGCCACAGAATCCTCAAATATATCTTCAGAAGGGACAACCATAGAGGCAATACTCTCTGAAAAATCATGTGACAAAGTGTAAAAAGAACACACAAATGATATAGAAAATTAATAAATGTGCCACTCGAGCAATCATTCCTGTGTGAATATGAGACGTTATTGAGGAGAAATGCCGGTAAGGTCCTAATATTTTCATGGTTTACAGTGGTCCCTCAACATACGATGGTAATTCGTTCCAAACGAGCCATCGTTTGTTGAATCCATCGTATGTTGAGGGATTCGTGCAATGTAAAATATAGGAAGCTGTACTCACCTGTCCCCGCCGCTCCCGATGGTGACCCCGGGCCTCCGCTGGGCTCTCCGCTGTCTTCTCCGGTCCTCCGCTGTCTTCTCCGGTCCTCTGCTGTCTTCTCCGGTCCTCTGCTGTCTTCTCCGGTCCTCTGCTGTCTTCTCCGGTCCTCTGCTTTCTTCCGCAAGGCCTTACTGGGCCTGCGTAGCGACGTCATTACGCCGCTGCGTAAGCCATTCCTATTGGATGACGTGCGCAGCAGCGTATTGACGTCATCAGAGATTGCCGAGAAGACACCGGAAGACCAGCACTGGACCCGGAGGGCACCCCGGAGCATCGTGGAGGGGTAAGTAATACTTACCGCACCACACGGGGAACATTAAGCTGCTATCCGGCAGCAGCTTAAGCATTTGGCGCTGCCGGATAGCACTTAATGCGATGGCCCCGACATAAAAAAGCATCGTATGTCGATGCTGACATCGACATGCGATGGCCTCTGAGAGGCCATCGTATGTCGATTTGATCATATGTCGGGGCCATCGTAGGTCGGGGGGGGGGGGGGTCACTGTATTTCTGAGCTAAAGTTTACTAGTGTGTGAGGAATATGTGAAAATTGTAATTGGGGAAGCCCAGTCACCTTCAGGACAGTGAAAGGACAATAGCCAGAGGTGGCGGCATACTTAAATGGGTACTCCACCCCTAGATATCTTATCCCCTATCTGCCACGCCCCCTCCCATAGACTTAAACTGAGGAGGCATGGTGTGACACCACGGGGCGTGATCGTGACATCACGACCTCTGCTGCCCGCACCCCCTGGGTGCGGGCAGCAGGGGTCGTGACGTCACGATCACGCCCCGTGGTGTCACACCATGCCCCCTCAATGCAAGTCTATGGGAGGGGGCCTGGCTGCACGAGGGGCGTGGCCGTGACGTCACGACCCCCCCCCCCCCCCCCCCACCGCCAGCTCCAAGCCATCGGAACATTTTGGGGGGGGGGCGGAGTACCCCTTTAATAATTCATGCTCCTAATTTTAAAGAATTTTACATGTTTTACATTTTTGCCAAAGATCCAATGATCATCCCCCTATATACTGTATAGTAAAGCCTGAGAATAAGAATACCAGCATCTGGTTTCTTTTCTTCTACCCTCAAGGACGTCCTTTTGCAGAGAATCACCCTCTGGATAATAAAAGTTGGACTTAGGGTGCTTTCACACCACGTTTTGTGCTTATGGTTCCCGAATACGGCTGGGAGGAGGGGGGCGGGACTTAATCGCGGCGCCCGCACTCAGCCGTATAGGGGAACCGTATTTAATGCATGTCTATGAGCCAACCGGAGTGAACCGCAGCCTGCGGTCGGCTGCGCTTTCGGCCGTATGCGGTTTCCAGACCGTAGGCAAAAACGCGGTTGACCACGTTTTTGCCTGCGGTCGGGAAACCGCATACGGCCGAAAACAGCCGACTGCAGGCTGCGGTTCACTCCAGTCGGCTCATAGACATGCATTAAATACAGTTCCCGAATGCGGCTGAGTGCGGGCGCCGCTATTAAGCCCGCCCCCCCCCCCCTCCTCCCAGCCGTATTCGGGAACCGTAAGTACAAAACGTGGTGTGAAAGCACCCTTAGCCTGAGGTGAATGACTTGAATAACTTGCTTGAGCTGCTTTTAGAAGAAGTTCGGACCTTTATTGTTACTTTACTTGCCTATTTTTGTCCATTAGAGTTTCTTTCATTTGTTTTCTTCATGAGATTTTTTGATTAATAGAATTTCTATGTATGCATGCAGAGTTCAAGCTACATTGAGTGGCCATTAGACAGGTGTTGGCCGTACCCACCAATTTTGGTGGGAGTGACTGATCATCTAATGTGTATGGGGGACCCCTGAGACGGATCAGGCAGGGTGAATTTAAACTGCCCAATTCATTTGTTCTCATTGAGATAAGCCACTGGAGTCCGAAAGCCGCTTACCCCTTTATTCTCCATTCTGTACAACTGAACGCTTGCTCAAGCTGAGTTTTTATGTGTATAACGGGATCAAGTAAGAGTGGTTTGACCAGCAGCTTATCCTGTTTATGGTTACCTTACATAGTCTGTGGACATTTTAAAGTATTTAAATAAGCCCATGGCAAGATATGGCTTCTTATCGAGAGTCTGGGCATACCTTTATTTTTATTTTTTTTAAATCTCCATAGCCCTTTCCAGTATAGAGATATACCCGTATTTTTCGCCGTATAAGACGCACTTTTTCTTCCCCAAAACTGGGGGGGAAAAGTCGGTGCGTCTTATACGGCGAATACACCCCTATCGCGGCGGTCCCTGCGGCCATCAACGGCCGGGACCCGCGGCTAATACAGGACATCACCGATCGCGGTGATGCCCTGTATTAACCCTTCAGACGCGGCGATCAAAGCTGACCGACTGAATAGCCGGGTTAGTGCTTACAGGACACCGGGGGGGACCTTACCTGCCTCCTCGGTGTCTTCTCCGTTCAGGGATCCCCTGTATGGCCGGCGCTCTCCTTCCTCGTCATCACGTCGTCGCGTACGTGCGTCGGCGTGCGTAACGACGTGATGACGGAGAGCGAGGATACCCGGCCGGCAGCAGAGACGTTCCAGAGCGACGGGGACACGGCGACAGCGATGGAGCGACATCCAGGGCAGCGGTGACTGGTCAGGAGCGGCGGGGACACGTGAGTATTACCTCCTATGCAGTGGTCTTCAATCTGCAGACCTCCAGATGTTGCAAAACTACAACTCCCAGCATGCCTGGACAGCCAACGGCTGTCCGGGCATGCTGGGAGTTGTAGTTTTGCAACAGCTGGAGGCACCCATGGATGGGAAACACTGACCTATACTATATACTAATATAAAGTCCAACATGCTGGGAGTTGTAGTTTTGCAACATCTGGAGGTCCGCAGGTTGAAGACCACTATTGGGTTCAAAATCTTTATTTTTTTAGATTTCGCCCCTAAAAATTGGGTGCGTCTTATACGCCGGTGCGTCCTATAGGGCGAAAAATACGGTAAGCCTTTTTGTTAAATGGGCACTCTCATTAAAACAAATTTTTGCTATTGCACCTCTTATGGTAAATATTTCTAATATACTTTGTTTTAAAAAAAAATTAAGTTTTCTATGTTTTATTTGTGGTTAAAAAAAAGCTCAAGAGCACATTTTCCCCCCATCTCATACACAGACTTAGGACTGAAGCCCAAACACAGGAAGTGCAGCCTGGAGTGCTGAGGGGGGGGGGGGGGTGTCCAACCAACATAGCATATGGTAGTGGGAGAGGAGCTATGATTGGATGAGGCTGGACACACCCCCTTCAGCACTCCAGGCTGCACTTCCTGTGTTTGGGCTTCGGTCCTAAGTCTGTGTATGAGATGGGGGGAAAATGTGCTCTGGAGCTTTTTTTTTTACCACAAATAAAACATAGAAAACTTCATTTTTTTTTAAACAAAGGATATAATAGATATTTTTATTTACCATAAGGAGTGCAATAGCAAAAATTTGTTTTAATGAGTTACCCTTTAATACATAAGTGAGGCTAAAGTGCCCAGTGGGAGTTCCCAAGCACAGCAAGAGCCCAGGGTTAGCCCGCCCATCGTTCCCTGCCTCCATGCATATGCCTACCCCGCCTTTGATTGACAGAGGGCATGAAGTCCATCCTATGTCCTCTTTATTACCACCCACTGGTTATCTAGCCTTCTCCAGACAACTAGACTAGATAATGAGGACATGGGCTAGATTTACCTGGGCTCTTGCTGTCCTGGGGAACACCCTCTGGTCATTTGAGCCTCATTTGCATAATAATTATATCTTGGCGCTGAAAAAAAAAAAAAAAAAAGTAATGCAAAGAATCATGTGACTAGCCCTATCTAGCCATGGGCTTATTTACACCTGATTCATGCTGACAGGTCCTCCCATACACATTACATAAGGACTGATATTTATTGGGAATAGTATAATATATATGTATGGAATGTATGGACAATCATGATGCCAGACACCTCAGTCAGTAACTTTCTAATATAAAGTAAGATAAGTTAGATGTTTTATGTCCATTTCATAGTTGTAATCAGCAATGTTGGCCATGTAGTCTAAGTCTACTGCAAGAAAATGTAGGATTCTTCTTACTAGAGAGAAAGAAAGAGAAACTGCAACTGCATCCCCCTCCTCTCCCCTCCTCCCTGCCTACCATTTACTCTATTACTGCAGACATATCCTGTAGTAAGTGAACATTTGCAGAAGTAGGCAAGTAGCCCTAAAAAATGCCGGAAGATGAGAAAATTGTAGCTTTCCTTTAGCATGTTCCAGTATTACATGCAGGAAGATAAAGATAAAAAGATACACTTGTGCTCAGGATGACGACTGAATGGGTTAAAAAACAAAAGAAAGTGTGGTATGGCGGGGTGTGTGGTGCAGGGCAGAGGATGTTACCCTAGGGGCACATGGCATTAACCCCTTGTATTCGTGACGCCAGGGCGTGGTTTACCGCTGGATCCTGCGCTAGGCACGGGGCAATAAAGACTTCAACGCCAAGTTACGGATAACGGTAGCTTTACTGAGGGTAGACAGTTAGTAAAGTCTATACAGTTCAGCCAGGGCCCACGGAGGGGACCAGTGATGCAGAGACCTTAAGGGCTTGCTCGGACTTGTAGTAGGACTGCACAATTGAATGCAGACCAACTGGTAACCAGTTGATTAAAAAATAAATAAAATTCCATTGGAGTACCCCTGTAAACGATAGCAGCACTAACATCATATTTTTTTTTTCTTCACCAGCCCCTGCTCGAATTCTAACCTTTAGTGGCACCGTGACCACACCATGGATGAAGGATATTGTCCTGCCCTGCAAGGCCGTTGGAGACCCTTCCCCTACAATCAAATGGATGAAGGAAAGGTAACCAGCAACCAAATGTGCCGATTCCATACCAGTTCTCACACAACTGGTAGAACTATTACTATGACTTTATGTATTTTTTTAGTTATATGTAGAACCGTCATTATGACTTTTTATGTATTTTTTTTTGTTATATTATGTAGTAAACAAAAACTATGTAATCGTAGAAGGGTTTACATTATGGCTGCTCGTAGAGACTGCTCACTTTCAGACAGCAAACAGTTGATGATCCTATGCTGCCTATATTAAAAGGGTTTTCCAAAACCACAGAGTAGTGGTGTGGGCTTGGGCTGGGATAAAAACGAAAAAAAAAAAAAAATATGATACCCACCTTCCCCCAGTCCCCCACCACATGTGTCCCAATGGTCCCTGGTTCCGGGTGAGCAGTGTTTTCTGCTTTCATAACAAAAAGGACACCCCTGCTTATCCAAAATCACCAGCCGAGGCATGTTAATGCTACAATTGGCTGATTGGTCTCTTCTTGTCTGTTGAATTGAAAGCTGGAATACTCAGCTGGCACCAGGGACCAACAGGAAAGGCGCAGAAGGGGAATAAGGCAGGAGAGTATCTTTATCAGTTTTTTCCAGCCCATTTTCTCATTGACATTGGACAACCCCTTGATTGTCCCGTCTTGGACTGGGATTCTGAGAGCTGATTTTGGAGATGATTTTGAAGGCCCACCCTAGATCCAAGATGTGCATGTCCACTTTCAATTAGATTGTTTTGTATTATTGCACATGCTAGATGTATTATTATTAGGGTCTAATATATTATTTGTAAATCAACCCATTAGAAGTAGACCCTATTGATAGTCTGGTATGTGATGGGCTCCAAAGTCACCTTAATATGGTGTTTCCTTCTACTTAAAGGAGTACTCCACTTCCCCAGCGTTCCGAACATTTTGTACCGAACGCTGGGTGCGGGCTGCGGGGGTTATGACATCACGACCACGCCCCTCGTGAAGTCATTCTACGCCCCTCAATGCAAGTCTATGGGAGGGGGCGGGGCGGCTGCCACGCCCCCTCCCATAGACTTGCATTGAGGGTGTGTGGTGTGACGTCATGAGGGGGTGTGGCTGTGATGTCACGACGCCCGCACCCAGCTTTCGGAACAGTATGTTCCAAACGCTGGAGCAGTGGAGTACCCCTTAAAGACTGATGTCAGGACCTGGCCCCACTACAGTATCCTCCGATACTCTGATGAGTCAGTATGAGAAGGTCCTTTTCCCCCAATGATCTCCGTAACCTCCTCTTCAGCTTCTTATTAGTCAGGCTTTAGTGTAGGTCACTGAATTGCAGGAATCAGGTTTTAGTACAAGGTAATTCATGGTAACATGTCAGTTCGGAATCAATATTGAGACAAATTTCTGTTTTATGGTGACATAGAGCTCCTGATGTTTCGACAGACCAGTCTTGAAGGTTCTCTTAGAGTTTAGTGGGATCAATACAGCATTTATTAGGTTTTGGCACATCTCATGACTGCTCATGGACCATCTCTGTAGGATAGAGCGTGTTTGATATATATACATAAACCTGACAAGTCCTGCTAGATATAAGGCTTCCTCCACAGCTTTAAACTATGGATATTCCCAATGTAGCATTATAAAAAAAAACAAAAAAACAAGGAGAAGATTTCTCTTCACCCTTAAAATAGCCAAAATGGCCAGTGTAAAAAAAAATAATAATAAGACTCTTTCATATACCCTATTAGGTAATTTTAAGTTAATAGAGAAGGTCCTCTATTCAGAATCCTCATCTTTTAGCAAAAGGGGAGCAATTTTACAAAGAGCATTTCTGGTTCTGGAGGTCCCGTCCTGCATTACCCGAACATCCCTCTTCTTGATTGAAAATAACTTTATGTGCAGTCAATCGTCAATCACATATACAATAAATAATACATTCACCATACATAGGGTGACAGCACAATATAGGGCACAGGTAGAGATGAGCGAACTTACAGTAAATTCGATTTGTCACGAACTTCTCGGCTCGGCGGTTGCTGACTTTTCCTGCATAAATTAGTTCAGCTTTCCGGTGCTCCCGTGGGCTGGAAAAGGTGGATACAGTCCTAGGAGACTCTTTCCTAGGACTGTATTCACCTTTTCCAGCCCACCGGAGCACCGGAAAGCTGAACTAATTTATGCAGGAAAGGTCAGCAACCGCCGAGCCGAGAAGTTCGTGACAAATCGAATTTACTGTAAGTTCGCTCATCTCTAGGCACAGGTTCCCTACACTATACATTATACTACATGCTACGCTGACATTTCTGCATACATTTATGTTTTCAAAAACAACAGTATGTACAATATCCAACAACAATGCATAGGGGACCGCGATACAGGAAGGGGTTTGGGAAAACGGGACATCATAGTCCCACCCCTCATGACGTCACGCCCCGCCCCCTCAAAGCAAGTCTATGGGAGGGGGTGTGACAGCCGTCACACCCCCTCCCATAGACTTGCATTGAGGGGGCGGGATGTGACATGAGGGGGCAGGGCTATGACGTCACAAGCTCCCGGCTCCAGCGTTTGGAACAATTTGTTCCAAACGCTGAGCAGCGGAGTACCCCTTTAATCCTCTACCTCCTCAACGTCCGGACTGTCTCTGATGAAATAGTTTTTCACCAGGCTGCGGACCAGCCTACGGCAGCCCTGGATGGACATCCTCTCTGGGTTTATAATCAGGCGTTTCCTGGTAAACCACAAAGTGCCCTTACAAATTGCCCTTATAACAGTTCATAAGGCCCCAGGCCTCCTGTCTAGGCTCAACAGTGCGATCTCCAGGAAAAAGTCCGTAAAGGACCAAATAATGTTTTAGGCTACTCCTTGGAACAAAGTCTGGGAAAACCGGCACAGCTAAGAGGTGCCAAATTGTTTCCTCGCTAAATGTTCACCTCGGATAGTACCTGGAGTTGCCCAGTCCGCGGGCATGCATTTAAAGGGGTACTCTGGTGGAAAACATTTTTTTTCAATGAACTGGTGCCAGAAAGTTGAACAGATTTGTAAATAACTTCTATTAAAAAATCTTAATCCTTCCAGTACTTATTAGAGGCTGTATATTACAGAGGAAATTCTTTTCTTTTTGGATTTCTTTTCTGTCTGTGCCCAGTGCTCTCTGCTGACACCTCTGTCTATTTAAGGAACTGTCCAAAGCAGGAGAAAATCCCCATAGCAAACCTATGTAGCTCTGGACAGTTCCTGACACGGACAGAGGTGTCAGCAGAGAGCACTGTGGACAGAGAGAAAAGAAATCCAAAAAGAAAAGAATTTCCTCTGTAGTATACATCTGCTAATAAGTATTGGAAGGATTAAGATTTTTTAATAGAAGTAATTTACAAATCTGTTTAACTTTCTGGCACCAGTTGATTTAAAAAAAAAATAAAACATTTACACTTCAAGTTCTCAAGGGTAGAGCCTCCTGAACGGCCATCCATGCCAAGTCCTTGTGCCCATTGGTAAGCCAGCTGGAAGCCACAGATTTCCATACTGTCTTTGCTGTGGCTCCGGAGAGCCCTGGAATAGACTCCACTGACTCCTTTGCTCGGATGAGCTTGTGGACAATCTTTGGTTTCCACAAGTCGGGCTTGAGACCCTTCAGCTGGTGTTCCCTTATGAACTTGAGAATTTCCTGGTAGTACCATGGGGGTTCGCAGTTGTAAGGGTAGGAATTGTCCCACTTTTCCCCATCACATTCTCCCCCAAAGAAGCGAGACGTGGACCGGCCTGCCGAGCCTCCTTCTATTGTCTTCTGTTGTCTATTGTCTTCAGGTCCTGAGCACAGTGTCGTGCACAAAGAAGGCCCGCAGAAGAGTGGGGATATCTGGGACTCTTTTCCCACGCCTGCGTGGCTCCTCGTACATGACTGTACTTTTAAACCTGTCCATTTTGGAGCCCCAGACGAAGCGTAAGACTGTCCTGGTAATGGCCTGGTGTACAGTGAAATTAGGGGGCAAGGCTTATGGCGTGTATAGGAGCATGGGCAAAATCTCATTACACAGCACAAGATTCTCTACTTTTCCCAGTGGGGGCGCTGCAGAGAAATTGAACACTTTACCCCAGACTTTACTCCCATCTTACAGCTGATCACTGGTTGTCCCAACAGGAGGCCAGTTTGAGATCTACTTTTCAAGGGAAGAAGGGATTGTTAAAAGAGGAGAACCCGTCTTACTGCTACAAGTGCTCCAGAGATGGCAGACGCGTGATGTCGTTTTTTAAAAAGATTATCCTTTTATTGGGGGACCAATGACGCGTTTCACTACATCTTCGCGTCTGCCATCTCTAGAGCACTGCGCCTGCAAGGGGGTTTTTCTTTGTACTTCTGGCTTTACACTATTTGTGGACGGATTTCAGCTCCTACCCACTACCCCACGGCTTTGCACCTCCTCCGAGAATCGGCACTTGTACCCAGCTAATTTGGGTTATATGCGCATAAATTTTGCGCTCCAGGTGAGCACAATAATATCTTTCCTAACACATTTTTCTGTCCAAAAGGTAATGCACTAGGCGCCGTGTGGTTGCTTTTCTTTTTTTCCCTTACTCCTACAAGGACGCAGAGACTTTGCTGCTGTATTATTGGGAATCAGTAAGGTCAGGCCCATTTTGGTAAAGAGAACTACACCACAATACCAGACACGGCCCATGCACGTGAATGTCATTGTCTCTGGTAAATTGTCTCAGACTGTTCTTCTCTAATTTCATACAACCCCTTACTAGGACAACATACATATTTGCACTTCATCGTAATACTGGCACCTTGCCTCTATTGACAGCCTGGTATGATGTCCTCTGCTGGGTGACTGTGCATGGAAAAATCCCAAAATGATAATTCTCCACCATTAGTCTGACACCTTCTACGTGGTGTTGAGGTCAACATCAAACACGTCGTAAAACATGACATATGCCTTGGAGGTAACGTCTTTGCAGTGAGCGTGCATTATTCGCACGTCTGTCTCCTTTAAGGCAGCTGCCACACTAGGACAGATGGGGCCATTCATCTGTTCGAGCGATATGCGGCCGCTGAAGAATGGTTGCACAAATATGATGGATGAGAGGCATATGGCAGCTATCCAGTCCAACTGCTAAATTAACTGTATCATTTACTGTGTATTCGAGGAGGCGGAAGAGGGTTATGAAAGTCATGAATCTTTATCGCATTCCACGATGTGATCTAAAGTAATGAAAATTTTAGTGGCTGCGTGCGCGTAAGAGCTTAAATATTAGTTGCTTTAACTCTTGCCTATAATGCAGCTGGCATCTTGATGGGCCAAAAGTAAATAACCTGTAGTTAAGAGGCTGCCTGTGGTGCATTTACTCATAGATCGGCAGCTGCAGAAAACACCTGACATGAGCGAGATCAGCTGGAAGATAAGTGAGATAGGAACGTCTCCATGCAGTTTGGCTTTTCCAAATATATGTCGGACCAGACAAGTTGTTGGTTACTTTTTTGGCTGTGTTCCCTTTTGCCGATTTTGATGCAGTGTGACCACAGTTTAATGTATGGTTTTTCAGTTAAAGGCAACCTGTCACCATAAAAATGCTGTTCAAATGGATACTCTAGCTTTTTCAATCCCTCCTTTGGAGGGATCTTGGGGGTCCAACCGATCGTGGGTGGGTCCAATGTTGACATGCCCCCTTAATGTATTCTCTATAGGAGCACTGGAGGTACACGAGTGTTGTACCCCAGTGCTCCCATAGACAGTGCATGGAAGGGACAATTTTAACCCCACGCTCCATACACAAGGAGATTTGGCCGCTGTTCTGGAGATTACAGGGGGTTCCAGCAGTCAGATCCCCTGCTATCAGATACTTACCCTCTATCCTTTGAATAGGAGATATTCGAAAATGGCGAAGAACCCCTTTAATGTACTGACATTGTTATAAAACAGAAGAATTCGAACAGATTGACATATAGTTGTGTGAGAAAATATTAATATAACTTGAAAATAAATGATTAGTTGAAATCCCTGCCTTAACTATGCTTAAAGGGGTACTCAACTGGGAATTTATTATAATTTTTTTTTAAACAACTGTTGCCAGAAAGTTATACATATCTGTAAATTATGTCTATATAAAAATCTTAATCCTTCCAGTACTTATCAGCTGCTGTATGTTCCACAGGAAGTTCTTTTCTTTTTGAATTTCCTTTCTGTGTGACCACAGTGCTCTCTGCTGACACCTCTGTCAATTTTAGGAACTGTCCAGGCTAGTGACGCAGAGACCTTAAGGGCTTGCTGGGACTTGTAGTAGATATGGTCAGTTTCATACAGGCCACGTTGACTTGACTGATGACTGACAATACTGAGACTGTGGCTACTTGTAGCTGCTTGTGGCTGCAGACTGGACTTGAGGCTCCTATGACTCTGGACTCTCTAGGACTCGTCTTGACCTCCGCAAAGACTTGTAAGGAAAGAGAGAGAACTAGCTCCACCCAGGGCTTATATGGGGAAGGATAACATGGAGCCCATAGGTCACCCCTGGGATCACCTGGTCACTGGTACCTCCTGGGTAACAATCACATGACAAGTCACATGGTAAACATTCTTAAAGTGACGCTTTCTGAACACATTACATGGTATAATACATTAGAAACATATTTACATGGGGGAATAGATGCCAGGGGACACTGTAGGGAGGCTGCCTGACAGAGCAGCAAGGGTACGGGGCAACACCTCCCATACTGGGCCACCACATGGGAAGAAAATCTGTGCAGAAGCAAACTTTTAACTAAAGGGTATGAAGGGATTTTAAGTTTTGTGGCCATACTGTTTGGTTAAAGTATAAAAAGCAAAGTAAATAATTGTGATTCCTCAGTCCTGAAGGATTTTGATTGTAATTCCTTTAATTTATGATTTTTGTTTCCTGTGAGGTAGTAACGGGACACCCAGTCTAGTGACGAATGATGGGCGAAGAAGCGTCTACAGCAATGGAAGCTTTATTATCCGCACGGTGAAAGCAGAGGATTCTGGGTATTACAGCTGTTCTGCCTCAAACACCTGGGGATCCGAGGAAATTGTCTTAAATCTACAGGTTCAAGGTAAGACATTTACCAAAATCAGATGTACTTCATTTTATTTTCTACTGCAATGTAATATAATCAAAGTACTAATAAGAGCAATCACCCAAATTTGTCCTCTTGTCCAGTATTTCCTAGTGTGCATGTGTTAGGATGGTAAGAAACGTATTTATATTAATAGAGACTATACTAATGCTCTGTCTATGGTTAAAAAACTACTATAATACTTCTCCTTTTACTAAAAAAGGACAAGACAATAATAATAATAATTAATAATAATTATAATATTGCTCCTATGTAAAACAAAACATACTATAATTAACAAAATACTGCCTACTATATACTAGAATATAACTACTATAATACTTCCTACTATATACAAGAATATAACTACTATAATACTGCTCCTATATACAAGAATATAACTACTATAATACTGCCTCCTATATACAAGAATATAACTACTATAATACTACCTCTATATGTACAAGAATATAACTGCTATAATACTGCTCCTATATACAAGAATATAACTACTATAATACTGCTCCTATATACAAGAATATAACTACTATAATACTGCTCCTATATACAAGAATATAACTACTATAATACTACTCCTATATACAATAATATAACTACTATAATACTGCCCCTATATACAAGAATATAACTACTATAATACTGCCCCTATATACAAGAATATAACTACTATAATACTTCCCCTATATACAAGAATATAACTACTATAATACTGCTCCCTATATACAAGAATATAACCACTATAATACTGCCTCCTATATACAAGAACTACTCCTATATACAAGAATATAACTACTATAATACTGCCTCCTATGTACAAGAATATAACTACTATATTACTGCTCCTATATACAAGAATATAACTACTATAATACTGCTCCTATATACAAGAATATAACTACTATAATACTGCTCCTATATACAAGAATATGACCACTATAATACTGCCTCCTATATACAAGAATATAACTACTATAATACTGCCTCCTATATACAAGAATATAACTACTATAATACTGCTCCTATCATGTACAAGAATATAACTAATATAATACTGCTCCTATGTACAAGAATAGAACTACTATAATACTGCTCCTATATACAATAATATAACTACTATAATACTGCTCCTATATACAAGAATATAACTACTATAATACTGCTCCTATATACAAGAATATAACTACTATAATACGGCTCCTATATACAAGAATATAACTACTATAATACTGCTCCTATATACAAGAATATAACTACTATAATACTGCTCCTATATACAAGAATATAACTACTATAATACTGCTCCTATATACAAGAATATAACTACTATAATACTGCTCCTATATACAAGAATATAACTACTATAATACGGCTCCTATGTACAAGAATATAACTACTATAATACGGCTCCTATGTACAAGAATATAACTACTATAATACTACCTCCTATATACAAGAATATAACTACTATAATACTGCTCCTATATACAAGAATATAACTACTATAATACTACTCCTATATACAAGAATATAACTACTATAATACTACTCCTATATACAAGAATATAACTACTATAATACTGCCTCCTATATACAAGAATATAACTACTATAATACTGTCTCCTATATACAAGAATATAACCACTATAATACTGCCTCCTATATACAAGAATATAACTACTATAATACTACCTCCTATGTACAAGAATATAACTACTATATTACTGCTCCTATATACAAGAATATAACTACTATAATACTGCCTCCTATATACAAGAATATAACTACTATAATACTGCTCCTATATACAAGAATATAACTACTATAATACTGCTCCTATATACAAGAATATGACCACTATAATACTGCCTCCTATATACAAGAATATAACTACTATAATACTTCCTACTATATACAAGAATATAACTACTATAATACTGCCCCTATATACAAGAATATAACTACTATAATACTGCTCCTATATTCAAGAATATAACTACTATAATACTGCTCCTATATACAATGATATAACTACTATAATACTGGCCTCTATGTACAAGAATATAAGTACAATAATACTGCCTCTATATGTAAGAATATAACTACCACACAACACGGTGTATAGCAGCTTTGATTCAGCATAGACCATAAGAAACCCGGTGAAAAGATACATGGGGTGCCAGACACTAGTAGAACAAGCAATTCCACAGAAAATGTCCAAAAGAAGAAGAAAACACTGCACTCACCATGTATGTAATGTCCATGTACAAATGCATAGAAATCACCTGGGTGCAGAGAGGGAAGGCAGCTCACAGCTGGGAACAGGAGCATATCAGTAGAACGACAGCGCGGTTTCGCGTCAGCAACGCATCTTTCGGTCCAGCCGCATATCATGTGAATTTTGCAGTTTAATAAAAAAGATTTTCTACTGGTTTCTTCTTCATACTGGATAACTACTATAATAGTACCCTTTATAAACAAAACTAGAACTACTATAATACTGCTCCTATATACAAGAATACAGTGGGGATCAAAAGTTTGGGCACCCCAGGTAAAAATTTGTATTAATGTGCATAAAGAAGCCAAGGAAAGATGGAAAAATCTCCAAAAGGCATCAAATTACAGATTAGACATTCGTATAATATGTCAACAAAAGTTATATTTTATTTCCATCATTTACACTTTCAAAATAACAGAAAACAAAAAAATGGCATCTGCAAAAGTTTGGGCACCCTGCAGAATTTATAGCATGCACTGCCCCCTTTGCAAAGCTGAGACCTGCCAGTGTCATGGATTGTTCTCAATCATCATCTGGGAAGACCAGGTGATGTCAATCTCAAAGGTTTTAAATGCCCAGACTCATCTGACCTTGCCCCAACAATCGGCACCATGGGTTCTTCTAAGCAGTTGTCTAGAAATCTGAAACTGAAAATAGTTGACGCTCACAAAGCTGGAGAAGGCTATAGGAAGATAGCAAAATGTTTTCAGATGTCAATATCCTCTATTCGGAATGTAATTAAGAAATGGCAGTCATCAGGAGCAGTGGAAGTTAAAGCAAGATCTGGAAGACCAAGAAAAATATCAGACAGAACAGCTCGCAGGATTGTGAGAAAAACAATTCAAAACCCATGTTTGACTGCACAATCCCTCCAGAAAGATGTGGCAGACACTTGAGTTGTGGTACACAATTCCACTATAAAGAGATACTTGTACAAATATGGTCTTTATGGAAGAGTCATCCGAAGAAAACCTCTTCTACGTCCTCCCCACAAAAATCAGTGTTTGAACATTGCAAATGAACATATAGACAAGCCTGATGCATTTTGGAAACAAGTTCTGTGGACCGATGAGGTTAAAATTGAACTTTTTGGCCAGAATGAGCAAAGGTACGTTTGGAGAAAAAGGGGAACTGAATTTAATGAAAAGAACCTCTGTCCAACTGTTAAGCATGGGGGTGGATTAATCATGCTTTCGCGTTGCATTGCAGCCAGTGACACAGGGAGTAGAAGGAAAAATGGATTCAATAAAATTTCAGCAAATTTTGGATGCTAACTTGATGCCATCTGTGAAAAAGCTGAAGTTACAGAGAGGATGGCTTCTACAGATGGATAATGATCCTAAACACACCTCGAAATCCACGGGGATTACATCAAGAGGCGTAAACTGAAGGTTTTGCCATGGCCTTCACAATCTCCTGACCTCAACATAATTGAAAATCTATGGATAGACCTTAAAAGAGCAGTGCGTGACAGACAGCCCAGAAATCTCAAAGAACTGGAAGAATTTTGTAAGGAAGAATGGGCAAAGATAACTCAAACAAGAATTGAAAGACTCTTGGCTGGCTACAAAAAGCGTTTACAAGCTGTGATACTTGCCAAAGGGGGCAGTACAAAATATTAACTCTGCAGGGTGCCCAAACTTTTGCAGACGCCATTTTTTTGTTTTCTGTTATTTTGAAAGTGTAAATGATGGAAATAAAATGTAACTTTTGTTGACATATTATAAGAATGTCTAATCTGTAATTTTATGCCTTTTGGAGATTTTTCCATCTTTCCTTGGCTTCTTTATGCACATTAAGACAAATTTTTACCTGGGGGGCCCAAACTTTTGATCCCCACTGTACAACTACTATGATCCTGCTCCTATATACAAGAATAAAACTACTATCATACTGCAACCTGTGTACAAAAATATAACTACTATAATACTGCTCCTATATACAAGAGTATAACTACTATAATACTGTCCCTATGAACAAGAATATAACTACTATAATACTGCTCCTATATACAAGAGTATAACTACTGTAATACTGCTCCTATGTACAAGAATATAACTTCTATAATACTGCTCCTATATACAAGAATATAACTACTATAATACAGCTTCTATGTACAAGAATATAACTACTATAATACTGCTCCTATATACAAGAATATAACTACTATAATACTGCTCCTATATACAAGAATATAACTACTATAATACTACTCCTATATACAAGAATATAACTACTATAATACTGCCTCCTATATACAAGAAAATAACTACTATAATACTGCCCCTATATACAAGAATATAACTACTATAATACTGCTCCTATATACAAGAATATAACTACTATAATACTGCTCCTATATACAAGAATATAACTACTATAATACAGCTTCTATGTACAAGAATATAACTACTATAATACTGCTCCTATATACAAGAATATAACTACTATAATACTGCTCCTATATACAAGAATATAACTACTATAATACTACTCCTATATACAAGAATATAACTACTATAATACTGCCTCCTATATACAAGAAAATAACTACTATAATACTGCCCCTATATACAAGAATATAACTACTATAATACTGCTCCTATATACAAGAATATAACTACTATAATACTGCTACTATATACAAGAATATAACTACTATAATACTGCTCTATATACAAGAATATAACTACTATAATACTGCTCCTATATACAAGAATATAACTACTATAATACTGCTCTATATACAAGAATATAACTACTATAATACTGCCTCCTATATACAAGAATATAACTACTATAATACTGCCTTCTATATACAAGAATATAACTACTATAATACTGCTCCTATATACAATAATATAACTACTATAATACTGCTCCTATATACAAGAATATAACTACTGTAATACTGCTCCTATATACAAGAATATAACTACTATAATACTGCTCCTATATAAAAGAATATAACCACTATAATACAGCTTCTATGTACAAGAATATAACTACTATAATACTGCTCCTATATACAAGAATATAACTACTATAATACTGCCCCTATATACAAGAATATAACTACTATAATACTACTCCTATATACAAGAATATAACTACTATAATACTGCCTCCTATATACAAGAAAATAACTACTATAATACTGCCCCTATATACAAGAATATAACTACTATAATACTGCTCCTATATACAAGAATATAACTACTATAATACTGCTCCTATATACAAGAATATAACTACTATAATACTGCTCTATATACAAGAATATAACTACTATAATACTGCTCCTATATACAAGAATATAACTACTATAATACTGCTCTATATACAAGAATATAACTACTATAATACTGCTCCCATATACAAGAATATAACTACTATAATACTGCTCCCATATACAAGAATATAACTACTATAATACTGCCTCCTATATACAAGAATATAACTACTATAATACTGCTCCCTATATACAAGAATATAACTACTATAATACTGCCTCCTATATACAAGAATATAACTACTATAATACTGCCTTCTATATACAAGAATATAACTACTATAATACTGCTCCTATATACAATAATATAACTACTTTCTTCTTCAACTTCCGGCAGCACAGAAGGAATAGGCCTGGCCTCTTTTATTCATCCTAGGGCTGCCCACCTAGAAAAAACTCCAAAAACAATTAACCAATACGGATACAGCTTACCTAATAAGTAGACATCACTCATACATCCAAACTGTGTTTTTTTTCTGTCCTCTTTTCTTCCTTCAGAGGTGCTAAACACACCTTTGCCCACCACTAATATGTTTTTTTCTCTTTTTATTTTAGATTATCAGAAGTTTTGTTATTAGTATTACACCAGTGTCCCCAGATTAATTTCATGAGGACCAATGTGGGTAACCTTGGTCTACCTGGTGTCCTGCAGTCTCTGTTGGTCCATGTGGGTAACCCGGGCTATAGCAGAGTTGGTTCTCTCCTGTAGCTACCGTATATACTCGAGTATAAGCTGACCCGAGTATAAGCCGAGACCCCTAATTTCAACCCAAAATCCCAGGAAAAGTTATTGACTCGAGTATAAGCCTAGGGTGGGAAATACATCATCCCCCCCTGTCATCATCCAGACCCGTCATTAACATCTTCATCATCATCACCGCCTGTCATCATCCAGACCCTCATCATCATCACCTGTCATCATCCCCTTGTCATCATCCCACACATCCCCCCTTCATCATCCCCTTGTCATCATCCCCACCCCCTTCATCATCCCCTTGTCATCATCCCACACACCCCCCTTCATCATCCCCCCCCCCCCTTCATCATCCTCTTCTCATCATCCGCCCTCAGTGGTCTTCAACCTGCGGACCTCCAGAGGTTTCAAAACTACAACTCCCAGCAAGCCCAGGCAGCCATCGGCTGTCCGGGCTTGCTGGGAGTTGTAGTTTTGAAACCTCCGGAGGTCCGCAGGTTGAAGACCACTGCGGCCTTCGACATCATCCAGCCCCCTCTCACCCCCTTTAGTTCTGAGTACTCACCTCCGCTCGACGCTGGTCCGGTCCTGCAGGGCTGTCCGGTGAGGAGGTGGTCCGGTGGGATAGTGGTTCCGGGCTGCTATCTTCACCGGGGGTGCCTCTTCTCCGCGCTTCCGGCCCGGCCTCAGAATAGTCACGTTGCCTTGACAACGACGCAGAAGTACGTTGGCAATGAACGACCTCTGCGTCGTTGTCAAGGCAATGTGACTATTCTGAGGCCGGGCCCGAAGCGCTTAGAAGAGGCCTCCCCGTTGAAGATAGCAGCCCGGAACCCCTATCCCACCGGACCACCTCCCCACCGGACAGCCCTGCAGGACCGGACCAGCGCCGAGCGGAGGTGAGTACTGTACAGAACTAAAGGGGGGTGAGAGGGGGCTGGATGATGTTGAAGGCCGCAGTGGTCTTCAACCTGCGGACCTCCGGAGGTTTCAAAACTACAACTCCCAGCAAGCCCGGACAGCCGATGGCTGCCCGGGCTTGCTGGGAGTTGTAGTTTTGAAACCTCTGGAGGTCCGTAGGTTGAAGACCACTGCGGGTGGAGAGTTCACTCGAGTATAAGCCGAGGGGGATGTTTTCAGCACGAAAAATCGTGCTGAAAAACTCGGCTTATACTCGAGTATATACGGTGTATTCTATGGTGAGGAGGAGGTGGCCTGCCTTGGGGTGATGGTTCCCCTTTTTATGGCACCTCTGCAGTCCTATTGGTTACCGGCATGGATGTCAAGCCCTGCTGCATCAAAGAAAAGAAAATCCAAACCTGAGCATAGATTTTGTGCCTCATGCTAGCAACTTTTACCGGATGATTTGTCTGTAGATTTATGTGATGTCTGCAGATACCATTTAAGCCCGTCACCAAGGAAACACGGTACTTAAGACCGTAATGGAAAAAGAATTAAAGAAGCCAGACAACGGATTTGAATTAAGATATAGATTCAGAGCAGTATATAAACTAGATCCTGTCAAGTCAGAGAGTTGGGAGAATCCGGCTAAAGTAGATCTACCCATTGCCAAGTTATCTAAGAAAGCTCTGTTACCCTCAGATGAACCCATGGACAGAAAGACTGATGTGTTACTAAAACGTGCATATTCTCATACATTAGCTTTGAATAAAGCCTCTCTTGCTTCTGTTCCTGTGACCCGTGCGATTTGGGTCTAGCTAAGTCAATTAGGAAGAGACATTCAAAATGGGGTATCCAGGAGTGAGTTGTTGGAGGAAGTGGAGACATTAAAGACAGCAGTGGATTTTGCTTGTGATTTCCCCCCTGGACGTGACAAGAATTTGTACAAAAAATCTTGCAGTCTTTAATTCAGCAAGAAGAGCGATCTACCTGAAGCCTTGGCCAGGAGATGCGGTTTCCAAGGGTAATTTTTGTTCACTGCCTTTTGAGCCCGGCTCTCTAGTCGGATCCCAGCTGGAAAAGATACTGGAGGCAGATGAAGGGGTGAAGAGTCTAGTGTTTCCCTTCACCCGTAAGAAGAAGCAGTTTCAGTCCTTCAGATTTCGCAAGTCCAGTTTTAAAAGAAAACCATTTCAAGAAAAAAGATATAACAAGCGGTATCAGGACAACAAGAAAAGACAACTAGAATCTAAGCAGCCAAAGTCTGAATTCTGGTAGGAGCAAGGTTGCTAAAATTTTTCCCGGCTTGGACATCTGACATCAGACAAGTGGGTCCTAAAGATAATTTCAGAAGGCTACAGCCTGAATTTTATATCGATTCCAGCAGAAAAATTCATCCTGAACAAAGCAAGACCTGTTGTGTGGTCCCTTCTACAAGAATTCATGGACAAGAGAGCGTTAGAACCAGTTCCTCTGAGTCAGTGGGGACAAGGGATTTATTCGCATGTGTTCCCAGTTCCCAAGCCAGGCGGCAGGTGGAGATTGATCATAGATCTGCGATACCTAAATCATTATTTAACAAATTAAAAATTCTGTATGGAAAACATAAGATCCGCCACTCATCTTATTCAACAGGGCGACTGGATGGTTTCATTAGATCTGATGGACGTTTACCTTCACGTTCCTATAAACATAAAATCCAGAATATTTCGAATAGTCGCTGTACTCCAAGCTCAAGAGACGCTGCATTATCAATTTCGAGCCATGCCTTTTGGTCTTACATCCGCGACAAGAATCTTCACGAAAGTTGCGGTTACAGTAGTCGCATCCTTAAAGGAAAACTGTCACTTGTTTTCTCCCACACTATCCACAGGTACTGGTGGATAGTGCGGGAGACGCTGATTAAAATGAGCCCTACCTTGTCCGGATCTGCGCCGCCGTTTCCCGCAATTGTAGATTTATTATCTGTTGAAATCTTCCTGTAACTGGCACAGGCGGGGCTTCGGCGCTTAACTGTCACTGATGTCAGCGACGCTTATGAATATTCATCCCCCCTCCCTCCAGTTCTCCCTCTCTTTGCCGCTCCTAACTGGGGGAAGGGTGGAGGAATATTCATAAGCGGAGCTGACGTCCGTGCCGGTTAAGCGCCGAAGCCCCTGCCCGTGCCAGTTACAGGAAGATTTCAACAGATAATAAAACTACAATTGCGGGAGAACGGTGACGCAGATCAGGACAAGGTAGGGCTCATTTTAATCAGCTTCTCCCGCACTATCCACCAGTACCTCTGGATAGTGCGGGAGAAAACAAGTTACAGTTTTCCTTTAAGGCTACAAGGCGTACCATACCTGGACGATTGGTTGCTGATTGCAGCCAATCAAGAACCCTCCTTCAACATCTGCAGATAGCCTTGAAGCTTCTGGATACAGTTGGGTTTATTCTCAATCCCCAGAAATCAGATCTGATTCCTACCACAAGAAAACGTTTTCTGGGTATGTTAATCGACTCAGCCAAAAACTGTTTCTTCCTATAGAAAAACAAGAAGGGATCAGCCTGCAAGTAAAGCATCTTATTTCAGCCCCGCGCATATCGATCAGGAATGCTATGCAGACCTTAGGCTTGATGACTGCAGCAATAGAGTCCCTTACACCAAAGCTCATACCAGAGACCTCCAGAGGGAGATTCTATCTACATGGGACCAAGTACCCAGTTCTCTAGAATCCAGTCTGTGTCAAGTCGCACCAGTTTGACTGTACATTAGTGGACGAAGAGGAACAACCTTATGAAAGGTAAAAGTTTCAGACTACAGAGGCCTCTAGTGATTACCACAGATGCCTCCCAGTAGGGATGGGGTGCCCACTTCAAGACACACTGGGTACAGAGAGCTTGGTCAGCAAAAGAGAGTTGCTCCTCCTCCAACCTCAGAGAATTGAGGGCAATCAGGTTGGCAATTATGCATTTTTCTCCTCAGATTGCAAACAGTTCGGTGCTGATCCAATCAGACAATGCAGTCCCTCTCTACTATCTCCAGAAAGAAGGTGGGACAGGATCCACAGTGTTACAAAAGGAATGCAAAATGCTTATGTCTTGGGTGGAACAGCATCAGAGTACTCTATCGGCAGTCCACATAAGAGGGTCGCTAAATCAGCAAGCAGACTTTTTAAGCAGACAAGCTCTGGATCCCAACGAATGGGAGTTGAATCCCAAATATTTTTCTTAGATAACCAGCAGATGGGGCCTACCAGAGTGGGACATGATGGCCAAGAGAGAAAACAGGAAACTACAGAGATTCTGTTTAAGGTATCTCACAGATCATCCGGATCAGAGAGATGCCTTTACCATGAGCTGGAAAGATCGGTTCATCTATCTCTTCCCTCCGGTTCCCTTAATCAGTAGAGTACTCAACAAAATAATCATGGACAGTCCTTCAGTTATGTGAATCGCTCCGTTTTGGCCCCAGAGGGCTTGGTTTCCTCTATTGTTTCGTCTCTCCAGGGGAGAATACTGGAAGCTGCTGCTGAAAGAAGACCTCCTCCAGAAAGGATCATTCCACCAACATCTGGACAAATTACATCTGACTCTCTGGATTTTGAGAGGCAAAAATTCAGAGGAAAGGGCTTGTCGGATGAAGTCATAGAGACATTGCTGGCTGCCAATTCTACAAATTTATTATATGGAACGTTGTGGAAGAAGTTTGTCTCATGGATGAAAGAAAAAGGTGATCCAGAGATTTCTCTATCCTTAGTTTTGCAGTTTTACAAGAAGGTTTACTTAAGGTGATGAAACCGAATACTTTGCGAGTACACGTAACTGCTATCAACGTATACACAGATGGAAAATTTATGGGACAGCCCCTTATTGCAAGATTCTTTAAGGCCCTGAAAAATCTCAGACCTACTGTAAAACCTCCTGTTACCTCCTTGGATTTAAACTTAGTCTTGTCAAAACTTACTCAAGCCATTACAGAACGTGGAACTAAAGTGGCTTTCCTATAAAGTTTTTTCTAGTTGCTATAACATCAGCTAAAAGATTAAGTGAAATGCAGGCACTTTCAGCAAACCCTCCGTATACAAAGTTTACTCCGGATGGAGTTCTTATCAGGTCAATTCTGTCCTTTGTTCCAATAGTGGCTTTGGCAGAAAACAAGGAAATATTTTTACCTACCTTCTTGCCATCTGAACAAGCAGTAACTAATCTTCGCTCTTTGGATGTGAGAGCAGTCCTCCCGACTTACCTTGAGAGAGTAAAGCCCTTTCATATTGATGAGAATCTCTTCCTCCAGTTTTCAGGAAACAGAAAAGGAAAAAAGGCTGCTAAAGACACCCTATCTAGGTGGATCAAGTCTGTCCTCTTGGAGAGCTACAAGCCGGAAGAAAAAGAATTGCCGTTTTCTGTTAGAGCACATTCCACCAGAGCCACTGCAACATCGTGGACTGAAAGGGCACAGGTTCCCTTGGCGGATGTATGCAACGCTGCTTCGTGGTCAACATCCTCCACCTTTACTAATCACTACAGGCTTAATCTTTGAGCAGAGAATCCAGCCTTTAGCACTGGGGTACTGTCTGCCGCTCTTCATCATTGACCCTGCCCTTGTTCTCTAAGCTAGCGAGAATTCCTTCTGTGCTGCCTGAAGTCAAAGAAGAAAGTAAAAATTGTATACTTACTGTAGTTTTTCTTTCTTCGAGACAGAAGGCAGCACAAATAACCCTCCCAATAAAGTAATTTAAGCATCTAAGAAAAGAGTCCAGTCACTTACACAGTTTGGATGTATGAGTGATGTCTACTTATTAGGTATGCTGTGTCCATATTGGTTAATTGTCTTTGGAGTTTTTTCTAGGTGGGCAGCCCTAGGATGAATAAAATAGGCCAGGCCTATTCCTTCTGTGCTGCAATTTTAACTATAATACTGCTCCTATGTACAAGAATAAAACTACTATAATACTGCTCCCATATACAAGAATATAACTACTATAATACTGCTCCCATATACAAGAATATAACTACTATAATACTGCCTCCTATATACAAGAATATAACTACTATAATACTGCCTCCTATATACAAGAATATAACTACTATAATACTGCCTCCTATATACAAGAATATAACTACTATAATACTGCTCCCTATATACAAGAATATAACTACTATAATACTGCTCCCTATGTACAAGAATATAACTACTATAATACTTCTCCTATATACAAGAATATAACTACTATAATACTTCTCCCTATATAAAAGAATATAACTACTATAATACTGCTCCAATGTACAAGAATATAACTTCTATAATTCCGCTCCTGATGTACAAGAATATAACTACTATAATACTGCCTCCTATGTACAAGACTATAAATACTATAATACTACCTCCTATATACAAGAATATAACTACTATAATACTGCTCCTATATACAAGAATATAACTACTATAATACTATTCCTATGTACAAGAATATAACTACTATAATACTGCTCCCTATGTACAAGAATATAACTACTATAATACTACGCCCTATGTATAAGACTATAAATACTATAATACTGCTCCTATGTACAAGAATTTAACTTCTATAATTCCGCTCCTGATGTACAAGAATATAACTACTATAATACTGCTCCTATGTACAAGAATATAACTACTATAATACTGCCCCTATATACAAGAATATAACTAGTATAATACTGCCTCCTATATACAAGAATATAACTACTATAATACTGCTCCTATATACAAGAATATAACTACTATAATACTACACCCTATGTATATGACTATAAATACTATAATACTGCTCTTATGTACAAGAATATAACTTCTATAATTCCGCTCCTGATGTACAAGAATAGGCCTACTGTAAAAGTACCATGAGGCATTGGGTGTCCCCTCATGATAGTAATCTGTCTTTTAAGGGTGTATTCACTCAAGGATTCTCATTGAAGACAATGGGCTGTAGTTTACAGGCGTAAGTCATGTGGGATTTCCTTTGTGAAAACCCACAGTGTGAATGAAGCCGAAAAGTTTTCCTTTTTTCCCAGTCTATCCCTTTTAGCTGGCGGCTTACACGGTGAGGGATAGCAGAGAGGAGATGTAATCTCCCTGTTCAGTAAGTAGACTATTTATATGGTAATGGAGCCGACCTCACCTGCTATGATATATACAGATTTCAGAAGCCATTGTTTCTCAGAGTTCTCCCATCCAATTGTTATGGGCAGGTGTCAGCCGGGTGCGCTCTGTACTGATCCAGGAACACAATGTTTATCATTAATGCATATTGCAGGCATTGTGAATGCCAGGTTCATGTCACTGTATAAACGCTGCCCACATTGTTGTTTTGTCCCATCTATCACAGTGGCACAGAAGAATTACTTTTTACTTTGACTTAACTTTTACAATCAATTACTGATCAAGGGAAACATAATGCACTAAGAAAAGACAAACAGGGTCAATCATACAAAGCAGAAGTGGTGCAGGAAATGATACAATATATATTAAATGTATAGCTGCTGCTTTAATTCTTAAAGGGGAACTCCATCTGAAGAATGTATGCCCTATCCACAGGATAGAGGATAACCAGCTGATTGGTGGGTAGTCAACCACTGGAATCCTGAGAACAAGGACAAAAGTGTCCTCGGAATGAATGTTACCTATCGTGCATACTGCTTGTTGCCAGCACCCCATTTATTCTGTATAGTGCCAATCACTGAACTCATCAATGTTTGGTGTACCCATAGAGAAAGAATGGCCATGCATGCCATCATTTTCAACCAAGGATACGTAAAGTATAGAAACAGCAGCCAGGATACCAGCAAGGAAAGGGTTTCACTAAGCACTTGGCTGCTATTGTTGCTGCTGCTGAAAAGCCAAAAGGATGGAGGAGAGTGGAGATTACAGCGCAGCACTGTGTACATGCAGCAGTAGATACAGTGGTATTTACACAAGGGACAGCTGCCCTGAGTTTTATGGGTGATCAGAGATGCCAAGAAAGCCTTGATTTTACCTTTTAAGAACAGTATTGGTAATATTCAGCATGCAGACTGGCTCAGCTTTCAGGTACACAGGCCAGGCTTTCTCATGCTCTATCTTTCCTGAACATAGCACATGCTAAACCCGACCTCCAATTGCTGTAATTAGTCCTGATCTAGCGGTTTCTACAGACTGATTTCCCTTGACAACAAGCAGTGGACAACAGATTGCAGAGAAGTGAGACACCTAGTGGCCAAGACTTTACAAATATGTTAGGAATCACGTAGACTATTATATGGAGGGAAGGTTTATGAAAAGGCAGTGCCTATGTAAGCATACATATTAAGAAGTGACCTTTGCTCCCACTTTAGTATTCATTATCCTCCTTTTAACCTCATTTTAAGCTGATCAATCAAACCTGAAAAAATATATAAGAGCCATCTGCTCTGTCTTCAGTTGTCGATCAGGCACACTAAAATTCACCCTCTTGATGCTCTTTTTTGCAATAAGTTGATGTTTCCTTGACCAACTAGAAGGAAGCATAGAGTACCTGACATGAGAAACGTCCATTGTTCATTGGTACAAACGTGGCCAAAAGTGTTGGTACCCTTCACTTAAAGACAGAAAACCCCACAATGCTCCCCAAAATAATTTGAAACTAACAATAGTAATAATGAATAAAACTGTACTGAAAATGACCTGATGAAAATCAGACTTTTACATGAATTGTGGTTCAACAGAATCATTTTGAAAAACGAAATAGTAAAACTGTCCTGGACAAAAATGATGGTTTCCCTGAACTTAAAGGGGTACTCTGGAAGGAAAAAAGAGTTTTTAAGTCATCTAGTGTCAGAAAATCTCAATGCTTCCAGTACTTATCAGTTGTGTAGCTCTTTCCAGTATGACCACAGTGCTCTCTGCTGACACCTCTGTCCATGTAGGGAACTATCCAGAGCAGGGGAGGTTTGCTATGGGGATTTGCCATTCTTGGGTGTTTTTAGCTGTGGGTTTTGGGTCATTATCCTGTTGGAGGACCAATGGCCGGTGACTGAGACCAAGCTTTCTGACACTGGGCAGCACATTTTGCTCCAGAATGCTTTCATAGTCTTGAGATTTCATTGTACCCTGTAGAGATTAGAGACACCCTGTGCCAGATGCAGAAAAGCCCCAAAACAGAAAAGATCTTTTTTTTTGTATGTTTAATTTTTGTGTCTGTAAACTTGGCCAAAAAGCTCCAGTTTTGTCTCATCTGTTCAAAGAAAGGACATTCTCCCAGAAGCTTTGTGACTTGTCCTTTGGACCGAGAAGATAAAACTGGAGCTTTTTGGTCAAGTCAAATCATCACTATGTCAAGACATTCTGAAGCGGAATGTGCTGCCCAGTGTAAGGAAGCTTGGTCTCAGTCACAGGTCATGGGACCTCCAACATGATTATATCCTAAAACTCACAGGTAAGAACATCCAAGAATGGCAAAATATTATACTTTTGTGAAGTGACTTCTTTGAGCCCTGGTCAGATTTCTACTGACAATCTGTGGAAGGACACTGCAGTCTGGAGAAGACACCTTCACACCTGAGACAGCTGGAGCAGGATCTTATGTGGAGTGGGCCCAGATACCTGCATTCTGGAGAATACACCTGAGACAGCTGGAACAGGATCTTATGTGGAGTGGGACGAGATACCTGCAGCCTGGAAAAGACACCTTTACACCTGAGACAGCTGGAGCAGTATCTTATGAGGAGTGGGACAAGATACCTGCAGCCTGGAAAAGAACCCTTTACACCTGAGACAGCTGGAGCAGGATCTTATGAGGAGTGGGCCAAGAAACCTGCAGTCTGGAGAAGACACCTTCACACCTGAGACAGCTGGAGCAGGATCTTATGAGGTGTGGGCCAAGATACCTGCAGTCTGGAGAAGACACCTTCACACCTGAGACAGCTGGAGCAGGATCTTATGAGGAGTGGGCCAAGATACCTGCAGTCTGGAGAAGACCTCTTCACACCTGAGACAGCTGGAGCAGGATCTTATGAGGAGTGGGCCAAGATACCTGCAGTCTGGAGAAGATATCTTCACACCTGAGACAGCTGGAGCAGTATCTTATGAGGAGTGGGCCAAGATACCTGCAGTCTGGAGGAGACACCTTCACACCTGAGACAGCTGGAGCAGGATCTTATGAGGTGTGGGCCAAGATACCTGCAGTCTGGAGAAGACACCTTCACACCTGAGACAGCTGGAGCAGGATCTTATGAGGAGTGGGCCAAGAAACCTGCAGTCTGGAGAAGACACCTTCACACCTGAAACAGCTGGAGAAGTATCTTATGAGGAGTGGGCCAAGATACCTGCAGTCTGAAGGAGACACCTTCACACCTGAGACAGCTGGAGCAGGATCTTATGAGGTGTGGGCCAAGATACCTGCAGTCTGGAGAAGACACCTTCACACCTGAGACAGCTGGAGCAGGATCTTATGAGGAGTGGGCCAAGAAACCTGCAGTCTGGAGAAGACACCTTCACACCTGAAACAGCTGGAGAAGTATCTTATGAGGAGTGGGCCAAGATACCTGCAGTCTGAAGGAGACACCTTCACACCTGAGACAGCTGGAGCAGGATCTTATGAGGTGTGGGCCAAGATACCTGAAGTCTGGAGAAGACACCTTCACACCTGAGACCGCTGGAGCAGGATATTTATGAGGTGTGGGCCAAGATACCTGCAGTCTGGAGAAGACACCTTCACACCTGAGACAGCTGGAGCAGGATCTTATGAGGAGTGGGCCAAGATACCTGCAGTCTGGAGAAGACATCTTCACACCTGAGACAGCTGGAGCAGGATCTTATGAGGAGTGGGCCAAGATACCTGCAGTCTGGAGAAGACACCTTCACACCTGAGACCGCTGGAGCAGGATCTTTATGAGGTGTGGGCCAAGATACCTGCAGTCTGGAGGAGACACCTTCACACCTGAGACAGCTGGAGCAGGATCTTATGTGGAGTTGGCCAAGATACCTGCATTCTGGAGAATACACCTGAGACAGCTGGAACAGGATCTAATGTGGAGTGGGACGAGATACCTTAATCCTGGAAAGACACCTTTACACCTGAGACAGCTGGAGCAGTATCTTATGAGGAGTGGGCCAAGATGCCTGCATTCTGGAGAAGACACCTTCACACCAGAGACAGCTGGAGCAGGATCTTATGTGGAGTGGGACAAGATACCTGCAGCCTGGAAAAGACACCTTTACACCTGAGACAGCTGGAGCAGGATCTTATGAGGAGTGGGCAAGATACCTGCAGTCTGGAGGAGACACCTTCACACCTGAGACAGCTGGAGCAAGATCTTATGAGGAGTGGGACGAGATACCTTAAGCCTGGAAAAGACACCTTTACACCTGAGACAGTTGGAGCAGTATCTTATGAGGAGTGGGCCAAGATACCTGCAGTCTGGAGAAGATACCTCCACACCTGAGACAGCTGGAGCAGGATCTTATGAGGTGTGGGCCAAGATACCTGCAGTCTGGAGAAGACACCTTCACACCTGAGACAGCTGGAGCAGGATCTTATGAGGAGTGGGACGAGATACCTGCAGTCTGGAGAAGACATCTTCATACCTGAGACAGCTGGAGCAGTATCTTATGAGGAGTGGGCCAAGATACCTGCAGTCTGGAGAAGACATCTTCATACCTGAGACAGCTGGAGCAGGATCTTATGAGGTGTGGGCCAAGATACCTGCAGCCTGGAAAAGACACCTTTACACCTGAGACAGCTGGAGCAGGATCTTATGAGGCGTGGGCCAAGAAACCTGCAGTCTGGAGAAGACACCTTCACACCTGAGACAGCTGGAGCAGGATCTTATGAGGTGTGGGCCAAGATACCTGCAGTCTGGAGAAGACACCTTCACACCTGAGACAGCTGGAGCAGGATCTTATGAGGAGTGGGACGAGATACCTGCAGTCTGGAGAAGACCTCTTCATACCTGAGACAGCTGGAGCAGTATCTTATGAGGAGTGGGCCAAGATACCTGCAGTCTGGAGAAGACATCTTCATACCTGAGACAGCTGGAGCAGGATCTTATGAGGTGTGGGCCAAGATACCTGCAGTCTGGGGAAGACATTTTCATACCTGAGACAGCTGGAGCAGGATCTTATGAGGAGTGGGCCAAGATACCTGCAGTCTGGAGAAGATACCTTCACACCTGAGACAGCTGGAGCAGGATCTTATGAAGAGTGGGCCAAGATACCTGCAGTCTGGAGGAGACACCTTCACACCTGAGACAGCTGGAGCAGGATCTTATGTGGAGTGGGCCAAGATACCTGCAGCCTGGAAAAGACACCTTTACACCTGAGACAGCTGGAGCAGGATCTTATGAGGAGTGGGCCAAGAAACCTGCAGTCTGGAGAAGACACCTTCACACCTGAGCCAGCTGGAGCAGTATCTTATGAGGTGTGGGCCAAGATACCTGCAGTCTGGAGAAGATATCTTCACACCTGAGACAGCTGGAGCAGGATCTTATGAGGAGTGGGCCAAGATACCTGCAGTCTGGAGGAGACACCTTCACACCTGAGACAGCTGGAGCAGTATCTTATGAGGAGTGGGCCAAGATACCTGCAGTCTGGAGAAGACATCTTCATACCTGAGACAGCTGGAGCAGGATCTTATGAGGAGTGGGCCAAGATACCTGCAGTCTGGAGGAGACACCTTCACACCTGAGACAGCTGGAGCAGTATCTTATGAGGTGTGGGCCAAGATACCTGCAGTCTGGAGAAGACATCTTCATACCTGAGACAGCTGGAGCAGGATCTTATGAGGAGTGGGCCAAGATACCTGCAGTCTGGAGGAGACACCTTCACACCTGAGGCAGCTGGAGCTAAATCTTATGAGGAGTGGGCCAAGCAGTCTGGAGAAGACACCTGAGACAGCTGGAGCAGGATCTTATGAGGAGTGGGCCAAGATACCTGGAGGCAAGTGCAGAGTCTCATTGAGAGTTACAGAAATTGCGGGATTACAGTGACTGCCTTAAAAGGCAAAATATGAAGTTAAGAAGACCATCATTTTTGTCCAGGATAGTTTAATTATCTTGTTTTTTTTTATGATTCTGTTGGATCACAATTCAAAGCAATGTTTTTATCAGGTAATGTTTTCATTAGTTAATATTCAGTACATTTTTATTCATTATCAGTTTTGTCTGATTTAGGGTATTTCAGGAGCATTGTGGGTTTGTATGATTTTGTCCATGTCTGTATATGGTCTGTATAGACCTTAATATCTTGGAAACCTAATCAGATAAATTGTTCTCTTTCTAGTGCCTCCTGACCAACCTCGGCTGACCGTGTCCAAAAGTACTTCTTCTTCCATAACCCTTTCCTGGATACCTGGAGACAATGGAGGGAGCTCAATTCGAGGTAAGATATAGCTTCAGATTTAGGAGGATTCTGGTCACTGTAAAAACAAAAAATAAGCTGTACTCACCTGTCCCAATCCCCATGCTGCTATTGTTTCGTTGGTACCTGGTCCCTGGTGCTCTCCACTTCTACCTGCAGCAATGACATTTTGTTTAGGCAGGACATGCCTGTCAGTTTCTCCCCTAATAAAATGTCATAGAATCAGGAAGGAGTGGAGAGCACCAGGAAAATGGGTGTCTTCAAAATGGCAGGGGATTGGGACAGGTATATTTGGCTTATTTTTGAATGTGAAGAGTCTGCACACTGGGACCCCCCTAATCTCCAGAAAGTGGCAGCATCTCACTGCTGCAGGTTGCGGTGGGGCGGCTCATGCTCCATATGTTGTCTATGAGAGCACTTCGGTATCTCCGGCGCTCCCGTAGGCAATGCATAGAGCGCGTGCCGACACACTGCTCTATTTAGGGTAAAGAGCCGAATCCTGTTCTGGAGATCGCTAGGGGTCCGGCTGCTGGAATCAGACACTCAGGGGGAGATTTATCAAAACCTGTGCAGAGGAAACGTTGCCCAGTGGCCCATAGCAACCAATCAGATCGGTTCATTCATTTTTAGGAAAGCCTGTGAAAAACAAAAGAAGCCATCTGATTGGTTGCTATGGACATCTGGACAGCTTTTCCTCTTCACAGGTTTTAATAAATCTCCCCCACTATACTCTATATTGAGAATAGGGGATATGTTTTTTAGGTGTGGTAACACCCAATTAATATCTTTTTTTTCTAAGCTGAGATCTGATTACTTGAAGTTACTGGGCCAAAGCCTGAGTCAGTGCTACTGAGAGATTCTTATATCTACATATACAAAACTATCCAAAATATCAAAGAAAGGTGAACTTGCACTCACCGACCACGTAATGTACTTTATCCACGGGACCTCCGTGCAGCAGGGAGAATCTAAGATGAGAGCGCTCAGAGGCTAACAGCTGTTTTTCGCACACAGCTGTGTGCTTCTTCCGGCCTCCTAGAGGCCGGAAGAAGCACACAGCTGTGTGCGAAAACGGCTGATAGCCTCTGAGCGCTCTCATCTTAGATTCTCCCTGCCGCACGGAGGTCCCGTGGATAAAGTACATTACGTGGTTGGTGAGTGCAAGTTCACCTTTCTTTGATATTTTAGATTGCATACTATTTTTCTCTAGACTTAGCACCCCACCTGTATCATTGCAATTTTCAGCTTCGGCCGCTGGACACTAATCAGACTGTGCGGTAACATTTTTGTTTATGGTGTGCTATGCTATGACTGTGCCTTCTTTTCCTCTTCTGGATGTTATATACAAAACTATAATTGCATAATTCTAGAAGGGGGGGGGTATAAATATGACAACCAAGGGGTACGCCGGTGGAAAACTTTTTTTTTTTTTTTAAAGGAACTGATGCCAGAAAGTTAAAAAGATTACTTCTATTAAAAAAATCTTTACCTTTTAAGTACTTTTTAGCAGCTGTATGCTACAGAGGAAATTCTTTACTTTTTGAATTTCTTTTTTGTCTTGTCCACAGTGCTCTCTGCTGACACCTCTGTCCGTGTCAGGAACTGTCCAGAGCAGCATAGGTTTGCTATGGGGATTTTCTCCTGCTCTGGACCGTTCCTGATACGGGCATCAGGTGTCAGCAGAGAGCACTGTGGACAAGACAAAAAAGACATATTAAAAGAAAAGAATTTCCTCTGTAACATACAGCTGCTAAAAAGTACTGAAGAGCTAACCATTTTTTTTTATAGAAGTAATTTACAAATCTGTTTCTGGCAGAAATAACTTTCTGGCACCAGTTGATTTAAAAAAAAAAATGCTTTCCACCGGAGCACCCCTTTAATTAGTTTCTTAGAAAATATGTAACTGACTCCTATAGACATGAATGGAGGAGCGTGACGGGACGTGATGTCTCCTCCTGGGAAACACAGAGGTTTCCAAGACTGAAGCAGCTGCCCCACATAGAATGCCGAGACCATCCCTTAGACTTCTATTGTAATCTTGTCTCGCTTAGGGTGCTTTACTCCCGGCTTATCTAGCGATTGGTCAGGGTCTGAACACACTGACCGACTGATCAAAACTTTTGACATTTCTTCAATATGCCAAAAGTTTTTTTAAATAATACCAAACCAAATATAAACCAAATATAAAAAATGAAAGCAACATGCACCATACATTTGTCAAAAGTCAACTTGCATGGTTAATCCTTGAGCAATGGCGTACATAGAAGAATCGGGCCCCATAGCAAATATCGCAATGGGCCTCAGATTATGGAGTCTGATTTTGCCCCCCAGGATATTGGGGTCTGGTGTCAATACTCCCTTATATTATTTTGCTCATAATGCGGTTCTCTGGAGAGAGGAGTCTTGACAGCAGAGGACACGATGGAGACCGGGAAGCTTTTGGCTCCTTCGAATGACAAGACTCCTTACCTACGTCTTGGTGATGGCTTTGTTCCTCCAGTATTAGATCATTTCTCTTAGAAGCCCTGTCAAGATGTTATTTTCTGCTGTTCACAAGAAGCAATAACATCAGAGGAAACGCTCCGACGCCTCCCGAAACAGAATAACATTAGACGTCTCTTCCTTTTGATATCTTGTGTTTGGGTGCCGGGGGTTTCTCAAATTTGTGGTCACGAATCTTATGGAGAAAATATGTTTTGGTTGTAAACCCTCTTCATGACTTTGTCCTAACGTTAGCATGGGAGCGGCACTGACCTCATTGTGTCATTCAAGGTAGAACATGGAAGCATAAGACCTTGCACCCCATTGAGAAGCTCTTTAAGGGGGATTACAGAACTATAGTTCAGACCAGTGGTCTCCAAACTGTGGTTCTCGAGGTCTTGCAAAACTACAACTCCCAACATGCTGGGAGTTGTAGTTTTGCAACATCTGGAAGCCCATTGGTTGGAAAACACTGGTTTAAACCAAGACCAGACCAGATTTATGGCACAATTTGCACCAAAAATTGAATCTGGACCAGTATTTGCATTATTGTAAGCCTTGGATGCAAATTGAAGCTAGGTGGTAGACGTCTAGACAACCCCTTAGGCCTTGTTCACACGGCTGTCTGGGCATGCAACATCTGGTTGGGAAACACTTACCTAAGCTGTCCCATTGGCATGAATGGGAAACGTGTCTGGGCATGCTCGGTGACCTTTGAAGAGGTCATTCTACAGTTAGGGGAAGGCTGATCTGTGAGCAACAGCTTTTGTGTGTACCTCTGTTATCTATACATCGGTGTCACCTTTCACTGTATTCCTGTCTGTGCTGATAAGGAGGAGAATTCTGGGAGGGGACCTTTACAGAACAGGAAGTCTCAACTTTCAGCCTTGTGGCCACAATGGGAACTGCAATATTTCAGGATTATTTTAAATTATAGATAATAAAATAGAAAATTAAAACAGACAAACAAAAATAATGCCAAAAATTCTTTTAAATATATGGTTAACATAAAAACTTGTTTTAAATGGTAGGACTTTTTTTATTTTTTATTGAATCATCCATTATAATAATAATAAAAAACAATACATAGAGGGACTAGCGCCGTAATGCCTCGGCATTCCCAGGACAGTTTTTCTTTATTATGGAAGAACAAAGACAGCTTGGGATAAAATCCAACACTCCGGTCCAGCAGTAAAGTGTGAACAGCTGCGTCTGCTGAAATTAATTACGTTTCTGCAAATCCTGATCCAGAGTTATTAAAGGAAACTTTTTTTGTGGATGTTCCAGCATTTTAGAGTTCACAGCTTCATCACATTTTATGCAATTATGGTGCTTTGAATATCTGATATCATTTAGAGTTTAGAGTTGCATATTGTGCATTGGGACCCAGAAGCTTTAGGTTAGGCCTATAAACCTATAGGGCAGTGCTTCCCAACAAGGGTGCCTCCAGCTGTTGTCAAACTACAACTCCCAGCAAGCCCGGACAGCCTTTGGCTGTCTGGGCTTGTAGTTTTGCAACATCTGGAGGCACCCTGGTTGGGAAGCGCTGCTATAGGGTGTTAAAACAAAATGCAACTACTGAGCTCTTTCTATTTTCTGTTGTCTTTTTATTTATTTATTTATTTATTTGTACACTATTATGGGGCCAGGCATCTTGCCTGAAAAATAGGCAACAGTAGTCTATAACTGCCCCATTGATATGAATGGGAAAGGTGTCTGGGCGTGCTCGGTGACTAGGTCCTTCCATAAGGAGGGGGAGGCTGAGCTGTGAGCAACAGCTATTGCATGTACCAATGTATCTATACTTTGGTGTCACCTTTCACTGTACTCTTGCATGTTATGATAAACACGACACTGCTGGGAAGGCATATGAACAGAAAAAGAAGTCTCAGCTTAGTTTTAGGCCTAGTGGCCAGAATGGGAACTGCAAGATTTCTGCATTTTTTTTTTTAAGAAGCAATAAAGCACTATAAATTCTTAAAAAATATTTAACATAAAGGGAAAAGGAAGTTTTTTTGATTTGACGTGTGCCCTATCGTATATTGACTCATCATGTGGTTGTTTCTCGCCTTACAGGTTACATACTTCAGTATTCGGAGGATAACAGCGAACAATGGGGCAGCTTTCCCATCAGTCCCAGCGAACGTTCTTACCGCTTGGAAACTCTGAAATGCGGCACTTGGTACAAGTTTACTTTGACCGCCCAGAACGGAGTGGGACCGGGACGCATCAGTGAGATCATAGAGGCAAAAACCCTTGGGAAAGGTACTGGAGTCTTGTCCTGCCCATCCAAAGCAGGAAGTAATTATGCGTTATCCAGATATTTATTTATTTTTTACCCTTTTCTATGAATTATGTGAAATTCCTTTTTGAAAGTTACCTTTTGCTGATGTGATAACTTTTGTATTTATTTGGCTGTATATTATGCATAGAATAAAGGGCCTAATATTCTGGATCTGGCATAGGTTTACCCCATCACCCTTACTATGATGCTTTGTCCAATCCCTTAGAAGATCCCCAAGAAGATGTCCAACAAAACAAATTTATCCCCGATCTGGTGGGATCCCCCGCAATCTCCCATACGGGGCTCTGCTCTGCTAATGTGCGTTTTGTACCCAGCACGTCAGCTGGTCAAAACACGCCCCCTCCATTCATCTCTATGGGAGAGACTGAGAACGCTGTGTATCCACCTCTCCCATAGATGTGATCAGGGCTGTGAAGTGGGTAGATAAAGGGTCCGACTCTGCAGTTTTTTGTACTTCCGAATCCGACTCATCTGTATTAATATGCGAATGTATTTATAAACACTTACAGTTGAATCCAAGAAGCTGTTCCACCAAGTTCTTCTAAGCTCTTCTAGCAGAGAGAGGTAGTTGGGCAGAAGCTGCTGCCTTCTCCTTTTTGTGTGCTGATCTGCTGCTGAAGATAGGGCAGTGGGAGGATCCAGGAAGGGGCATTTATTATAAAACATGATTTCCTTAGTAGAATCCCATAGTCATGTTTAAAGTTTAAGCTAACAGTCGGAGTTTACAAGTTTTTATAGCCTTAGCTGAATGGCAGCAGTTTTTCCAATGGTTTACAGCTTCAGTCTTGAACTATTGACCCTCCATTCCCTTCACTTATACAAGTGTCTCTAGTCCTGCAAAAAACATATGTACTTAATCCCTTATCAGTGAGAGGTGAGGTTACCCATGGGTTCCCTGTAACAGCAGAACACAACACTATGGAAAGTATAAGTATTGCCGCTCCTAATTGTGCGTTGCGTGCCATATAGTGAAGCACATGTAAAGCTTCTTCACGGTCACTTAACATGTTTGTTTTGCGGTTACATGAGGCACTGCATGCATTGGTCTTTATTCTTACAGTAGAGAAGTCATTAATTATAACTTTTTGTGAATTGGGATATTTAAACTTGCTTTTTTTTTATTCCAATCTAAATTTAGTAGGCGTCTGAGTCGGTGCATTGTTTGCCGACTCAGACTCCAGGTACCCAAAATTTCGTCCAACTCCTCGACTCCGACTCCACAAAACTGGATGTGATGGAGGAGGTGTGTTTCAACCAGCTGACATGCTTGGTGAGAAACGTCATTTCCTAAAGCAGAGCTGGGGCCGAACCAGGATCCCACTGGTCGGACCACCCGCGATCAGGCTGACCCAAACCACTCATCTCTCCCAAGGACCCCATACGCATGCATGGCCGGCTGTTAATGGGGAAAAGGAAAAAAGTTACTGCCAGACACCCCTGATAGCAGGTTGTCTTCTCGAGAACAAAGGGATCAGGTATTTTGAGGTTCCAACAATCTCCACAGACCAAAAGAAAAACAGCAGAGCCAGACAGTTAAATCATACTTTACCTTGACGGTGGTCTGGTGTCAGGATGTTTAAAATTCCAGGGCAATCTCTGCGGCCTGAGTGTAACTCGATCAGGAGATACACCGGAAGTCCCATGTTAGCCTATAGGACTTCCGGTACATCTCCTGATCATGTTATCCTTGGGCTGTGGAGAATGTCCAGGAGTTTTAAATAAACTACCGCTGGACCAACTTCATGGTAAAATATGATTTAACTGCCTGGCAGGCAGGTACAGAAAAAAGTTAGTGCGGGGAGCAGAGCCAGGGGACGGGCAGGGTAGAGAATATTTATTGCTGGCTGAGAGAAGAATGGGGGGTGGGGGGGGAGAAGACATCACTGTGGGGACAGGGAGAGGGCATGGCAGCGCTGCAGTGAGGAGAGCAGAGAGGAAGAGCAGCCTATCACTGCTAAGGCTTCTTCAGGAGACTGGATGCCACCCAGCTTTCCCAGTCTCTTGAAGAGCGTTGCATTTCTTTTTCCACAACTTTTTTTTATAGGAAGACTGGGAAATGCTGAGTACTCTGCTGTGTATATAGTAAAGGTTTTATTTTAATGTTTAGTCCTTACTCTATTCCTGTCATAATGTAATAATGTTTCACTTCAGAAGATCTCCTAATGGATATATATGAAGTGCATTGGCTACCGTATTTTTGTTCCGTCAACTCGATTTGCGGTAATAGACTTTGTGACTTTAAGAGGCCGCAATTATTTTTGGCACAGTCTGCCGCTGTATCTTATTTTTTCTCTATAAATCTTATTTGGTGGCAATAAATATTTATGCGCTCGCTGTGTAAGCCTGCATACATTTTCCTGGGTCAGGTATTGTTTGCTTGCATTCAGCATTGATATATCCCGTTTGCACTTCTTGGAAAGTAGAGCATCGTTTTGTGTTCTGTACATTGAGTCGCATTAAGAAGTAATTCTTCTCTTCCTCTGACCTTTATTCTCTATCTTTTATTGCTTTTCTTGTTGCAAATATTAAAGGGTTTGTTTAGGATAAGAAATACATGTCTTTTTTTTCCCCCTCCAGAAGCAATGTTATACCTGTCCGTAGGTTGTATGCGACATTGCAGCTATTCATTTTAATGACGATAAAAAGCAATACCAGACTCAGACCATGGACAGTTGTGGCGCTGTTTCTAGAAGAGAGGAGACGTGGGTTTATATATTCTGTACACCCTATTTCAGTCTGTTACATGATTTACTAAGCTCAGATCACATGACAAATTCTAAAGTGTCAACCTGGTTGGCTTCATTACCTTCTAACTCTTTAAAAAGGAGTATTCCAGTTTTTTTTCTCGATTTGACCGCTACAGGGGCTAAGAATTTAGTGTAGTTCATAATATAGTGTCTGTACCAGTGTTTGATGGTGGTCTCGCAACTCTTATGTGATCTTTGCCCCAAAGTTTATTTTTAGCAGTGTACAAAATTTGTGTCGTCTCACATTTTTTCAGGCTGCAGTATGGCCCGAGACATTACATCACTAGTCAGGTGTTCAAATGAAGCAAAAGAAAGCAAAGTCGGTGACTCACCAGAATGTCTTCGGCACTTTATTGTACACTCACATAATGCGTACAGAGGGAGACGGACATACAGGGGGGTGTTACAGCTAGGCGGCGACAGCAGCCGTTTCACACAATACTCGTGCTTCTTCTGGCCTCATAGCAGGTATGGACAACGATACATATAAACAGGTGAGAGATTAATTCAATCCAATCACCAATAGTTTGCCATTACACCATGTGACTAGCGACTTCAAGAGAGGGAGGTAACTAAAACACAATACCTATAACGTACACATGGAGAAGAAAAAGATTTCGCACTCACCGGAAACCAAATTGCAGCTTTATTCAGGAATTATAACATCAGCAAGCAAGATGTGAGCAGCGTTCCAAAGTAGCTTGGGGTCAAGTGAGTGGGCGAGTGGATCACAGGTGTTGGACGTATGTAGTAGGGCAACGAATTGTTTCACGTCATAGGTGATGCTTCATCCGGCCTCTCTGAGGGGGGAGTTCCCTGAGTTTATATACATGTGCACTAATGGAAAACCCCTTAGCAATGGAAATAAACAAAATAGTGTATTAAAGATACAAAACAGTTGAAAAACTTCAATGCATAATTAAAATATACTAACAACATAGGGAAACAATGCCAAATCACAACGTGCAGCAACTAAAGAATAGGACCGAAATTTTTATAGGAATTGGGAAAAATCACTGGGCTCGTTAAGACCCAGGGCTCCAGTGGCATCCAAACTTGGCCTCTTGGGCTCCTGTGTCGCGGTCTGTCCCAGTCCTAGAACCCATGAATTTAAATTCAGCAGACTTACTGCCATGACTATCTTTTATATGGGAAATGAAACGAGTTGATCTGTGCATATGAATAAAAATATATATATACCTATTCTAAAAACATATTAGAAACGCACTGCCATCTCTACTTTGTCGTTCAGTCCATGGGGACCTGTTGCATTGGTTTTCAAAAACCAGTATGTTTCTCGCTGCAATAGTCTTTTATCGATCATGATTCCTGGTTTAGCATATACTCTTTCTATACCCACAAAGCGCAGTGCTTCAGGGTTACCTCCATGGGCTTCCACTACGTGGGAAATCAGGCGAGGGGCACCCTTAATTGTACAAAGAGAATAAAAATGTTCACGAATACAAACAAAAAGTTGCCTGATAGTTTTTCCCACGTAGTAGAATAAAAAGAAAAAAACATGGCTGGATAACTACGTGCCTCAGGGAAACCATCAGTGTAAAACTTGTAATTTCTGCAGGTATAACCTAGGATCTAAACACTTGCGTATGGGCCAAGTATATCATCCTGTAACAGAGTTAATTACATGTCTGTCCATATACGTTGTTTACTTTATCAGGCAACTTTTTGTTCCTATTCGTGGACAAAGAAGTGCTGAAGCGATCCTGGTGAGTCGCCGACTTTGCTTTCTTTTGCTTCTACTGTGTTCCATGGATTTTTTAGAGTCAGAGCACCGCCACTCTTATCTAGAGCAGTGATCCAGCTTTCCAAAGTCCGTATATCTAGGCTGAAAGGACTTAGCAGTGCCGAGCTACTCTCCTTTTGTTTTAGGTTTTCAAATGAGCCTGTCTGTACTTCAATGGGTATAGGGACCGCTGGGTGGGAAGGAGATCATTCTGCAGAAAATTGTAGTTTTGCAACAGATAGAGGCACCTTGGTCATAAAACACTTGGCTATTGTTTACAGCACAGCATGGAAGGCAGCTCATTTGTGCTTCAATGGGTGGGGTGGTTGATGTATGGGAGGGATAAAAGTAAACTCATGCTTACAAACAAGGAATCCTGGGACTTTTAGTTGGAGGGAGGGCATTCCAACAGGAAATAGCCATTTTACATAAATAAATCAGCAGCTTTATAGTGGACTCACAACACAACCATTTAGCTCCAAGACAAGCACATATCCTCCCTAAGCATGTCCATTACAGTCTGGCAGGTAAGTACTTAACTCACCTTATGGTGGATAACCCCTTTATAACAGTGGTCAACAGTTGTCTGGGCATGCTAGGGGTTGTAGTTTTGCAACATCTGGAGGTCCACAGTTAGGCAACCAAGTCTGTATAATTTATTGATATATATATATATATATTTTTTTTTTAATATTCGGGTACATAGAGTTTGATCATTCAGATTAACCTTGAGTAAAGCGAGGTGGATAGGCGATCAACCACATGCTCCTGGAAAACTCCTTTAAAGAGAATCTGACACCCTGTTCACCCACACTAACCCAATAAATTGGGTTATAGTACAGGGGAACAGCTTTTCAAAGAGGGATCACTTACCTAACTCTGTTTAGCATATGCCGAGTTCTGGCACTGTAATCTTCAGCTGCATTGCGCTCCAGCATGTAATGAAGGCAGGGAGCCAGCTCCCCTGCCTCCTCCATATTTTTTGTCCACCCCGCTCCTTTCATTACTATGCTAATTAAGGCCACAGATAAGCGCACAGAGAGCACATCGCTCACCTGTAGCATTTATTAGCATATTAATGAAGGGGGCCAGCAGATAAGGAATATGGAGGAGACAGGGGAGCGGAGTGAGCCGGCTCCCTGCCTCTGTTGCGCCCTGGATAGAAATGGCAGCTTAAAGATTACAGTGCCAGAACTCTGCATATTCTCAACGGATTTATGTAAGTGATTCCTCTTTGTAAAGCTGTTCAGCCGCACTATAATCCAGGATATTGGGTTTAGTGTAGGAGAACAGAGTGTCAGATTCTCTTTAAGGATTGCACAGAGCCCATCTAACTCAGTGGGTTGTCTGCAAATTGCAAGATAGGGTTGGTCCTCCAAAGTGAGAGACACTCTTTTTTAACCACTCTGGTTGTGAGATGATGATCCTGAACAGAGGACCCTGCTCCCGTTCTTTGTTGACTGGAAATGTTTATTTTTTTTACCTAGACGACCTCTTTAACTTCATAATTAGAGCAAAACTGATTTCAACTGAGGCAACACCAGAACAAAGTGGGCAGCACCCAACAATGATTAAACCTCTAACAGTGAAGGAACCCTTTGAGGTTGAAGCTATGGGCCTGGGAGGGAGGCCAAGGTAGGCCCAACTGGCGTACTCCCTGCAGGGTTTTAGTGTGACTTGTTCCACCTTCCTTGGCCTCCCTGTGAGATGTCGACTACAAGGGAACACTCAGCAAGTTATTCTCTTTGGTATAGAGAGTTCCCGGATGAGATTGGATTTTCTCACCTGTAACTGCATAACAATGGATAAGATATAATACTATGACAGCTGCCGTCTCTCTACTCATGGTCTACAGTTATGTAATGGAGCGTGAGAGTCACTACTTTCTGATGCTATAAATAATAGGCACCTGACTGATATCAGCCTATGGCCCATTAACCATGATTATGAAGCCAGTAAGAAATGATAATCACGTTACATATAGAAAAGGAAACTTTCTGAAAATAAACTTCTCTTGCTAATATTTCTCTTAAAGGGATATTCCGGTAATAATGAGTTATTATTAAATCGGAGCAATGTACTCTGCAGTATGTATGCCGGACCACTGCTCCATTCTAACCTAAAACCTGGGTATGGGGATAAGTTTGATTACCAGAGGTAGGACCCCCACCCTAACAATTTCAAGTGGAATACCCCTTCAACATTTCTAAAATATATTTTAAAGTACTTTCCACTGAGCATCAACCTTGGGAATAGTCTAATTTGTTGGTCACATTTGATCCAGTTATTTTGGCCTTTTGTTCAAGTTATTCCATCTATGGATTTCTAAGGAGACCTCTGTGAAAGTAGCAATGGATGAGTTAAAGGGAAGAAGTCAACATTTTGCATTCAGTCGAGGAATCTCTGCTTGAATATATATATATATATATATATATATATATATATATATCTTTAGTTTAACCACATTAGGGCTCTAGGGGGTATGGTATACTATATATTATATATGTATCCACTTTATGGCTACATAGATTAATGAAGGAGCCAATGTATGGAGGCCAGTGGTGGCATCCATGTATGCAGATCAATGGAGGCATCCAAGTATGGCGATCAGTGCAGATGTTTTTAGATCAAGGGTTGCATCTGTTTATGGACATCACTGGATGTAAAGGGATTAGGGAATGCTTCCATTTATGAAGATTAGTGTAGTTGTTCATGTATGGAGATCAATCAAGGTCCCCATGAAGGAGATTAGTGAAGGTATCCATGCACAAAGATCAATGGAGGCACCTATGTTCATAGATCACTGGAGATGTCCATGTATAGAGCTGGAGGTGTCCATGAATGGAGATCCGTGGAGGTTTCCATGTATGGTGATCAGCGGAGGAGTCTTGGCCTAAACAAAGGCTTCGGCATCCATCTATTAAGATCTGGGGATGCCTCTATGTATGGAGATCAAGGGTGGGGTCCATTTATGGTGATCAGGTGAAGAGTTTATTTATGGAGATCATTTGAGGTGTCTATGTTAAAGGGGTACTCCACTGCTCAGCGTTTGGAACAAATTGTTCCGAACGCTGGAAACGGCGCCGGGAGCTTGTGATGTCATAGCCCCGTCCCCTCAATGCGAGTCTATGGGAGGGGGCGTGACGGCTGTCACGCCCCCTCCCATAGACTTGCATTGAGGGGACGGGGCATCATGAGGGGCGGGGCTTTGACATCACGAGCACCCGGCCCCAGCGTTCGGAACAGTTTGTTCCAAACGCTGAGCAGCAGAGTACCCCTTTAAGGTGGCAATCTATGGAGACCAGAGGAGGTGTCCATGTACAGAGATCAATGGAGGTGTTTATCTATGGAGATCTTAAGTCAAACTCATATATGACCTTTGGTGGACAAGTCTATCTTAATTGTAAAGCTATCTACTGTAAATTTTGAATTTTTTTACCTTTTTTCACAAGGAATTGGTTTTCCGTAAATGCTACGTATCTATTAAAATATGTTTGATAAATACAAGGCACACAATTTTAGGAACTTAAAGGGGTTGTCTGGTTAAGAAAAGAACAACATTTCTTCTCTACTAGAAAGGCGTCTCTCATTAAGAGCTATCTGTCTCTGGAGGACTCAGCATGTCTGTGTATTATATAGAAAGCCAATGGGCATCGTGTAATGCTTCATCTTCCCTGTGGGGGTGCTGCAGGGAATCTGTACACTTGTCGTTAGCCTCCCACATAGACCACAGTTAATCAGTGGAGGTTGTGGGACAGCAGATGGTTCCCCCAATGATCTGTTTATTTTTGGGAGAACACCCTAACCAGTTTTATAATGCATAATGATTTTTTAATTATTGCTTATTGTTTTTAGTAATGACAAGTTCTCTCTTTCTGTCTTCTTCCAGAACCCCAATTTTCGAAGGAGCAAGATCTGTTTGCCAGTGTTAATAGCACACGAGTGAGACTCAATCTGATTGGTTGGAATGATGGAGGGTGCCCAATCACATCTTTTAACCTTGAGTACCGACCGTTTGGCACCACGGTGTGGACCCTGGCACAGAGGACGTCCCTGTCTAAATCATATATTCTGTATGACCTGCAGGAGGCGATGTGGTATGAACTGCAGATGAGAGTGTGCAACAGTGCTGGCTGTGCCGAGAAACAGGCCAATTTTGCAACGCTGAATTATGATGGCAGTAAGTAGTGTATGAGTACTATTCGTAGTATTTAGTGATGGATGTAAGATTCTTTTGGATTATAAAATGTATTTTTATAGCTTGTGAATATTAAAGGAGTACTCCAGTGTCTGATCGTGGGGGCTCTGACCCCTGGAGAACCCCCCCCACCCCCCTATGATCTCTTACACGGCAACCCGGCAGTCTCCAGGAAAGGAGTGTGTCCCCTCCATGTATCTTTATTGGAGAGTCAGAATGCTGTATCTCTGGCACATCCACAGAGATACATGGAGGGGGCGTGTTGGGCGCCACTTTGTGCGGGGGCAACACGCCCCCTTCCTGTGGACTGCCAGGGTGCCGTGCAGTAGATTGCAGGGGGTCCCAGCGGTCGTAGCCTCTGTGACCAGACACATATCCTCTATCTTTTGCATAGCGGATACGTGTTCCTGCTCAGGAGTACTACTTTTTATAAAACTTACAATAATAAGTAACCTAAACATGCTGTATATTCTACTGTGGAAATTCCCCTTTTATTCTTACACATGGGAGCATTATAGAAGTTACTGTATATTCCTTTACATAGAAGTATTAGATTAGTAAGAGTATATTTATCCAAATAGGAGTTATATAATAGTAGTTATATTCTTGCATATGTGGTTGCCCAGTACGGGATGGTGGTGCCCCATATCTTTTTTCACAATTCTTATGTGATTTTCACCCCAATATTTATTTTTAACAGCATACAAATGACTGTTGTCTCAGATATTTCCCAGGTTGCAATGCGGCCGAGACCTGACTCACTAGTCAGCTGATGACAGGGAGCCTGTCTGCTTCAATGGGTGGAGGGATCACTTGGTGGGAGAGAGATCAATCTGCAACTAATCAGCAACAGCTGTAGGCACCCTGATTGAAAACCACAGGTCTTTTGAATGGATGCAGCTCATTTATGTTTCAATAGGTGGGGTGGCTGATGTGAGGAAAATTGAATTATTGGACTTGTAGTCAAAAAAAGTAAAGTCAAACAGGAATTACCAGTTCACAAATAGCTAGACACAATGTTATGGTAATCTCACAACAAGACAAGCGCATGTCCATTACTGTCTGCCAGGTACATATTAAAATCACTTTATGGTGGATAACCCCTTTAAGTGCAAGTAAGCTAAACCTGCAATAATTGTCAGTCACCAGTCAAGTCGTCTGTCTAGTCAACGTGGCCTGCACTAAATTACCCAGTCCTACTACAAGTCCCAGCGAGCCTGCAAGGTCTCTGAGTCACTGGTCACCTCCTTGGGCCCTGGCAGAACTGTAAAGACTTTACCTACTGTCTACCCTTAGCAAAGTTACCGTTGTCCGTAACTTGGCGTCGGAGTCTTTATTGCCCCTGTGCCTAGCCCAGGATCGAGAGGTATACCTTTTGGTGGTAAACCACGCCCTGGCGTCAAGGGGTTAATACCATCTGCCCCTAGGGTAACAACATCTGCCCTGCACCTCACACCGCGCCACATATATATATATATATATATATATATATATATATTCTTGTATGTAGGAGCAGTATTATAGTAGTTATATTCTTGTATATAGGAGACAGTATTATAGTAGTTATATTCTTGTATATAGGGGGCAGTATTATAGTAGTTATATTCTTGTATATAGGAGCAGTATTATAGTAGTTATATTCTTGTATATAGGAGCAGTATTATAGTAGTTATATTCTTGTATATAGGAGCAGTATTATAGTAGTTATATTCTTGTATATAGGGGGCAGTATTATAGTAGTTATATTCTTGTATATAGGAGCAGTATTATAGTAGTTATATTCTTGTATATAGGAGCAGTATTATAGTAGTTATATTCTTGTATATAGGGGGCAGTATTATAGTAGTTATATTCTTGTATATAGGGGGCAGTATTATAGTAGTTATATTCTTGTATATAGGAGCAGTATTATAGTAGTTATATTCTTGTATATAGGAGACAGTATTATAGTAGTTATATTCTTGTATATAGGAGACAGTATTATAGTAGTTATATTCTTGTATATAGGGGGCAGTATTATAGTAGTTATATTCTTGTATATAGGAGCAGTATTATAGTAGTTATATTCTTGTATATAGGAGCAGTATTATAGTAGTTATATTATTGTATATAGGAGACAGTATTATAGTAGTTATATTCTTGTATATAGGGGCAGTTTTATAGTAGTTATATTCTTGTATATAGAGGCAGTATTATAGTAGTTATATTCTTGTATATAGGAGACAGTATTACAGTAGTTATATTCTTGTATATAGGAGCAGTATTATAGTAGTTATATTCTTGTATATAGGAGCAGTATTATAGTAGTTATATTCTTGTATATAGAGGCAGTATTATAGTAGTTATATTCTTGTATATAGGAGCAGTATTATAGTAGTTATATTATTGTATATAGGAGACAGTATTATAGTAGTTATATTCTTGTATATAGGGGCAGTATTATAGTAGTTATATTCTTGTATATAGGAGCAGTATTATAGTAGTTATATTCTTGTATATAGGAGCAGTATTATAGTAGTTATATTATTGTATATAGGAGACAGTATTATAGTAGTTATATTCTTGTATATAGGGGCAGTATTATAGTAGTTATATTCTTGTATATAGAGGCAGTATTATAGTAGTTATATTCTTGTATATAGAGGCAGTATTATAGTAGTTATATTCTTGTATATAGGAGACAGTGTTATAGTAGTTATATTCTTGTATATAGGAGCAGTATTATAGTAGTTATATTCTTGTATATAGGAGCAGTATTATAGTAGTTATATTCTTGTATATAGAGGCAGTATTATAGTAGTTATATTCTTGTATATAGGAGCAGTATTATAGTAGTTATATTATTGTATATAGGAGACAGTATTATAGTAGTTATATTCTTGTATATAGGAGCAGTATTATAGTAGTTATATTCTTGTATATAGGAGCAGTATTATAGTAGTTATATTCTTGTATATAGGGGGCAGTATTATAGTAGTTATATTCTTGTATATAGGAGCAGTATTATAGTAGTTATATTCTTGTATATAGGAGCAGTATTATAGTAGTTATATTCTTGTATATAGGAGACAGTATTATAGTAGTTATATTCTTGTATGTAGAGGCAGTATTATAGTAGTTATATTCTTGTATATAGAGGCAGTATTATAGTAGTTATATTCTTGTATATAGGAGACAGTGTTATAGTAGTTATATTCTTGTATATAGGAGCAGTATTATAGTAGTTATATTCTTGTATATAGGAGCAGTATTATAGTAGTTATATTCTTGTATATAGAGGCAGTATTATAGTAGTTATATTCTTGTATATAGGAGCAGTATTATAGTAGTTATATTATTGTATATAGGAGACAGTATTATAGTAGTTATATTCTTGTATATAGGGGCAGTATTATAGTAGTTATATTCTTGTATATAGGAGCAGTATTATAGTAGTTATATTCTTGTATATAGAGGCAGTATTATAGTAGTTATATTCTTGTATATAGGAGGCAGTATTATAGTAGTTATATTCTTGTATGTAGAGGCAGTATTATAGTAGTTATATTCTTGTATATAGGAGCAGTATTAAAGTAGTTATATTCTTGTATATAGGAGGCAGTATTATAGTACTTATATTCTTGTATATAGGAGTAGTATTATAGTAGTTATATTCTTGTATATAGGAGCAGTAGTATAGTAGTTATATTCTTGTATATAGGATCAGTATTATAGAAGTTATATTCTTGTATATAGGGGGCAGTATTATAGTAGTTACATTCTCGTATATAGGGGACAGTATTATAGTAGTTATATTCTTGTATATAGGAGCAGTATTATAGTAGTTATATTCTTGTATATAGGAGCAGTATTAAAGTAGTTATATTCTTGTATATAGGAGCAGTATTATAGTAGTTATATTCTTGTACATATAGGACTGTATTATCCTAGTTAGAAATTTGTTTTTGTTTAATTACCTTTAACTTTGAATGTTTACTGTACTATTGATGTTAGTTTTAACTGGAATTGCACTTTAAATGTTAATAATTAAACTAGAGTAAGACAATAGCTTTTACTTTCAGAGAATTTAGTCAGAGAGTTGACATTCTGAAAACAGAAATACCGTAAGTTGACTTGGCAATTTTTTGTCTTCTTGACAGTTTAAGTGCTGAATGCAAAAATAGTAGGGTGACAGCCAAGAGCGTGCGCGGCATTTTGGCAGACCGTGTGGCTCATTTGGGGCCCTCGTAGAAACAAGGTCCCTTCCTGGTTGGTCCCATTCATTTTTCTATTAATAAGAAACTGTGCAGAATTCCTTTCTCTAGGGAACTACATTGTCAGCGAATCAATAGAGGAAGTATAGACCAATGGGTCATGGAAAGAAAGGGAAAAAACACCAGATCTTTCTGTCCTGGGGGCCAAAACAGACACCATAATGAGAGGGCCTATTTTAGTATTTGCTATGGAGTCCCCTTTCTTCGGTGTATGCCACTGCTGACAGATCTTGAAGATTCTAGGCCCCATTGCAAAATCTGGAACATATTAAATTCCATATAGCCCTTATATACAAATGAAGCCTAACAAGCAATACCCTATCACTGGCTTAGACTGGTAGGAGCTTGGAGTCACTGCTGTAGGACTCCCAGGAATAGGTTGTTGTTACAGTCCTTCCAGATGGACAGGAGTTGTCCAGACTGGATAATTCCTTCAATTATCAACTTCATCTTCTGTCTATCTTTAAAGGGGTTCTCCACACCTAGACATCTTATCCCCTATCAAAAGGATAGGGGATAAGATATCTGATCGCGAGGGTCCCGTCGCTGGGGACCCCGCGATCTCCCTCCTACACCCAACGTTCGTTTAGAGTGTGGGGTGCAGCACTGGAGGCTCGTGACATCACGTCCACGCCCCCTCAATGCAAGTCTATGGGAGGGGGTGTGACATCCGTCACACCCCCTCCCATATACTTGCATTGAGGGGACGTGGCCTTGACCTCATGAGCAGAGCGTGCCTGTGACGTCACAAGCCTCCACCCCACATCACCAATCGCTCCGTGCATCAGATGTCTGGGGTGCCGCAGCCGAGATTACGGGGGTCCCCAGCGGCGGGACCCCGACGATCAGACATCTTATCTCCTATCCTTTGGATAGGGGATATGATGTCTAGGAGCGGAATACCCCTTTAAGCAAAAATGGGGAAAATTCCTTGGTGGAGCAAAAGTTCCAACTAATATTTCCGGAATATTCTTCCAACTTTATGCAATCAGACTCCTTCAGAAAGCAAAGTTTTCATGTACATAATAATTTCCGCTCCTAGCAAAAGAAATAAAGAAAACCGCAGAAGTTTGGTTTCCGCCATTTGTCCAGACAATCCATCAAAACACCTAATTGTATTTTATAAATGCGATTTCGGTGCCTCCAGTGGGAGGTGTAATAGGACGTCGCCTGGCATCGCTCCGGAGCCAGAGCTGGATCTTCTGCAGTCACACACAAAACTGAAGTATTTGCTTTGCTTAAATTCCATTTGTCTCTTCTCGTGATCGGCTTTGAAATGTTCCCGGAGTCCCGTTGAACTGTAAGATTTATGATGGTGATTACTGTGTTTGATGCTGGTGATGAGCTAATGGAGATCAATGGGTCTGATACTGTACAAAGGGCTGGGAAATCTCTGCAGAGAGTCCTGAATGTGCCGGGAAGGCTGTGGGATCAGACCACCGCGTAATGCGCCACTTTCATCTATTTTATCTTCTCAGTTTCCGATTCTGTATATAGTAATTGGTGGAGAAAAATATGTGGAGGGTGAGTGACCGTTCTCTGTACCATCGTGGGATTTGTTGTAGCCATCCTATTCATACCATCCTAATTTTTAGGATATGTTAATAGCTGCCAGCTTGACACCATGCTACTCTTACTACCTACTGTATGTGTTCCTTTTTGGGAGAAGGCAGTTGACTATTTGTTTCTTGGGACTGCCGTATTTATAATATTCTGTTCATGGGAGATAAGGGTTGCCATCTTCCTATCTCCCCCCCCCCCCCCCCTGATGATCGCTCTTTTGCATTTTGTCGCCCCTGTACTGTGCTTTAACATTATGCCCTTACGTATTCTTCCCTTTTTAAAGGGGTACTCTGCCCCTAGACATCTTATCCCCTATCCAAAGAATAGGGTATAAGATGTCTGATCGCGGGGGCTCGCTGCTGGGGACCCCCCGCGAGGCACCCCAGACATCCAGTGCACAGAATGAACTTCGCTCTGTGCCGGATGACTGGCTATGTTGGGCGGTGGCTCGTGACGTCACAGCCACGCCCCGCTCGGGATGTCATGGCCATGCCCCCTCAATGCAAGTCTATGGGAGGGGGCGTGGCGGCTAACTGGCGATGCGGGGCAGAGGCTCGTGACGTCACCGCCACACCCTGCTCGTGACATCACGACCATGCCCCCTCAATGCAAGTCTATGGGAGGGGGCGTGGCGGCCGTCACGCCCCCTCCCATTGACTTGCATTTAGGGGGCATGGCCGCGACATCGCGAGCGTGGGTGTGGCCGTGATGTCACGAGCCTTCAATGCTGCACCCGACGCTCTAAACGAATGGCGGGTGCAGCTGGGAGATTGCTGGGGACCTCAGCGGCGGGAACCCTGAGATCAGACATCTTATCCCCTATCCTTTAGATGGCAGAGTACCCCTTTAAGGCATATGCCTTCTTGCCCATTTGTTCCTGATATCCAGAGTTCCGCCTGCATCGCTGGTTGCCAGAAAACAGCATTAGGATGGAAGGATGAGTCCAGCATCAGCACAGGTCATGGCTCTGATGTAGGGACAGTTTTACCATACTGAGTGCTCCACTGTGGTATTAGGGATGGGCCAATAAGAAGATATAGACCCAGATTTATCAAACTCTTGAGAAAAAGTAGAGTGATTTTGCTTCAGTAACCAATCACAGCTCAGCTTTCACTTTACCTCAGCTTGTTAGCTGAGCTGTGATTGGTTGTTGTGATCTCTCCACTTTTTCTCTCACACAGTTTGATAAATCTGGGCCATAGTGTATTAGGTGTTGAGGGTAGAGGGTGGTGCGGCAGTGATTGTATGTAGTGCTAGAAGGCCCTAATGAGTTTATCGCAGAGCATCAGGCCTATTTGCAGGTGCCAGGAGACAAGCGAGTGGGGCGGGCCGATACCAAATGATTGAGGGTCACCGAGTCTTATCGGTGCAGAAAGAGGGTAGACCTGCGAAGAGAAAGGCTATCTGTCCTGGAATGGCCTATTCTCCTAACTATACAGAATAAGTTGGACAGAAAGGGGGACTACTTGAAGAATATAGGGGCCCATGCACACTACCAATTTTCAAAGCAGAATCTGCCTGCAGCAGACTACCATTGATCTCAATGGGATTTTGATGCTTTGCTAAAATATGAAAGTTCTATAGAGGAACTTCCGAGGTGGATCCGGATCCCACCAAAAGAATGAATATGCTTGTTCTTTTGGTGGAATTATGTCAGTAAAAGCCCTTTGTTAAAAAAAAAAAAAAAAAAAAAAAAATTCCTGGAATACCCCTTTAAACATCGTGTTATTCAAATATTGACAACCTGTTTTGGGGATAATTGTTATATTGCTAATGCAGATTATCTTAAATGTTCCATTAAAGAGGCGGTGCGCCATTAAACTGGAACTGTATTTGCCACTGTTAGATTTCAGGTAAGGTTGTGTCTCACACTCCAGGTTATGCATGCAGCTCTGGATGTGACTGGAGTGAAATACAGAAATACCACTTGTTAGATATTACACATCCAATTTCTCTGAAGTTTGGTTTTCATTTAAAGGGGTACTCCACTGCCCCAGCATTCAGAACGCTTTGTTCGGAAAGCTGGGTGCGGGCTGCGGGGGTTATGTGATGTGACGCCACGCCCCCTCAATGCAACTCTATAGGAGGGACCATGGCAGCCGCTACACCCCTTCCTATATACTTGCATTGAGGGTGTGTTGTGACGTCACGACCCACACAGCCTGCACCCAGCGTTCGGAGTAAAATGTTTTGCATGGTGGGGCAGTGGAGTACCCCTGTAAGATTCCATTGATGTATATAATTGAAACAAACTTGACTTTTGAAGAAGATTCTTCATTATTTAAGTTATTTGAAGTCATTGCACTATTGGAAATCCCCATTTATTCAGGCTAGGACATTACCCCAGCTTTATATTATAGAGGAATAATCAGGAGCTTTCATCCTGTGGTGCGGGTGTGTTATATCGGTCTCCAGACACTTGGACTGTAGTAAATTCTTGTAATAAGCAGCAGGTTAATGTTGTGTATGTGAGCAGCATCCCTGCACATATAGTGAATTATGAGGCTATAAGAGCAAGGGCTAAAAATTCATCATAGATACTGGTCAACCATAACATTAAAATCACCTGCCTGATATTGTGCCACCAAACAGCTCTGGCTCAACGATGCATGGACTCCACAATACCTCTGAAGGTGCCCTTTGGTATCTGGTACCAAGGTTTTAGCAGTAGATCCTGTAAGGTGTGAAGTGCGGCTTGAATGGATGGGATTTGTTTCTCCAGCACATCCCACAGATAATCAATCGATTGGAGATCTGGGGAATTTGGAGGCCAAATCACCATTTGTCTCTTTGTCATGTTCTTCAATCCTGAACAATGTCTGCAATGTGGCCGGGGGGCATTATCATGCTGAAAGAGGCCACTTTATTAAGGGGATCCCACTGCCATGAAAAGGGGAGGGCTGCTATGTACAATGTTTAGGATGGTAACACGTGTTACAGTAACATCCACTTAATGCCAAGACCAAGGTTTCCCAGCAGAACATTGCCCATCACACCGCCACCACCAGCTTGTCTTCCTACCATTGTAAATCCTGGTGCCATCTCTTCCCCAGGTAATCGACGAACACACACACTTGGCCATCCACATAATTGAAAATCTAATCCATTAGACCAGGCGCCATCTTCCATTACTCCATGATCAAGACTTAAAGGATATCTGCAGTGTTTGACACTAATACCCTATCCGCAGGATAGGGGAAAAGTGTCTGATCGCAGGGCGTCCGAATGCTGGCATCCCCTGCGATCTACTGTACGGGGCCCTGGCTCTGCCACCTCCTTGTACGGAAGAGGTGGAGATGCTTAGCGCTGTATGAGGGGGCGTGCTGTCGACCTCAGTAAGGACACGCGCATTAGCCGTGCAGATCCACGGCAATGCCAGGTCCCCGTACGGGAGATCACGGGGGGTCCCAGTGGTCGGACCCCCTGCGATCAGACACTTATCCCCTATCCTTTAAAGGTACCACTTCAAGGTACTATTTCAAACACTATGGCCATGTTCACCTGCTTGTCCAGAAGTAAACACTTCAACTTGCCCTCACTATACAAGTAGCTTAATAACAACCACCCAACAAAACAAACTCCAAATACGTTACCGCACACAACTGCCAGTTGTCACTAAGTCTGTTTTTGAAGCTCCAACCTTCCGGAGTAGAAAAACCATCAAAAGGTCCGGTTCCTCTCAGCCTCTTCAGGCAGATTGACTCTCAGCTATCCATTTCGCCCGGTGATCAGCTGTCTTCAGCACCCGTGCTCATTTGGGCCCATCCAAAAATCTGGCATGTCCCAGGAAGCAAAATGAAAGGCGACACTACCAATCCTGCCTTTCATTCCATAAAAATCCAGGAGAGAAAATAGGACCTACCAAAAGTCCCTAGCATCTATACTCTGCTAGAGGATTTAATGGGGTATTCTGCTGCTCAGTGTTTGGAACAAACAGTTTCGAACGCTGGTGCTGGCGCCGGGAGCTCGTGACATCATAGCCCCACCCTCTCATGACATCATGCCCTCCCCCTCAATGCAAGTCTATGGGAGGGGGCGTGACAGTCGTCACGCCCCCTCCCATAGACTTGCATTGAGGGGGTGGGGCGTGATGTCATGAGGGGGCGGGGCTATAATGTCATGAGCTCCCGGCGCCGGCTCCAGCGTTTAACTCTTTACTGAATTTTTCCATCAGCCAGCTCTCCCTGGCCTGAAAACTGGATGTTACATATGACAGGTACTTTGAGGAAAAACAGCAATCCTGTGTATCATATATAGTATATATTCTTATAGTCACTATATGAAGACTTCCAAGTGATTTTCAGATGGACTTTCACATATAGTAGGATATGGTCTGACAAGACAAATTCTGTGCCAATCTCTTTTTTGTGCCGTTATATATTCCATCTTCTGCCTCCAGCTATGAGGGTCTCCATGTGGAACACATTTTTGAAAAGCTTCTCCCTCCGCTCATTTGCTTATTCTACAAGTCATTTAGATACTTTGTGCTTGGCCCCATTATCAATGTCTGCGAGCAGATTTTATCCCATGGACTAATTACAATCGGCGATATTCCGCAATGCCCTTTGTTTTTTCTGCCAGGCATCTTCTACTTATCGTCTTTTATAAGCTGGCGCAATTCAGACACAGATGGTGCCAGCCACCGAGCCATGGCTTTCCCTAGTGGGGCGACATAGTTTCAGCACCAAGATGTGATACTGCTAATAAAAACATAGTAAACACGTAGAGGGCGAAAGTAATATTTTGTCATTGCCTGAGAAATTAGTTTGTATTTTTTGTAGTACATGGTGTCAACTTTAACCATCAACTTTTATCACTTTATACGTTATATATCTGGTCATTTGCGAAGTACTTTACTGCTGTTCTTTAATCACATGAAGCCTCATTGCGCATTCAACTTCTTGTCGGTGTCTTTTTAGTTCCAACTTCACATTTTCTTGGCACCTCCTGCTGGTTCAGTGTTGGTGCAGAACACCACTATTACCTTTAATTTATCCCATACAGGCTATAGGAAAGGGAAAGTGAAAACCCTTCCCACATACTTAAAGGACAACTGTAGTGGTACACTTTTCTATATGCCCGGGCCTCAAAAATAAACAAAATAAACTCATACATACCTTCCTACGAGCCCCCGTTGGTCCGGCACAGGCCTAAAGGTCCGGCAGTGCTGACATCATTCCACTTCCTGGGGATGGGGATGTCGCAGAGCCGTCGGCGTATCACCGGCCGTAGCGATGTCCCGCCCCGGCTGGTGATAGGCTGAGCCGACTGTCATGTAAGGAGCTCTGGCCGGCTTCTTACATGACAGTCAGGTCAGCCTATCACCATCCGGGCGGGACATCGCTACGGCCGGTGATCCGCCGACGGCTCTGCAGCGTCCCCGTCCCCAGGAAGTGGAATGACGTCAGCACTGCCGGGCCGTGAGGGCTGTGCCGGACCAACGGGGGCTCGTAGGAAGGTATGTATGAGTTTATTTTGTTTATTTTTGAGGCACGGGCATATGTAAAACGGTACCACTACAGTTGTCCTTTAACATTTCTACAGACATTTGAAGTTATGTAGTGCTATAGACTTTTATAAGAATCTAATAGTAGAATTTTCTACTAATGCAAGTGGGTTAGGGTTGTCAAAGGCTGTCGATGGAGAGGGGAAGGGTGAAGAGGGAAAGGAGGGCGAGTTGACTGTTAAGAGCCAGAAGCAGACAGAGAGAGTGCAGACAGAGTATAGAAGTAAGTATTCTATCTCACACCGATGCAGGATTCACAGCTTACACTGCGCAGTACTGCTTAATAATGTTCTTCATGTTGTTGTCGCTCTTGAGGGAGTGTTATAGAAATATAGGCAAGCAGGAGGATCTTTTGCGTGTGGGCAGTGTATGAAAATATCATAACAGCTAGGGACATCTGAAAATTAGAGATAAAGCCTGTAAAGGGAAAACTGGTGAAAAATACCATATACCATGTATTGGAAAGTCTTCAGACACTTTTAGGGCTCGTTCACTTTATCGTCAGTCCATGTTAATTCATGCCCGTTCTCAAATCCGTTTAAGCCTTTTGCAAACTGCTGTAAATAGATCCCATTGATGTCAGTGGGATTTTTATATAATCCTTTGTCACCCTTTTGCACTCGTTTGGTTCATATTCCGTTATTTTTAGCGGAGAAAAGACATTGCATACAGAAACGGATTTATGAAATTTTACATTGAAGTCTATGGCAAACTGATGAGCTTGTAATGTCATGCGTTTGCATCCATTTTTCCAATCTGTTTATGGTCCGTTATTACTTCTGAGCATGCTCAGAAGAGGTGTGAGCAACACACAAACAGATTAAAAACCTTAATGGCACTTAATGGCATCCCTTTGCATCAGTTTTCATCCGTTTGTTAGTATGGTCTGCTTAGCAGCAATGACGGGAGAATACTGGGATGGTAGCGAACGGCCTAATCCTTTTTACATTTTGTTATATTGTGGCCTTGTGCTAAAGGCATTTAGTTGAAGCCCCTTTGGCAGTGATTACAGCCTTCAGTCTGGGCAGGTGATATGTTTCCTCCATAACTGAGGCCAAAAAGTTCAATCTTGTTTTTTATCAGACCAAAGAATCTTGTTTCCTTTCGTAGTCCTTTACATGTTTTTTGAAAACTCCAGGTGGCTTTCATGTGTTATTGCTGAGGAGAGGCTTCTTTCTGGCCTTTCTGCCATAAAGCCCAGATTGTGGAGGCTGCAGTGGACTGGACCTTCTGGAAGTTTTATCCGTCATCACACAGGATCTTTGGAGCTCAGCCAGAGTGACCATTGGGTTCTTGGTCGCCTTTATTACTTATTACTCCCTCCTCCTCCTTGATTACTTCGTTTGGTGAAGAGTCCATCTCTAGGTAGAGTCCTTATTGTCCCCCTCTCATAGCATGGTTTTATGGGGTATTGATTGCAGTAATAATGGGTGATTACTTGAAAACTTTTTTGATTTTGGCACAAGGCATCGATATAACAAAATATAAAAAAAGTGAAAGGGTCTGAAGACTTTTCAAATGCATTGTACATGTTGTATAATGGACAGACATATAACTACTTATCCTGTATACACGCAGGGCAGCTTATCCCGAAAAGTTACAAAAACTACATTTGAAGGGGTACTCCGCTGCTCAGCGTTTGGAACAAACTGTTTCGAATACTGGAGCCGGCATCGGGAGCTCGTGACGTCATAGCCCATCCCCCTCATGATGTCACGCCCCCTCAATGCAAGTCTATGGGAAGGGGTGTGAGGGCTGTCACGCCCCCTCCCATAGACTTGCTTTGAGCGGGTGGGGCGGGATTTCATGAGGGGGCAGGGCGGACGTCACCGTGCCGGCTCCAGCATTCAGAACAGTTTTTTTCAAACGCTAAGCAGCGGAATACCCCTTTAAGTCTTTGTTTAGATGATTTGGAGCTCTTTATGAGAAAAAATCGATCTAAACATATATCAATATATTAGTCAGTAGCACTCCGCTCATTTTCGTAGACATTACAGAGAGACGTTCTCAAGCATGCCCCCTTCTATCACCTCTTAGAGTAGGATCTCAGAGTTAGGAAATACTGCATTCAGGGTATATCATACGGGTCTAAGATAGGAAGGAAAGACTGGGTCTGGAATTATTGAAAATGTGGAGGATTATTACAATCCACCCTCAGAGTGTGGGTGCAGCAGAAGTTGGCCAATGCTCGTTCCGTCAATGGCCTTCTTTCCCAATCTCCCCGTAGTCATCCCAGAATGCATGTGTTCGGAATAATGATGAGAGGGTAGTAAGCCAATGCCAGACAGCTCTCACCCTGAGGACAAAAGGATCAGGTATGATTAAATCCAACTGCCTGATCCTTTACTGCCTTAATCTTTTATCTTGCCGAAATTGGCCGATTCAACGGACATTGGGGGAGATTTATCAAAACCTGTCCAGAGGAAAAGTTGCTGAGTTGCCCATATCAACAAATCAGATTGCTTCTTTCATTTTTAACAAGGCCTCTGCAAAATGAAAGAAGCGATCTGATTGGTTGCTATGGGCAACTCAGCAACTTTTCCTTTGCACGGGTTTCGATAAATCTCCCCCATTAACCTTATATGTGTGGCCAGTTCAAGTTTTGACTTTTATATAGCACTTCTTTTGCAATTTACAGTTCCTTGCTTATGAACTTTAGAAAAGCTATATTTGAGTTGGGGGGGGGGGGTCCCCTCTGCTTATGTGTGTGTGAGAACGAATCGGTCATTACTCAGCTACCCGGCGTCTCGTCTGGACTGGACTTCAGATTGATGTACTAGTCGGCTGCGTATTGCGGCGGTTACCTGGTGCAGAGTGTGCGCTCGCTCTTATCAGCCGCGTCCTTATTGACTCATTTATCATCACTGCCACAAGATGTTCCATTAAGTAGGGACCATTCAGCGAATTATACCCCAGAGTCGGCTAGAGGTCTATACTTCTTGGCAACATTTAGCATTTTACAATCAAAATTCTTTAATAGATTTTAAAAGAAAGTTTGTGTACTTGTTTTATCTTCCTTTATTTCTTCTGAAGGACATGTAGATAAGGAAAAACTAACAAACCGGGTCCTTATAAAGCCCAAGGAGCAGGGCTCCCCATTAAAATGCTGGCCAGGACCGGCTGACCATTAATGTGTCTTGGTCCTCCCGAATCCCTCCCAAAAGATGATGTTGGGTTGAGTAGGCTCGACCATGTTGGCTCAGCCGTGTCAAGTATTCATGTACGTAGGTGGATCGTACAAGATGTTGGACCAATGAGCTTTTACTTATAGCTATCTAACATGTGTGACTAGCTTATGGGGGTACTCCGCTGCTCAGCGTTTGGAACAAACTGTTCCGAACGCTGGAGCCGGCGCAGGGAGCTCATGATGTCATAGCCCCGCCCCTCATGACGTCACACCCCCACCCCCTCAATGCAAGTCTATGGAAGGGGGCGTGGCAGCTGCCACGCCCCCTCCCATAGACTTGCATTGAGGGGGTGGGGCGTGATGTCATGAGGGGGCGTGGCTATGACATCACGAGTTGCCGGCTCCATCGTTCGGAACAGTTTGTTCCAAACGCTGAGCAGATGAGTACCCCTTTAACTGGTTTAAACATTATATATTTCTTGAAGGAACTAACCAGACCCTCTTTGGTATGTACTGTATTAACCCAGTCTTGTTCACACAGCTGATTTGACTGTAACAGTGTATCATGAATACCTACACTATCAAACATGGCAGCTGTGTGAGCAGGACTAAGCTTAGGGATTGGTTGAGCAGGCCCTTACTTGTATCGAAATTTAAAGGGGTATTCCAGGCAAAAACATTTTATGCCCTATCCAAAGAATAGGGGATAAGGTGTCTGATCACAGAGGGCCTGCTGCTGAGACTCCCCGCGATCTCCCTGCAGCACCAACATTCTATGCGGGTGCTGAATCTCCAGTTTCGGAAACCTCCCGATTTGCGGGACTGGGGACGTGAAATCACGCCCCCTCCCATAGACATGAATGGAGGGGGCATGGCACGACGTCACGTCCCCAGTCCCGGAAACACGGAGGTTTCCGAAACTAGAGACACAGTCTCCGCATAGAATGCGGGTGCTGCAGGGAGATTGCGGGGGGTCTCAGCAGCGGGCACCCCACGATCAAACATCTTATGCCCTATCCTTTGGATAGGGGATAAAATGTTTTTGCCCGGAATACCCCTTTAAGTAGGGCCGGGCACATCATAACAACAAAATCAGGTCAGGAGTTTACATGTTTTGTTAATTGTTTATTCAATGGAAAAACCCTTTAATATCACTAGGATATGCCATAACGATATAAGCAGGAATCCTTACACTTGGACCTTCAATGATTCTGAGGAGGAGAAGGACCAAGGTCCCTTTAAGCAGTTTGGGTCCTTGTGGCTCCCAACTGTACAAGAAACTACAGTGGCTCTTTATTCCAGAAGCAGAAGGGTCATGACAATCAAACCCCCAATGATCAGAAAGTAATGTCGTATCCCAACAATATGAAATCTATGTCTCGTTCCCTTGTTGGGGATGGAGTAAGGCCTCTATTTGTGAGATGCCTAAGGGCCTACCGGATTGAAATTGTCCATCTTTAAAGATTGACAAAATCACCATAAAAGGGAAGAGTGAATTATGGATAACTTGTAACACACAGACTTGTCTTATATGTCTCTTCTTTGTCTAAAATCTTTCCGCTCTTCACAGGTACGATCCCCCCACTCATCAAATCCACTGAGACCAGTGAAGAAGGACTGTCCACAAACAAGGGGATAAAAATGCTGGTCACCATTTCCTGTATCCTGATCGGCGTCCTGCTGCTTTTCGCGTTACTGCTGATTGTCCGGCGTAGAAGACGAGAGCAGAGACTGAAGAGGCTGAGAGGTAATCGAATTTTTGGGCATCATTGAAAGGATATCGGTGCTATACATGAGGCTGCCTCTCCATGCTAGGTCCCTCCTGTTAAGAGGACAAGGTTTAGAAGAAGGCAGGGTGAAACATGGATCCTTACAGCTTCAGGATATAAGACAATCATTAAAGGGGTACTCCGATGGGAAAAGTGGGACAATTCCTACCCTTACAACTGCGATGGTACTACCAGGAAATTCTCAAGTTCATAAGGGAACACCAGCTGAAGGGTCTCAAGCCCGACTTGTGGAAACCAAAGATTGTCCACAAGCTCATCCGAGCAAAGGATTCAGAGGAGTCTATTCCAGGGCTCTCCGAATCCACAGCAAAGACAGTATGGAAATCTGTGGCTTCCAGCTGGCTTATCAATGGGCACAAGGACTTGGCATGGATGGCCGTTCAGGAGGCTCTGCCCCTGAGAACTTAAAGGGGTACTCCGGTGGAAAATATTTTTTTAAATCAACTGGTGCCAGAAAGTTGAACAGATTTGTAAATTACTTCTATTAAAAAATCTTAATCCTTCCAGTACTTATTAGCTGCTGAATGCTACAGCGGAAATTCTTTTCTTTTTGCAACACAGTGCTCTCTGCTGACATCTCTGTCCATTTTAGGAACTGTCCAGAGCAGCATATGTTTGCTATGGGGATTTTCTCCTGCTCTGGACAGTTCTTAAAATGGGCAGAGATGTCATCAGAGAGCACTGTGGTCATGATGTCAGCAGAGAGCTCTGTGTTCCAAAAAGAAAAGAATTTCCTCTGTAGCATTCAGCAGCTAATAAGTACTGGAAGGATTAAGATTTTTTAATAGAAGTAATTTACAAATCTGTTTCACTTTCTGGCACCAGATGATTTAAAAAATAAATAAATAAAAAAAAAGTCTTCCGCCAGAGTACCCCTTTAAGGGGAGTAAAATAATGGTAGATGAAAAACTGGAGCTTATTTGCTCTCTGTTTACTGATAGGGAGGGTGGGGAAGACATCTTGGAGCTAAAGGCTATAACATGACGTAAGTAGAGAAAATAGAGATTAATTTTATAGCCAGAAAGGTTAATGTTGAATTGTAAATGCCAGGCTTGGCTTGCAGCCCATTATTTGTCATTAAGTCAATTTTTACTCCTGGGAACCTCATGAATAATATTTCTTCAGAAAGTCATGTCTTCTGTCTGGGTCTTCAGGGAGGTTCATGATTTGTGTGACCTATCCATCTTGGTGGAAATTATTACTTTCTTACTGTGAAGGGCGCAATGCAGCTGGTTTGAGGCACTTGGAGAGAGGAGACTTAGGCCTGGTTAATCCCATCGCTGTCTCTAGAACCTATACTGGACTCCTATCTTCAGGAGATCACTTGGCTGCCCATTTCCAGAAATTGTACCCTTCACCCTCATATTAGTAACATCTATGTCATTAAAGGGGTACTATGCTGCTCAGCGTTTGGAACAAACTGTTCCGAACGCTGGAGCCGGCGCCGGGAGCTCGTGACATAATAACCCCGCCCTTCATAACAACACACCCTGCCCCCTCAATGCAAATCTGTCTGAGGGGGCGTGACTGCTGTCACACCCCCTCACATAGACTTTCATTGAGGGGGCGAGGCTATGATCTCCCGGCGCCAGCTCCAGCTTTTGGAACAGTTTGTCCCAAATGCTGAGCAGCAGAGTACCCCTTTAATATACAGGGTGGGCCATTTATGTGGATGCGCCTTAATAAAATGGGAATGGTTGGTGATATTAATTTCCTGTTTGTGACACATTAGTATATGTGAGGGGGGGGGGGACTTTTCAAGATGGGTGGTGATCATGGCGGCCATTTTGGAGTCGGACATTTTGAATCCAACTTTAGTTTTTTTAATAGGAAGAGGGCCATGTGACACTTCAGACTTATTGGGAATTTCACAAGAAAAACCATGATGTGCTTGGATTTAACGTAACTTTATTCTTTCATGAGTTATTTACAAGTTTCTGACCACTTATAAAATGTGTTCATTGTGCTGCCCATTGTGTTGGATTGTCAATGCAACCCTCTTCTCTATATACTGCTATATACTACTATATACACCGCAGGAGAAATGCTAGCACAGGCTTCCAGTATCCGTATACACTGCTATATACTACTATATACACCGCAGGAGAAATGCTAGCACAGGCTTCCAGTATCCGTATACACTGCTATATACTACTATATACACCGCAGGAGAAATGCTAGCACAGGCTTGCAGTATCCGTATACACTGCTATATACTACTATATACACCGCAGGAGAAATGCTAGCACAGGCTTCCAGTATCCGTATACACTGCTATATACTACTATATACACCGCAGGAGAAATGCTAGCACAGGCTTCCAGTATCCGTATACACTGCTATATACTACTATATACACCGCAGGAGAAATGCTAGCACAGGCTTCCAGTATCTGTATACACTGCTATATACTACTATATACACCGCAGGAGAAATGCTAGCACAGGCTTCCAGTATCCGTATACACCGCTATATACTACTATATACACCGCAGAAGAAATGCTAGCACAGGCTTCCAGTATCCGTATACACTGCTATATACTACTATATACACCGCAGGAGAAATGCTAGCACAGGCTTCCAGTATCCGTATACACTGCTATATACTACTATATACACCGCAGGAGAAATGCTAGCACAGGCTTCCAGTATCCGTATACACTGCTATATACTACTATATACACCGCAGGAGAAATGCTAGCACAGGCTTCCAGTATCCGTATACACTGCTATATACTACTATATACACAGCAGGAGAAATGCTAGCACAGGCTTCCAGTATCCGTATACACCGCTATATACTACTATATACATTGCAGGAGAAATGCTAGCACAGGCTTCCAGTATCCGTATACACCGCTATATACTACTATATACACCGCAGGAGAAATGCTAGCACAGGCTTCCAGTATCCGTATACACCGCTATATACTACTATATACATTGCAGGAGAAATGCTAGCACAGGCTTCCAGTATCCGTAGTTTCAGGTGCTGCAGAATGGGCAAAACAAAAATTGGAACAGGAACCTCAGTTTATGTAGAAGATTTTGTTCAGTGATGAGGAAACTTTTATGTGAATGGTGAAGTTAACAAACAAAACCACCGCTATTGGTCTGACACTAACCCACATTGGATAGATCCCTCCAAGACTGTTGGAACACAAAAATTGATGGTATGGTGTGGTATATGGGGTACAAAGATAGTGGGGCCATTCTTCATCAATGGAAACCTCAAGGCCACTGGATATGTGAAATTGCTACATGATGATGTGTTTCCCTCTTTATGCACTGAAGCTGGAACGTCCCCTGAGTTTTTCCAGCAAGATGGTCACCACCACATTATGGGTGTCAGGTCCGAGCATTCCTAGATGAACAGTTTCCTGGAAAGTGGATTGGTCGTCGTGGGCCAGTTGAATGGCCCCCAAGGTCTCCCGATCTGACCCCCTTAGACTTTAATCTTTGGGTTCATCTGAAGGCAATTGTCTATGCTGTGAAGATACGAGATGTGCAGCACCTAAAACTATGGATACTGGAAGCCTGTGCTAGCATGCGGTGTATATAGTAGTATATAGCAGTGTATACGGATACTGGAAGCCTGTGCTAGCATTTCTCCTGCGGTGTATATAGTAGTATATAGCAGTGTATACGGATACTGGAATCCTGTGCTAGCATTTCTCCTGCGGTGTATATAGTAGTATATAGCAGTGTATACGGATACTGGAAGCCTGTGCTAGCATTTCTCCTGCGGTGTATATAGTAGTATATAGCAGTGTATACGGATACTGGAAGCCTGTGCTAGCATTTCTCCTGCGGTGTATATAGTAGTATATAGCAGTGTATATGGATACTGGAAGCCAGTGCTAGCATTTCTCCTGCGGTGTATATAGTAGTATATAGCAGTGTATACGGATACTGGAAGCCTGTGCTAGCATTTCTCCTGCTGTGTATATAGTAGTATATAGCAGTGTATACAGATACTGGAAGCCTGTGCTAGCATTTCTCCTGTGGTGTATATAGTAGTATATAGCAGTGTATATGGATACTGGTAGCCTGTGCTAGCATTTCTCCTCCGGTGTATATAGTAGTATATAGCAGTGTATTTGGATACTGGAAGCCTGTGCTAGCATTTCTCCTGCGGTGTATATAGTAGTATATAGCAGTGTATACGGATACTGGAAGCCTGTGTTAGCATTTCTTCTGTGGTGTATATAGTAGTATATAGCAGTGTATACGGATACTGGAAGCCTGTGCTAGCATTTCTCCTGCGGTGTATATAGTAGTATATAACAGTGTATACGGACACTGGAAGCCTGTGCTAGCATTTCTCCTGCGGTGTATATAGTAGTATATAGCAGTGTATACGGATACTGGAAGCCTGTGCTAGCATTTCTCCTGCGGTGTATATAGTAGTATATAGCAGTGTATACGGATACTGGAAGCCTGTGCTAGCATTTCTCCTGCGTTGTATATAGTAGTATATAGCAGTATATAGAGAAGAGGGTTGCATTGACAATCCAACACAATGAGCAGCACATTGAACACATTTTATAAGTGGTCAGAAACTTGTAAATAACTCATGAAAGAATAAATTTATGTTAAAACCAAGCACATCATTGTTTTTCTTGTGAAATTCCCAATAAGTTTGATGTGTCACATGACCCTCTTCCTATTGAAAAAACAAAAGTTTGATTCAAAATGGCCGACTTCGAAATGGACGCCATGGTCACCACCCATCTTGAAAAGTTTCCCCCTCTCACCTTTACTAATGTGCCACAAACAGGACGTTAATATCACCAACCATTCCCATTTTATTAAGGTGTATCCATATAAATGGCCCACCCTGTATATGCTAAATTAGAGAGAAAACCCAGGAGGTAAAAAAACTGAAGCAGTCTTCCAAAAATGACCATCTTAAATGAGCCAATATGGCTGAGGAATACTTCATTCTCTTGAAAAATGTCAGAGGTGCCCACATTTACGGCCATGACTTTATAGTGTGTGTGTATATATATATATATATATACCGAAATGTGGGAGCGGGCCGGTACTGCAGAGCAAGGACTTTAAGTCCTGGTTGGGTGCTGCGCTTCAACGGGTTCAAACTCCGAAACCATCCTTAAGCAAAGTCCAAACAAGAAGCGGCACTCTGGAGTACAAAGAATAGTGACTTTATCCACCCATTAAGCATGTACGACGTTTCAGCCTCACCATGAGGTCTTTCTCAAGTGTATATTTATATATATATATATATATATATATATATATATGTATGTACATATTATAGTGTGTTGTGTGTGTGTATATATATATATATATATGTGTGTGTGTGTGTAAAATTCTCTTAATTTTATTTTTATTTTAGAGGTTAAACAAGGTAATTCTCCTCAAGACCGATTTATTTCCCACATACAGGCAGAATATTATCGACCCGTTGCATCTTTTGCTGAGAATGACCATATAATGCAGGATGTTTGTCTTCTGGGCACCGCACTTGCCAGTTGAATGTTACTTAGATTACGGAACATCCCAATGCATTGTGCTAAGCGCGAGGGATTTTAATAATGCAGCGTACTGTATAAAGCTACAAAAGTGTCACCGTACACCTTCCTGAAGGGTACCGCTGGCAGTGAAGAAACTTTTGCGTTCTCTCCTTCCAGCTCCTCTCCTACATATATTATTTACAGTCTTGTAAAATGAACCTACTGCGCCTCTCCGGCAGACAGTCTTTTTTATCTTCTTTTCTCTCTCTCGTAGAGCTAATGGGCTCATTGTGCATGATCATTCTCTTAAATTGAATTATTTCCATGCTTTGTAACCTTGGCTTTTATTCGAGAAAAAACACTCCATGATCCAACTTCCCAACGTAGGGGGAAAAAAAAGTCAACAAATCACCGACGGCAGCTTTAGGGGGGAAAATAAAAATGGATTGGATTAAGGCTCGCTGTCTGCAAGATGGATTATTTACATTCGTAATGAGGCATCTGTAATTCTTTGGACAGATTACCGGGCTGGTGCTTTAATTTGGTCATAAATTAACTTTCTCGTTTTTTTGTTTTGTTTTTGTTTCCATATGTGCCACTTGCCAACCCCTATGCTGATCGAATAGCTGAACACTTCTTTTTTTTGTTTAGTGACATCTATCTGTGTCAATCCAAACCCTGGACAAGACATACTGAGGGGAAGTTATCAATGATGGACACCAGAAATTCATGATTTCTTAACCATTGTTTAGAGAATATGAATGATATCACAAAAACTTGAAGCCATTTATTGTCAAACAACTGCGTTTACTATTTTTAAATCATAATAACACAAACTACCCAAATGACCCTGATAAAAAGTTTACATACCCCAGTCCTTAATACCATGTATTGTCCCTTTTAACATCAAGGACAGCTTGAAGTATTTTGTGGTAGTTGTGGATGAGGCTCTTTCTCTACTCAGATGGTAAAGCTGCCCATTCTTCCTGGCAAAAAGCTTCCAATTCCCCTAAATTCTTGGCCTGTCTTGCATGAACTGCACGTTTGAGGTCTCCCCAGAAAGGTCAATGATATTGAGGTCTGGAGACTGAGATGGCCACTCGAGAACCTTCACTTTATTTTGCTGTAGCCAAGGACTTGGCCTTGTGTTTTGGATCATTGTCATGTTGGAATGTCCAAGTACGTCCCATGTGCAGCTTCCTGGCTGAAAGTAGGTTGCGGGTGTCCATGGAGAGGGACAGACCCAAAAATCCAACTTTTGTGCGGTGATGGAACAGATGATGCTGGCAAAGATGCTGTGTAATTTTTTTCTTTTTCAAATTACAATAGTAACATGGGCAACATAAGTTACACAGATTCGGGATATGCTGGACAACGCGTTTTTAGAGGGACCTGACGAAGAGAGGAATCCCTTCTAGAAACGCGTACCATCAAAGGTAACGGCACTATCAGGCACCATCTCTGCGTTTTTTCTTCTTTTTTATACCCCCACCATGTGCAGCTTCCTGGGTGATGAGTGCAAATTGTCCGCCAGTATTTGTTGATACAGCACAGAGACAAGCCTCAAACCTTCTGCCACAAAGTCATTTGGAGTGATGAGACTAAAATTGAACTGTTTGGACACAACTATAAACGCTACATTTGGAGAGGCGTCAACAAAGCCTTTGATGAAAGGTCCACCATTCCTACTGTGAAACATGGTGGTTGATCGCTGATGTTTTGGGGATGTGCGAGCTATATAGGCACAGGAAATTTGGTCAGAATTGATGGCAATATGAATGCAGTAATGTATCAACAAATAATGGCAGACAACTTGCACTCATCATCCAGGAAGCTGAACATGGGACGTACTTGGACATTCTAACATGACAATTATCGAAAACACAAGGCCAAGTTGACCTGTCATTGGCTACAGCAAAATAAAGTGAAGGTTCTGGAGTAGGCATCTCAGTCTCCAGACCTCAATATCATTGACCACTCCGGGGAGACCTCAAAACGTGCAGTTCATGCAAGACAGCCCAAGAATTTAGGGGAACTGGAGGCGTTTTGCCGGAAGGAATGGGCAGCTTTACCATCTGAGTAAATAATGAGCCTCGTCCACAACTACCACAAAAGACTTCAAGCTGTCATTGATGTTAAAGGGGGCAATACATGGTATTAAGGACTGGGGTATGTAAACTTTTCATCAGGGTCATTTGAGTAGTTTGGGTTGTGATTATGATTTATAAAGAGTAAACGCAGTTGTTTGACGATAAATGGCTTCAGCCAACACTAACCATGAGTGAAAGTTTTTGTGTTATCATTCATATTCTCTGAACAATGGTTAAGAAATCATAAATTCTGCAAGTGTATGTAAACTTATGAGCACAACTGTATGCCTCTCCCATGCTTAAACTCTGTGACTGTATTTACAGCGACCACCTCTGCAGGAAGGCTATTCCATTCATTCACTACTCTCTTAGTAAAGTAATACTTACCTCATATTACTGCAGAAACCTTTCCCCTATAATATATAACCAGGTCCTCTTGTGGTAGTTTTGCATCTAAGATTAAAAACTTCATGTTAATAAAAATAAAATAAAGATCCCGCCTTGTACACTAAACTGCTCTTGCCCCCTTATAAACTATGGGGCAATGTGCAAAAATTCAGCAAGCAATACGTACTGGTCCTGCTTCGGATGTGCCGATCTGGGGGGAGATGTGGTGATCCTGCTGGTACTTGGCGCCAACCGCGCATCATCTGCCGGACTTGCCTAAGTAAGTTCCAAGCCATGCCCCTACCTCAACCCCTTAAAGGGGTACTCCTGTGGAAAACTTTATTTTTTATTTTTATCAACTGGTGTCAGAAAGTTAAACAGATTTGTAAATTACTTCTATTAAAAAAAATCTTAATCCTTCCAGTACTTATTAGCTGCTGAATACTACAGAGGAAATTCTTATATTTTTGAAACACAGAGCTCTCTGCTGACATCATGACCTCAGTGCTCTCTGCTGACATCACGAGCACAGTGCTCTCTGCTGACATCTCTGTCCATTTTAGGAACTGTCCAGAGCAGCATATGTTTGCTAGGCCACGTTTCCACTACTTTTTTTTCTAGCAGTTTTTGGAAAACTGCCACTACCATTTTTGAGCTAAAGCCAGAACTGTATTCAAAAGGAATAGGACATATAAAGGAAGGACTTATACTTCTCCTCCCTTATCGATCCACGTCTGACTTTGGCACAAAAACTGCAGTGGCAGTATTCCAAAAACTGCCAGAAAAAAAATAAAAAGTGGAAACTTAGCCCTATGGGGATTTTCTCCTACTCTGGACAGTTCTTAAAATGGACAGAGAGGTCAGCAGAGAGCACTGTGGTCATGATTCAGCAGAGAGCTCTGTGTTCCAAAAAGAAAAGAATTTCCTCTGTAGTATTCAGCAGCTAATAAGTACTGGGAGGATTAAGATTTTTTTAATAGAAGTAATTTACAAATCTGTTTAACTTTCTGGCACCAGTTGATTTAAAAAAAAAAAAAAAGTTTTCCACCGGAGTACTCCTTGAACCTCTTATGGACCCATGACGTACGCATACGTCATGAGTCCGCTCCCAATCTATAACGCGGGGCCACGCGGGTCGGGCCCGGCCTCTAACAACGGCCGGGACCTGTGGTTAATAGCGTGCAGCATTGATCGCGGTGCCGTGCGCTATTAACCCTTTAGACGTGGCATTCAAAGTTGAATGCCGCGTCTAAAATGAAAGTGAAACCATGACGGTTAGCTCAGGGAGCTGATCGGGATCACCGCGGCGAAATCGTGGCATCCCAAACAGCTTACATGACAGCCCGAGGGTCCCTACCTGCCTCCTCGCTGTCCGATCACCGAATGACTGCTCAGTGCCTGAGATCCAGGCATGAGCATTCACAGGGCAGAATCATCGATCATTGGTTTCCTATGAGAAACCAGTGATCAATATGAAAGATCAGTGTGTGCAGTGTTATAGGTCCCTATGGGATAACAATGATCAGTATAAGAGATCAGTGTGTGCAGTGTTATAGGTCCCTATGGGATAATAATGATCAGTGTGTGCAGTGTTATAGGTCCCTATGGGATAACAATGATCAGTATAAGAGATCAGTGTGTGCAGTGTTATAGGTCCCAATGGGACCTATAACACTGCGAAAAAAAAGTGAAAAAAAAGGGAATAAAGATCATTTAACCCCTTCCCTATTAAAAGTTTGAATCACCCCCCTTTTCCCATAAAAAAAAAAAAAAAAAACTGTGTAAATAAAAATAAACATGTGGTATCGCCGCCTGCAGAAATGTCCGAATTATAAAAATATATTGTTAATTAAACCGCACGGTCAATGGCGTGCGCGCAAAAAAATTCAAAAGTCCAAAATAGTGCATTTTTGGTCACTTTTTATATCATGAAAAATGAATAGAAATCAATAAGTCCTATCAATGCAAAAATGGTACCTCTATAAACTTCAGATCACGGCGCAAAAAATGAGCCCTCATACCGCCCCATACACGGAAAAATAAAAAAGTCACAAGATGACAATTTTAAACGTATTAATTTTCCTGCATGTAGTTATGATTTTTTCCAGAAGTGCGACAAAATCAAACCTATATAAGTAGGGGATCATTTTAATCGTATGGACTTACAGAATAAAGATAAGGTGTCATTTTTACCGCAAAATGTACTGCGTAGAAACGGAAGCCCCCAAAATTTACAAAATGGTGGGTTTTTTTTTTCAATTTTGTCTCACAATGATTTTTTTTTCCGTTTCACCGTAGATTTTGGGTAAAATGACTGATGTCATTACAAAGTAGAATTGGTGGCTCAAAAAATAAGCAATCATATGGATTTTTAGGTGCAACATTTTAAGAGTTATGATTTTTTTAAAGGTAAGGAGGAAAAAAACGAAAACGCAAAAACTGAAAAACCCCTGGTCCTTAAGGGGTTAAGGACACAGACCATTTTTAGCCTTGAGTACACAGGAAAATTCCAATTTTGTGTTTTTGCTTTTTCCTCCTCGCCTTTTAAGAACCATAACTTTTTTATTTTTTCCCGAACAGACCCACATGAAGGCTTTTGTTTTTTTTGCACAATCAATTGTACTTTATAAAATGATATCCAATGTATATATTTTTTCTGATATTGCTCTACCTTCATAGGAAGTCAAACTTTATTGAACAAAATTATAATGTTTAAAATTGTCCTTTGTTGACCCCCCTATAACTTTTTATTTTTCTGTATATGGGAATGCATGAGGGCTAATTTTTTGCACTTTTGCAATTTTTTGGCTTTTTTTTAATCGCTTTTAATAAATTTTTTTCTGATATATATTTTTATCTTGTAGTCCATGTACTATTAAAGGGTAGCTCCCACCATCATGTTTTTTTTCTGTCCCTGCCTATTGCCCTTCTATCCCTAACACCCTCCCTGCCTTTATTTGTTTTTTTTTACTATTTTTAAAATGGCATTTAGTCTGCCTGGTAGTGTGCTCACTACCAGGCAGACTTCCCCAGCAGGCACCACGTCACTGATGCCTGCTGGGGGGGCCAACTTCCGCCCTTAGTTCTCCTAACAGGGTGCCTCCAGCTGTTTCACCACTACAACTCCCAGCATGCCCTGACATCTATTGGCTGTCAGGGCATGCTGGGAGTTATAGTGGTAAAACAACTGGAGGCACCCAGGACAGGAGCTTCATGGGGGAAGGAGTGAGCCGGGAGGGACGGGTGCAGGGGAGCCTCTTCCTGCCGCTCGGTGAGTAACACCCAAACACCCCCCGCGCCCCCCCCCGTACCTTGCAGCAGCGCCCCCCGTACCTTGCAGCAGCGCCCCGTATTCCCCCCATACCTTGCAGAAGCACCCCCCGTACCTTGCAGGAGCAGCCAACCCCCCGCGCCCCCCCATACCTTGCAGGAGCAGCCAACCCCCCGTGCCCCCCACACCTTGCAGGAGCAGCCAACCCCCCGTGCCCCCTGCACCTTGCAGCAGGGCCGTCGGCGAGTGCAAGAAGCTGATGCGCAGCCCTGGCTGTTACTGCGCCTGCGCAAAATTTCGACTGATGCCCTGCCGGAATCAGTCGGAATTTTGCAGTGACGTCACTCCGCACTGCATTCGGCCACTAGGAGGGCGCCCCCTAGTGGCTGAATTTCAAATTGCTTTTAAAATGTTTTAAAAGCTATTTTTTTAATAAAAGTATATTAGAGATATGTTGTAGTACTTAAGTACTACAACATATCAAAAATAATTTTTCATGACCGTGCCCATTTAAGTATCTTCTCCGAAATCTCTCCAATGTATCTCTATCCTTCTGGAGATACGGCCTATGGTACTATACACAATACTCCAAGTGAAGTCTCACCAGTGTTCTGTACAGCGGCATTGCCACTTCCCTCTACTGCTAATACCTCTCCCTATACACCCATGAGCACTTCCCTCTCTACTGAAAATACCTCTCCCTATACACCCATTAGCACTTACCTCTCCCTATACACCCATGAGCACTTCCCTCTACTTCTAATACCTCTCCCTATACACCCATGAGCACTTCCCTCTACTTCTAATACCTCTCCCTATACACCCGTGAGCACTTCCCTCTCTACTGAAAATACCTCTCCCTATACACCCATTAGCACTTACCTCTCCCTATACACCCATGAGCACTTCCCTCTCTACTGAAAATACCTCTCCCTATACACCCATGAGCACTTCCCTCTCTACTGAAAATACCTCTCCCTATACACCCATGAGCACTTCCCTCTCTACTGAAAATACCTCTCCCTGTACACCCATGAGCACTTCCCTCTCTACTGAAAATACCTCTCCCTATACACCCATGAGCACTTCCCTCTCTACTGAAAATACCTCTCCCTGTACACCCATGAGCACTTCCCTCTCTACTGAAAATACCTCTCCCTATACACCCATGAACACTTCCCTCTCTACTGCTAATACCTCTCCCTATACACCCAAGCATTCTTTAAGCATTTCCTGCAGCTCAATGACATTGTCTGCCTATCTTAAAGTCTTCTTAGATAATGACCCTAAACCCCTCTCCTCAGATACTGAGGTCAGGACTGTGTCAAATATTCTATATTCTGCCCGAGGGTTTTTACGCTCCAGTTACATTATCTTGCACCAGCATCAAAAATTCACAACTATTTGTTCAAGCCTTTTTTCCAGTGGTTTTGCACAAACATTGAGGCCATCGCACAAACATTTGGGAGCCTTATTTTCATGATATTTTTCTGGTGTCAAGCATTGATCCCAATCCCCCCCCCCCCCCACATCCCATTTGTATTTTCTTGTAATATCACATATATATGATAATCTTCAAACTTTTCAAAAGCAGTTTGGAAATTGTGTTGTAAAACACTGTCTTACAGTAATATTCTGAACATTATTTGCTCCGTTGGCTTTGTATATAGGTCATGATGGACCTACGGGCTGGTACCTCTTAAACCATTTTGAGCAAACCACCCGCTAAGTCTAAATTTACCACCACAGGCTTCTAGATTACGAAGGATAGCTTACTAAAGATATATATATTTTAGAATGGTAAAATATAATATGTTAAATGGGGACACACTCTATAATAAATCGTGCGTTGTATAGATGGGTAACAATGCAGCCCTCTGGCAAATTACCGAGAGGCTAAAAATGTCTCCCTTATTTATAGACGATGTGAGTCAGAATGTCTTTCAGGATAAACGTCTTTTAAAATCTCTTCAAAATGTAGCATTACCCCCAAAGTACACACGTATACCTCCTTCAGGCTTAGTTCTGTCTCACGATTAAATCAGACAGTAAGCCAAGTATTCAAAGTATCTGTGGGATCCTATACCATATGAGAAGTATCTGTGGGATCCTATACTATATGAGAAGTATCTGTGGGATCCTGTACAATATGAGAAGTATCTGTGGGATCTTATACCATATGAGAAGTATCTGTGGGATCCTATACCCTATGAGAAGTATCTGTGGGATCCTATACCATATGAGAAGTATCTGTGGGATCCTATACCATATGAGAAGTATCTGTGGGATCCTGTACAATATGAGAAGTATCTGTGGGATCCTGTACAATATGAGAAGTATCTGTGGGATCCTATACCCTATGAGAAGTATCTGTGGGATCTTATACCATATGAGAAGTATCTGTGGGATCCTATACCATATGAGAAGTATCTGTGGGATCTTATACCATATGAGAAGTATCTGTGGGATCTTATACCATATGAGAAGTATCTGTGGGATCCTGTACCATATGAGAAGTATCTGTGGGATCTTATACTATATGAGAAGTATCTGTGGGATCCTATACCATATGAGAAGTATCTGTGGGATCCTATACTATATGAGAAGTATCTGTGGGATCCTGTACAATATGAGAAGTATCTGTGGGATCTTATACCATATGAGAAGTATCTGTGGGATCCTATACCCTATGAGAAGTATCTGTGGGATCCTATACCATATGAGAAGTATCTGTGGGATCCTATACCATATGAGAAGTATCTGTGGGATCCTGTACAATATGAGAAGTATCTGTGGGATCCTGTACAATATGAGAAGTATCTGTGGGATCCTATACCCTATGAGAAGTATCTGTGGGATCTTATACCATATGAGAAGTATCTGTGGGATCCTATACCATATGAGAAGTATCTGTGGGATCTTATACCATATGAGAAGTATCTGTGGGATCTTATACCATATGAGAAGTATCTGTGGGATCCTCTACCATATGAGAAGTATCTGTGGGATCCTATACCATATGAGAAGTATCTGTAGGGTCTTATACCATATGAGAAGTATCTGTGGGATCCTATACAATATGAGAAGTATCTGTGGGATCCTATACTATATGAGTAGTATTTGTGGGATCTTATACCATATGAGAAGTATCTGTGGGATCCTATACCATATGAGAAGTATCTGTGGGGTCCTATACCATATGAGATGTATCTGTGGGATCCTGTACCATATGAGATGTATCTGTGGGATCCTATACCATATGAGAAGTATCTGTGGGATCCTGTACCATATGAGAAGTATCTGTGGGATCCTGTACCATATGAGAAGTATCTGTGGGATCCTATACAATATGAGAAGTATCTGTGGGATCCTATACTATATGAGAAGTATCTGTGGGATCCTATACCATATGAGAAGTATCTGTAGGGTCTTATACCATTTGAGAAGTATCTGTGGGATCTTATACCATATGAGAAGTATCTGTGGGATCCTATACCATATGAGAAGTATCTGTAGGGTCTTATACCATTTGAGAAGTATCTGTGGGATCTTATACCATATGAGAAGTATCAGTGGGATCCTATACCATATGAGAAGTATCTGTAGGGTCTTATACCATTTGAGAAGTATCTGTGGGGTCCTATACCATATGAGAAGTATCTGTGGGATCCTATACAATATGAGAAGTATCTGTGGGATCCTGTACCATATGAGAAGTATCTGTGGGATCTTATACTATATGAGAAGTATCTGTGGGATCCTATACCATATGAGAAGTATCTGTGGGATCCTATACCATATGAGAAGTATCTGTGGGATCCTATACCATATGAGAAGTATCTGTGGGATCCTATACAATATGAGAAGTATCTGTGGGATCCTATACCATATGAGAAGTATCTGTGGGATCCTATACCATATGAGAAGTATCTGTGGGATCCTATACAATATGAGAAGTATCTGTGGGATCCTGTACCATATGAGAAGTATCTGTGGGATCTTATACCATATGAGAAGTATCTGTGGGATCTTATACCATATGAGAAGTATCTGTGAGATCCTATACAATATGAGAAGTATCTGTGGGATCCTATACCATATGAGAAGTATCTGTGGGATCCTATACCATATGAGAAGTATCTGTGGGATCCTATACCATATGAGAAGTATCTGTGGGATCCTATACCATATGAGAAGTATCTGTGGGATCCTATACCATATGAGAAGTATCTGTGGGATCCTATACCATATGAGAAGTATCTGTGGGATCCTATACAATATGAGAAGTATCTGTGGGATCCTATACCATATGAGAAGTATCTGTGGGATCCTATACCATATGAGAAGTATCTGTGGGATCCTATACCATATGAGAAGTATCTGTGGGATCCTATACCATATGAGAAGTATCTGTGGGATCCTATACAATATGAGAAGTATCTGTGGGATCCTATACTATATGAGAAGTATCTGTGGGATCCTATACTATATGAGAAGTATCTGTGGGATCCTATACTATATGAGTAGTATTTGTGGGATCTTATACCATATGAGAAGTATCTGTGGGATCCTATACAATATGAGAAGTATCTGTGGGATCCTATACCATATGAGAAGTATCTGTGGGATCCTATACTATATGAGTAGTATTTGTGGGATCTTATACCATATGAGAAGTATCTGTGGGATCCTATACAATATGAGAAGTATCTGTAGGGTCTTATACCATATGAGATGTATCTGTGGGATCCTATACCATATGAGAAGTATCTGTAGGGTCTTATACCATATGAGAAGTATCTGTGGGATCCTGTACCATATGAGAAGTATCTGTGGGATCCTATACCATATGAGAAGTATCTGTAGGGTCTTATACCATATGAGATGTATCTGTGGGATCCTATACCATATGAGAAGTATCTGTAGGGTCTTATACCATATGAGAAGTATCTGTGGGATCCTATACAATATGAGAAGTATCTGTAGGGTCTTATACCATATGAGATGTATCTGTGGGATCCTATACCATATGAGAAGTATCTGTAGGGTCTTATACCATATGAGAAGTATCTGTGGGATCCTATACCATATGAGAAGTATCTGTAGGGTCTTATACCATATGAGAAGTATCTGTGGGATCCTATACCATATGAGAAGTATCTGTGGGATCCTATACTATATGAGTAGTATTTGTGGGATCTTATACCATATGAGAAGTATCTGTAGGGTCTTATACCATATGAGATGTATCTGTGGGATCCTGTACCATATGAGAAGTATCTGTGGGGTCCTATACCATATGAGAAGTATCTGTGGGATCCTATACCATATGAGAAGTATCTGTGGGATCCTATACCATATGAGAAGTATCAGTGGGATCCTATACCATATGAGAAGTATCTGTAGGGTCTTATACCATATGAGAAGTATCTGTGGGGTCCTAGACCAATAGTGGTGTTCCCAAAGAGGCTGTTTTTTGAAGAGGCTTCACTAATAGCATTGACCAGTATATTAACCCTTTAATGAGGCAGCTTGTTTAGGCCTGAATGACCAGACCAATATTTATTTTTATGTTTTGGGCCCTGTGAGAGATTGTTTTTTGTGGGATCAATTGTAAGCTGTAGAGGGAGGCACATATCATTTTACCATAAAATGTACAGTGCAATGAGAAAAATATTACTTGGGGGGAAGGGGGGTTTGAAATATTATTACCTTACTTTTGTTTTGTATATGTGCTGTATGAGGGCTCATTTTTTGCAGTGTAATGTTTAGTTTTTACGGCGTGATCTGTGTTCTATTTTTCTTTTGATGGGACTTGTTGATGACTGTTTTTTAATATTCAAAGAACAGCAATTCTGGCATTTGGTATTTTTTAACACCTTTTTTTGTTGTTTTTGTTTTTTTATGCCATTTACCATAATCTGGATTGTAAACATTATATTTTACTACTTTAAACAATTTCACACGTGACTATACCAAATCAGTTCGGCACAGTGGTAAGGGAGAGACCTCCAGCCGCCATTTTAGAGATTGTTCTGCAGGGGTGCAGTGAAAGTCGCCAAACCCCCGGCAACTGTAATTTTTGTCTTTCGATGCTGTGATTAATGCCAAAGGGTTAATGGTAGACATTAAGGAGATCACCATTTACAAGTATTGGGAAGCTAGTAGACTCCATATAACTCAAGGACAAGTTGCCAAGTGGCGGTAATTCTTTTCTGTGTCAACCATGGCCATGTAGGATCTAAATGCAAGATAGTTTAAAGGGGTACTCTGGTGGATAACAAATGTTTTCAAATCAACTGGTACCTAAAAGTTAAACAGATTTGTAAATTACTTCTGTATAAAAAAATCTTAATCCTTCCAGTACTTATCAGGTGCTGTATGCTCCAGAGGAAGTTGAGTAGTTTTTTCCAGTCTGACCACAGTGCTCTCTGCTGACACCTCTGTCCATGTAAGGAACTGTCCAGAGTAAGAGCAAATCCCCATAGCGAACTTTTCCTACTCAGTTCAGTTCCTGACATGGACAGAGGTGTCAACAGAGAGCACTGTGGTCAGACAGAAAGGAACTTCATAACTTCCTGTGGAGCATACAGCAGCAAATCTGTCTAACTTTCTGGAACCAGTTGATTTTAAAACATTTGTTTTCCGCCGGAGTACCCCTTTAAAAGAAATTTGGACAGTCATATGATGCCACAAAGGAGTTTCAAGTACACCCTGTAGTCATAGAAAGTAGAAAAGGAAATCCAGCTCCCGGTGGAAAAAATCCAATAAAACTTAACGTTTAATGAAACATATTGAAAACTGGTAGCCACATTGGTGGCAAGTGACATGTCACTCATAAAAACCAGAGTGAAACACCGACGTGTTTCGAGCAGACGCTCTTAGTCATGGGTTAGACCATTAGGCCATGACTAAGAGCGTCTGCTCGAAACGCGTCTGCGTTTCACTCTTGTTTTTATGAGTGACATGTCACTTGCCACCAATGTGGCTACCAGTTTTTAATATGTTTCATTAAACGTTAAGTTTTATTGGATTTTTTCCACCGGGAGCTGGATTTCCTTTTCTACTTTCTATGACTACGGGTAGAGGCGGCTCCTTACATCCGTGCTTCCGGACCATATGCTGTGGTGTCAACTTATGAGAAGAATTATTTGGTGAGCGGATCTTCTTTTTTTCCTCCTTGTACCCTACACCCTGTAGTCATTGACCATGAGGCCGGCTCTATATATTTGCTATTTTGCATTCAATAGCATAGTGTTTTTGGAATGTGTCCCAAAAGTCAAGAGCAGCTTCCAAATATCTTATACAACACAACCTTGGCTGCATATAGATGAATGTAATAAACTTCTGGTATAGACTTGTGTATTTTTGATGATCTGATGTATCTTTTTTTATTTTTTTTTTCATTTCAGATGCTAAAAGTTTGGCTGAAATGCTCATGAGGTAAGAGGATCACATGGGACGTTTTGTAAAAATTTGCTATTCATTGTATATATTTCTTCCCTTATTTTTCCTATTTAATTGTGTTCTTGTTGTCTCCGTTTTCCCTCAATGAAACATGTAGGAACAGGCAGATCTTCTTCCAGCATAAAATGTAAATGACTTGTTAAAATGATCACGCTTCCCCCTTGAGCAAGTGCAGGCGGTGCGGATAACTGAGACATCTTGGAGAATTGGTCTCATTACTGTTACTGTCAATGATCTGAATCCATCTCCTATAATTCACTGTCGTGATGCCAAACCGTAGACCTGACACTGCTGTCATGAGGAGTTTGGGTTACATTCTGGGGTAGTAGGAAAATTGTACTGCGGACTAAGACTGTAGACTAAAAATAAGTAATTGACCTCTAAAACATACTGTGGTCTTCCTCATCTTGAGTTCTTGTAGAATTTCCACCATTATTCCAAAGCAGCTCTCTTTTTGAGGTGGGTTCCCAATTCAGGTAAATGTTTAAAGTGTACCTGTCATCAACAAAAACTTTTTTATATAATGTAGATAATACCAATATATGTATATTTGTAATATGTGTATATTTTTCGGTTAAAAAAATGCTGTCCCTGCAGCTATTGTCTGTGTTTCTCTATGAGGAGACCAAATGCAGGAAGTGAGGGTGGGACAAGCAGGGCTCTGTACAGGCTCCTCACTTGTCAATCATTCTGATATGAGAGCCGGGAACATGTCACAGAGCCTCAGTGTACAGAGCCCTGCTTGTCCTCAGTGTACAGAGCCCTGCTTGTCCTCAGTGTACAGAGCCCTGCTTGTCCTCAGTGTACAGAGCCCTGCTTGTCCTCAGTGTACAGAGCCCTGCTTGTCCTCAGTGTACAGAGCCCTGCTTGTCCTCAGTGTACAGAGCCCTGCTTGTCCACCCTCACTTCCTGTATTTGGTCTCCTCATAGAGACACACATGCAATAGCTGCAGGGACAAAATATACACATTTTTACCAAAGTATATTACAAATATTCATATAATAGTATTATCTACATTGAATAAAAAGTTTTTGTTGAGGACAGTTACTTTAACTCCCGTAAAGGAGCCTAACAACATGACTGGGGATTTAATAAGCCAAGCCAAAAACTCCCTCAGAAGGGAAAGTTAGCCATCTTTCCTTCTGGCGAAATTTCTGACTTGGCTTATTAAATCCCCAGTCATGTTCTAAGGCTTCTTAAAGGAGTCAAATAGTGACTTATAGGGAAGGCTACTTCTGGTCCATGTAAGAGAGCTACGTATGCTTCTTCCTAGAATTACCAGTAGAGCTTAAAAGTGTTAGTCTCTTCAACTTTGAGACTCATGTTCTCAGACAGATTCCCAAAAGTCCAGCGCTGGAGGTCCCATGGAAGTCTATGGGACTCCCAGCATCAAGCTTCCGGGAATCCATCTGATCACGTAAGTTTTGGGCTATGAGATTACCCAGAAAGTATAAATGTATGCTGACACCCAAGCAAAGGGGTACTAACACGTGAATGGCTTATAAGACTTCACGCACCTTTATGGCGCTCTCCTCAAGAAGAAACATTACCCCTTTGGTCCCAAACCATTGTTCCAGCAATTCATCGCTATATTATACGAAATGGGTCTTAATGATGAACCATTTGTGACGTAAACAATATATTGGGCCCTTAAGGGTTCATACTCTAACCAGAACCACTGGTTACTCCAAGTTAGGGTGATCTCACACAGCAGTATAACACATTATATTCTGTCCACAAGACGTAACACTGGCATGATGTCTTTACATAGCGCCTTTTTGGTGATGCTGTCCTGATAAATATTTTATATGCACATCTAGATTCCTTGAGGCTTCTCTGTAGTGAATAAATATTGACTTAAAGGGATACTCTGGTGCTCCAGCGCTCTGAACATTTTGTTCAGACGCTCAGAACCTGAGGCCATGATCGTGACGTCACGGCCATGCCCCAACCCCCCAACCCCTTGCCACTCCCCCTCCATTCATGTCTATTGGAGGGGGCATTACACGCCCCCTTCCATAGACATGAATGGAGGGGGCGTGATGTCACAGGGGGGCGTGTCCGTGACATCACTGCCGCAGGGACCTGGCATTTGTTTAGAACACCGGGTGCTTCAGGAGATCGCGGGGGCCCCAGATGCGGGACCACCACGATCAGACATCTTATCCGTTATCCTTTGGATAGGGGATAAGATGCGGAGTACCCCTTTAAAGTGTAGAAATTGAAGAAATTTCATAGCAGTCCCAACACTTTAGAGAACACCAGAAACCATTTATATTAGGACAATGGTGAAGGACTCGGGCCAACGGCTCTATTTACTCTTTCCTCATGATTTCCAGAATGGACCACGTTGGTTGTGTGGACAGAACTCCATTCATATCAATAGACAAATTACAAAAAAAATTGCGTCCAGTCTACTATCTAGACAGTTAAAAATGTCCTTTATTTTTGAGATCTAGAAATAAGAACATGTTCACCTCAGTTAAGTTCTGTCTTATGGTATTTAGAGAGAACGCGGTGAGAATAATCTTATAAATTGGTGGAATTATTCCTGACTTTCCCGTCTTCACCGTTTTCCTCTTTTGCACAGAACACAATAATTGGGCCGGTTGTGTCAGGATGATGGATACCTTTAGCCCCTTTTTAGATGTTTGACACTACATGCCACTTACTGTTACTTTAATAACAGACTGATGTAATACTTTTCTCCTCAAAGATGCTGAACCATCCAAATTGTGTGAAATTGTATTCCATCATTGACACGAAAACAACAAACTGAAAAGGAGTCCTTCAGTTGTTCAGTAGTTGCCTTCTGTCAGAATAAAGAAAAAAAAATACTATAAAAGATCAGGGCTGCCATCAGAAATTTTGGGGCCCCTTACACAGCTCAAGGCCTGGGCCACCCCCCCCCCCCCCCCACACACACACACACCTGACTCCTCCCCACCTATGCCCCCCCCCCCTCCCCCAAGGGCCTGCCCGCTATCTTCCCAATCATCAATAAAAAAAATTCATTTAAACCACAGGACAAGAAAAACAAGAGCCCTTTAGTTCAATGGGGAAGGAAGGAGAAAATAGTATCACCATACATATTATCATCATACTGTTACTGACCAAATCCTGTATACTGAGACCAATGCTACCAATAATACCAGTATACAAGGAGGAATTTTATCACTATACATATTACCATCATACTGTTACTGACCAAATCCTGTATACTGAGACCAATATTACCAGTATACAAGGAGGAAATATTCCCCCCATACAGTGACCATATAGTAGTAGATATTAGCTCTACACAGGCTCTGCAGACCATATAAGGGATTACATACAGTTACATCAGGTGACGTCTTCTCTGATCGGTGTCATTCATTTTCCTTTTTCTTCTTCTTCCAGCCACGACCGTCATGACAATTTCTTCCTTTCACAACTCGTCTCCACAGAACCTGCCAGACAAACATTTTAGGCTCCCCACTTTTCCTGAACCTATAACAATCCATACAGTAATAATACGGTGGCTAGATAAGTGGGTTGGGAAAGAGTAGGTTGGTTCCGTCCACCACCCATTAGGTAGTTAGGTTGCTCCAGAAAGGAGACAGGTCCTTTCACATAGTTTCCCTCATTACACAGGTGTCCAGTGCAGGGAGGTACCACCTGTAGGTAGGCCCCCGTGTAGATAGCTGCCCCCTATAGATAGTTACTCCCTGAATGCAGTAGCAGCCCCCTATAAGTAGGGGCTATTCCCTTTAGGTAGGTCTCCCTGTATATAGTTACAGTCCCCCATATACAGTAGTAGCCCCGCCCCCTTTTAGGTAGGAGTAGCAGCAGCCCCCTTTTGGTAGGTATTAGCAGCAGCCCCCTTTAGGTAATAGTAGTGGCAGCCCCTTTTAGGTAATAATAGAAGCAGCCCCCTTAGTAATAGCCAGCAGCACCCTCTAAGGTAGTAATAGCCAGCAGCCTCCTTAGGTAGTAATAGCAGTAGCCCCCTTAGGTGTAATCAGGAGCTCCCTCAGGTAGTAATCAGTAGCCCCCTTATGTAGTAATAGCAGTAGCCCTGTTAGGTAGCAATCAGTAGCCCCCTTATGTAGTTATCAGTATCCCCCTTAGGAAGTTATCAGTATCCCCCTTAGGTAGTTATCAGTAGCCCCCTTAGGTAGTTATCAGTAGCCCCCTTAGGTAGTTATCAGTAGCCCCCTTAGGTAATTATCAGTTGCCCCCTTAGGTAGGAATAATGACCCCCCTTAGGTATCAATAGAAAACAAAAATACATATTTACCTGGCTCCAGCGCGGTCCATGACCTCTTCCCTTCTGTCTTCTTCTCCGGTCTGTGCTCTGGCGCATGATGATGTCATTTATGTACCGGAGCGCAGAGGACGGATGCCCGGGCCTCTTGTCAGCACCTGCATAATATGGGCGGCCCACAAGAGTGATTGACTGGGCGAGGAGCCAATGGCTCTTCGCTCTGTCAATCAGCTGAGCCCGAGCGCCACATTTAACTATAGGCAAGTCTGTAAGATACACTTATAGTTTAATGTGTCCTGGACTGGCCATGGAAGCAGGAGACTGCTGTGTAAATAGTGGTCCCCTGCTTCTGTGCTGCGGCGGCTGCAGGGGGTTTTTGTATCTAAAACGTGCAGGGGGTGCAGCGGGAGCCCGGGCCCCTGGATTACTGGCTGTACCCCCCTGACGGCGGCCCTGGAAAAGATACTCCTAAAAAGACACTCATCCTCCTTGGGGCCATCTAACTGATAGGGAGCAATGATACCTGGGAAAATAAATATGCAAAATAGCTCTCCTCCAGAAGGATAGAAAAACTGTCTCTCTAGTGCCACCTAAAGGTTACTACCCTTAAAGTCCATATATTGTAGTTTTCTTCTTCCTAGAATACTCAGCCCTGGTGAGTCATACAACTGATGGAAATCCCTTAACAATATAATCAGCTTTAGGTGCAAAATTGGATTATTTGTCCGTAAGTTAATATAGGTGTCTGAGATCTATTTATTGGCCTTCGTAAAGTTCATGGGGTCATTTCATGTTGCTGAGAAGGTGGTCGTGTGATGTGTATCACCCGCAGAGAAAAAAATGTAAGCGCACGACCACTGCTAAAACTGCTTCTCACAATCCAAAACCATGAAAACTCATAGAAAAATCTCCCATTGATGGTAATGGGAGTTATGGAAACCATATAGCTCATGGTGTTGTATTGTTTACACACCTCCCAATAAAGCCATGTCAGCTAAAGAGGTACTCCGCCCCTAGTCATCTTATCTCTTATCCAAAGGATAGGGAATAAGATGTCTGATCGTGGGGGGTCCCTCCTCTGGGGACCCCCGCTATCACCCTGCTGCACCCAGAGTTCGTTTAGAGCGTAGGGTGCAGCGCGGGAGGCTTGTGACATCACGGTCATGCCCCCTCAATGCAAGCCTATGGGAAGGTGGCATGGTTGTGACGTCACGAGCGGGGTGTGGCCATGATGTCACAAGCCTCCTCCCCGCATTACCAGTCATCCGGCATGGAGCGAAGTTCGCTCTGTGCACAGATGTCTGGGGTGCCGCAGCCGAAATCGGACATCTTATTCCCTATCCTTTGGATAGGGGATAAGATGTCTAGGGGAGGAGTACCCCTTTAAGTATACATAGACAGCCATTTTCAGACTTCTCAACCACTTCCGGTAACAAGGTTGGAGAACCCTTGATTTGAAGATAGGTGAGGGTCCCAAAGATGAGACCTGCATCTATCAGATAGTTATGGCATATGCTGTGGAGTATAACAGGAGAAAGAAGCAAATTTGTCTTTTTAGACAATATGAGATCTTCTTAGATCATCTGATAATCACAGATTTGGCTCCTGAAACACTTGGCCATCAACTATTATCACAAGAAAAAGCTGCGAATGGCTCCTAATGTTCTTGCATGGAAATCAGGTTATCGCCTGATGCAAACAGTGTTACTACTTATAATGTGGCACCTTTAGGTGGTGGAAACAAGGTTCTCTGCTGCTTCTCTTGAGTTTATGACCGCAGATTAAATTCTATGGATTCTGCTACGAGCAGACAGGGCTAGCCACCAAACTGCACACACAATGCGAGCCTCCAATACTTGCACACACAGAGCTATCCTCCAAACCTTATTGTACACACAGGGCTAGCCTCCAAACCTTACTGCACACACAGAGATAGCCTCCAAACCTTATTGTACACACAGGGCTAGCCTCCAAACCTTACTGCACACACAGGGCTAGCCTCCAAACCTTACTGCACACACAGGGCTAGCCTCCAAACCTTACTGCACACACAGAGCTAGCCTCCAAACCTTATTGTACACACAATGCGAGCCTCCAAACCTTACTGCACACACAGAGCTAGCCTCCAAACCTTATTGTACACACAGAGCTAGCCTCCAAACCTTACTGCACACACAGTGCTAGCCACCAAACCTTACTGCACACACAGGGTTAGCCTCCAAACCATACTGCACACACACAATGCTAGCCTTCAAACCTTACTGCACACACACAATGCTAGCCTTCAAACCTTAACTGCACACACACATTGCTAGCCTTCAAACCTTACTGCCCACAAAGGGCTAGCCTCCAAACCATACTGCACACACAGGGCTAGCCTCCAAACCATACTGCACACACAATTCTAGCCTCCAAACCTTACTGAACACACAGCTAGCCTCCAAACCATACTGCACACACAGAGCTAGCCTCCAAACTTTACTGCATACACACAGAGCTAGCCTCCAAACCATACTGCACACACACAATGCTAGCCTCCAAACTTTACTGCACACAAAGGGCTAGCCTCCAAACCATACTGCACACACACAATGCTAGCCTCCAAACCTTACTGCACACACAGAGCTAGCCTCCAATCCTTACTGCACACACAGAGCTAGCCTCCAATCCTTACTGCACACACAGAGCTAGCCTCCATTCCTTACTGCACACACAGAGCTAGCCTCCAATCCTTACTGCACACACAATGCTAGCCTCCAAACCTTACTGCACACACAGAGCTAGCCTCCAATCCTTACTGCACACACAGAGCTAGCCTCCATTCCTTGTTGCACACACAATGCTAGCCTCCAAACCTTACTGCACACACAGAGCTAGCCTCCAATCCTTACTGCACACACAGAGCTAGCCTCCAATCCTTACTGCACACACAGAGCTAGCCTCCATTCCTTGCTGCACACACAGAGCTAGCCTCCATTCCTTACTGCACACACAGAGCTAGCCTCCATTCCTTACTGCACACACAATGCTAGCCTCCAAACCTTACTGCACACACAGAGCTAGCCTCCAATCCTTACTGCACACACAGAGCTAGCCTCCAATCCTTACTGCACACACAGAGCTGCGGCCAGTTAGCCCTGTGTGTCTGCTCGCAGCAGAATCCTCAGCAGATTTCCTGCAGCGTGAAATAGAACAATTAGACCTTTAGAACAATTTTTTCCAAGCCGGAGGAGCCTTATTTCAGTTTGCACCTGGGCTCCCATTGAAGAAAAAAATGTCTCTCTAAAATAAGTATTTCCATAATTCTTTATTCATTTATTAGTTTATTTTTTTAAAGTATTTGCAAAGTTACAATGTAGATGTAAACGGTGAAACGTCATCTAAAGTGGACTTGCCCTTTAAGATCACCTCCGGGCGATGTCGGTGGGCTCTGTGTTGAGCATCTTACAGCCATCAGATTCCTGTAAACAGGACGGAATAAACTTTGATTTTATGGTTTTATTACCCCACTTCTACGTTATTATTTGAGCTTCCTGTGACTGCAGGAGGCAGACAGCCAGGACGTCATTAAACAGAAGTGCTAGGAAAGTGCAGACACATGGTGCGCTTGATGTCGGTTCACCTAGATGTGATATACATCCATTAAGGCAGTGTTTTCCAAACAGCGTACCTCCAGCTGTTGCTAAACTACAACTCCCAGCATGCCCGGACAGCCTGCAGCTGTCCGGGCATGCTGGAAGTTATAGTTTTGTAACAGCTGGAGGCACACAAAACCCTGCATTAAGGGCTATAACATAGGGAGTCCGGGCATGCTGGAAGTTATAGTTTTGTAACAGCTGGAGGCACACAAAACCATGCATTAAGGGCTATAACTTAGGGAGTCCGGGAATGCTGGAAGTTGTAGTTTTGTAACAGCTGGAGGCACACAAAACCATGCATTAAGGGCTATAACATAGGGAGTCCGGGCATGCTGGAAGTTGTAGTTTTGTAACAGCTGGAGGCACACAAAACCCTGCATTAAGGGCTATAACATAATGAGTCATTTACCAGTGTTATAGATTGATGCTTAAAGGGGTACTCTGGTGGAAAACCTTTTTATTTATTTTTTATGAACTGGCGCCAGAAAGTAAAACAGATTTGTAAATTACTTCTATTAAAAAAATCTTAATCCTGTCAGTACTTATTAGCAGATGTATGCTACAGAGGAAATTCTATTCTTTTTGAATTTCTTTTTTGTCTTGTCCACAGTGCTCTCTGCTGACACCTCTGTCCGTGTCAGGAACTGTCCATGGGGATTTATTCCTGCTCTTGACAATTCCTGATACGGGCATCAGGTGTCAGCAGAGAGCACTGTGGACAAGACAAAATAGAAATTCAAAAAGAATAGAATTTCCTCTGTAGCATACAGCTGCTAATAAGTACTGAAAGGATTAAGGTTTTTAAATAGAAGTAATTTACAAATCTGTTTAACTTTCTGGCACCAGTTGATTTAAAAAAAAAAAAAAAGTTTTCCACCGGAGTACCACTTTAATACTAATGCTGTATTTTTGAGTTTGCATTATTGACCGTTTCTGTTCCCTTCTTCTGTTCCCAGTAAGAATACTCGGACGTCAGACACGCTGAACAAGCAGCAGACCCTCAGAATGCACATAGATATTCCCCGAGCACAACTCCTTATAGAAGAGCGGGACACCATGGAGACTATCGGTACGTGTTTACTACGCCAAGGCTGCCATAGGCAAAACGCTGGCTATTGTTATAGGTTATCAATACAATGGCACTGACCCCTTATTAGGGTTTGTTCACACAGGCCGAACTTGTGCGGAATGTCAGCACGGAATATTCCACACGGACATTCCACTGCAGCAGAGTCTCATTGATTTCAACGGAATTCTGCTGCGTTTTTCACACGGCAGAATTTACACACCAGATATTTCTGCCAGGGAAATTCCGATTCCGACATCCGCCGAAAAAATTCCCCAAAAAAGTCCATTCTTTCTGTGGAGACCACAAGGAAATGCGTATCTGCCAAATGTGCGGAATGTCTGCCGGTATTTTTCCGGGAGACCATCTGCACATTTTACGCTCGTGTGAACATAGCCTTGTTACAGTGGATCTGATCCTTACCCTTGGCAATTTTTTCCTGCTTCCAACATTAACTTTAAAGGGGTACTCTGCTGCCCCAGCGTTGGGAACATTTTGTTCCCAACGCTTGAAGCGGGCGGTGGGGGTCGGGACGCCATGAGCACGCGCCCTCGTGATGTCACACCACACCCCTCAATGCAAGTCTATGGGAGGGGGCGTGGCGGCTGCCACGCCCCCTCCCATAGACATGCATTGAGGGGGCGTGGTGTGACATCATGACCCCCGCCGCCTGCACCCAACAGTCTAAACGAATACCGGCTGCTGCATAGAGATCGCGGGGGTCCCAGCTGCGGGACCCCCACGATCAGACATGTTATCCCCTATCCTTTGGATAGGGGATAAGATGTCTAGGGGTGGAGTACCCCTTTAAGAACGGACTGGTCACTCGCTGACTCCTATACCCCACCTCCGACAGACACCATTGTCAACAGATAATCCCTGTCATTCTTTCCACCTGTCAACCTTGTGTATGGCTGGTCGGGGAAGAACAGTAGCACTTCTATACGGTGGTTTTATGTTACTTCCATTCAATAAATATACACACAAGTAATACAATTCCTACATAATAGCACCATACAGTGCGACTATCACCCACACAGTGAACGCCTAAGTGTTGTATAGTGTATATACATTATAGTGATATAAACATGTAGCACATAAAATGCTGTGCTGTCATACATTTACAACATAATAGTACCATACGGTACACCTGCCTTCATGCCATGATGCTATATATTGCCTATGTTACAGGCAGGCAGCTCTCTAAAATCCGTAGGCTAATAATATGACATCATTGGGGGTCTGATTCTCCCCACCTCGGACGATCAGCTAATATAAGGGGGGTTGCAGTACATATAAACTCAATACAATACCCCTCCCCCCCCCCCCCCCCCACCAAATTAAAATTTTTGGTTTAAGTTTTCTTTCTCCTCACCTTCTTAGAGTCAAAGTGTTTTTATTTTGTCACTGACAGAGTCATATTTAGGCTTAAATATTTTTATTATTTTTTATTTTTATTTTTTATTTATTAAATTTTTTTAGCAACTGGTGCCAGAAAGTTAAACAGATTTGTAAATTACTTCTATTAAAAAAATCTTAATCCTTCCGGTACTTAATTAGCTGCTGAATTCTACAGAGGGAATTATTTTCTTTTTGGAACACAGAGCTCTCTGCTGACATCACGAGCACAGTGCTCTCTGCTGACATCTCTGTCCATTTTAGGAACTGTCCAGAGCGGCGTATGTTTGCTATGGGGGATTTTCTCCTACTCCTGACAGTTCTTAAAATGGACAGAGATGTCAGCAGAGAGCACTGTGCTCGTGATGTCATCAGAGAGCTCTGTGTTCCAAAAAGAAAAGAATTTCCTCTGTAGTATTCAGCAGCAAATAAGTACTGGAAGGATTAAGATTTTTTTTTATATACGTAATTTACAAATCTGTTTAACTTTCTGGCACCAGTTGATTTAAAAAAAAAAAAAAAAGTTACTATTCATTGGCCCCCTTAATTTTACCATATACCATAAGGATCAGGAATGTGCTTGTTTAATTGTATGGGCAATTCTGCACGTGGTGACAGTAATTATGTTTTTTTTTTTTTGTTTTATTATTTTTATGGGGAAAGGGGGTTGATTAGAATTTGTATTAGGGGGAGATATTTTTACCTTTTTTTTTGTTAACACTTTTAAGTCCTTCTAAGGACCTTTTTTTAGGCAATTTTCACATATGCATTACATTGATCTAATGGATCAGTGCTCTACTGGTACAGGCTGTATCAATAGCCGAAACTGGAAGGTACTGAGGCCTACTACAATCTTCAGGCTGCCCTTACGAACACCAGGGATGTGTGTGTCAACATTTTTTAAATGCCGCAATTGCTGCTGATCGTATCATTTAAATGTCAGGCATTACTGGTGGGGGTCAGCTGCAGATAGCAGCCAGCAGCCACCGGGTATGGAGCCCGCTATATAACCGAGCCATATTCTCACACCCGAACCATGCCGTATGTCATAGGTCAAGAAGGAGTTAAGTGAATGGACTGTGCTGTAATACCAGCCTCTAAACGCCTGGAGCTGCTACTTATACAGTGAAGGGCTTGTAGATCAGCGAGGGGTGCGGAGAGTCAGACCCCCACCTATCTAATATTGATGTGATGGAGCATCCACTGTGTTGTTTGGAACTCGGTGTTGCTGAACTATTGTTACTCTGCTTCCTGTGCCAAAAAAAGCGTGTTAGAGGATTAGCTGCTAATACGTATGTGGTAGTGGGGTGTGATGAGGGCAGATGTTGTTACCCTAGGGGCAGATGGCATTAACCCCTTGTATTCGTGACGCCAGGGTGGGGTTTAGCCTATAACCACCCGAAGGTATACCGCTGGATCCTGGGCTAGGCACGGGGGCAATAAAGACTCTGATGCCAAGTTACGGACAATGGTAGCTTTACTGAGGGTAGACAGATGGTAAAGTCTATACAGTTCAGCCAGGGCCCAAGGAGGTGACCAGTGACGCAGAGACCTTAAGGGCTTGCTGGGACTTGTAGTAGGACTGGACAATTGAACGCAGACCGCGCTGACATGACAGATGACAGGGACTGACTTGACTCATAAAGCTGTGACTTTATCTTACTTGACTTGATGGCGGCTGCAGGACTGGACTTTGAGGTCTCCAACACTCTGGAAACACACACTAGACAAGACTGCACTGGACCCAGGGCTTATATGGGGGAGACTAGCAGGGAGCCCATAGGTCACTCTTGGGGTCATCTGGTCACTGGAATCACATGACATATCTCTTAAAGATACAACACATTTTATAATACAATACACTGCAGAACATATGTACAGGGGGGAAATAGGTGCAAGGGGCCCGGGGGACACTGAAGGAGGCTGCCTGACAGGACAGCAAGGATACGGAGCAACATCTCCCATACTGGGCCACCACACGTAATAACGTTGATCTGAATCCATGGCAACATTTGTTTTGGAAACAGCACTAGTAGACCGCTTGCAGGGCGCAAATATTAATGATCACTTAGGTACAACGGGGCCAGACCACAATGTGCCAAGAACGACAGATCACAGAGACTACTGCCTGATAGAGTGCGGCAGAACTAAGGATCCTACCCTCATGCTACCCAGCTCCCTCCATGTGATTGTCAAGGCATGCTGGGAGTTGTAATCGTACTGTATGGGGTATGTAGCTTATATGCAGGCCTATGTGTCTGTATCCTGAACTGTCTGTGCCAGCGCCATCGAGAGACATAAGTTTGTATCGGAGTTGTGTGCACAGAAGGGGAGGAGACTATGTGGTGTCGGGGTGCAAAGTGAGGTGTAGGGGCAGATGGTGTTGCCCAAGGGCAGATGGTATTAACCCCTTCATGTTCATGACGCCAGGGCGTGGTTTGCCTATGTAACCACCCGAGGGTAATCATGTTAGTCCTAGGTTAGGCAGGGGTAAAAAATAGTTCAAGGCCAGGTTAAGGATAACGGTAGCTTTACTGAAGTTGAACAGGTCTAACAGTCTTTACAGCTCGGCCAGGATCCCAGAGAGGTGACCGGTAACACAGGGGACCTCGCAGTTTGCTGGGACTTGCAGTGTTTGGACAGACTCTAGCAGAGCCACGCTGACTATAATAGACTTGACAGAAGATAGTGACAGCAGACATAGATGACTTGACTTACTGACTTGTGGCTGTAATTTAGGTTGAGGCCTCCAGATGTGCTGGACACCGGATCTGAGACGTCTGGACTGGACTTGACCTCAGGATCTAAGAGAGATGTAAGAGCAAAAGAGGCAGATTGCAGCTCATCCATTCCTTATAAAGGGGGGGGGGGGGGGGGGCTGAGCAAGGAGCCCATAGGCTAGCTGCTGGTCACCTGGTGCTCTCTGGGTAACAAAACATGTGACTTAAGGGTTGTCACATATTTAAAGGGGTTCTCTGGTGCTTACACATATTATCCCACATAAGATGCCTGATCGTGGGAGTCCCGCCACTGGGGACCCCCGGGATCTTGCACGCGGCACCCCGTTTTTAATCAGTCCCTGGAGCGTGTTCGCTCCGGGTCTGATTACCGGCGACCACAGGGCCGGCAGCGTGTGACGTCATGCCTCCGCCCCCGTGTGACGTCACGCTCCGCCCCTCAATGCAAGCCTATGGGAGGAGGGGGCGTGACAGATATTATGCCCCTCCCGTCGGCTTGCATTGAGGGGCGGAGCGTGACATCACACGGGGGCGGAGGCATGACGTCACGCGCTGCCGGCCCTGTGGTCGCCAGTAATCAGACCCGGAGCGAACACGCTCCAGGGACTGATTAAAAACAGGGTGCCGCGTGCAAGATCCCGGGGGTCCCCAGTGGCGGGACTCCCGCAATCAGGCATCTTATCCCCTATCCTTTGGATAGGGGATAATATGTGTAAGCACCGGAGAACCCCTTTAAACATGTGACAACCCTTATCATGTGACTAACAACCATGTGACCATATCAAAGGTCCTTTATTCTTAGTACATAACTTATACACATTATGGGGGAACACTGCAGGTGAGTCCTGAGGACGTACAGGGCTTTTAGGTCTTCTTCACACACAGAAAATTACTCAGTATTTTGCATTAAAGGGGCACTCCGCTGGAAAACTTTTTTTTGTAAATCAACTGGTGCCAGAAAGTTAAACAGATTTGTAAATGACTTCTATTAAAAAATCTTAATCCTTCCAGCACTTATTAGCTGCTGAATACTACAGAGGAAATTATTTTCTTTTGGAACACAGAGCTCTCTGCTGACATCATGACCACAGTGCTCTCTGCTGACATCTCTGTCCATTTTAGCAACTGTCCTGAGCAGCATAAGTTTGCTATGGGGATTTTCTCTTACTCTGGACAGTTCTTAAAATGGACAGAGATGTCAGCAGAGAGCACTGTGCTCGTGATGTCAGCAGAGAGCTCTGTGTTCCAAGAAGAAAATAATTTCTTCTGCAGTATTCATCAGCTAGTAAGTACTGGAAGTATTAAGATTTTTTAATAGAAGTAATTTACAAATCTGTTTAACTTTCTGGCACCAGTTGATTAAAAAAAATAAAAAATAAAAAAAAATAGTTTTCCACCGGAGTACCCCTTTAATATTGCGGCAGCAGTGTCCCGTCTTGCCCATTGATTGGCTGAGAAGGCAGGTCCTGCTCTGACGTGTTGTCTTTACAAGGCTGTCCTGGCATGCTGGTAGTTGTAGTTTTCAAGCCAGGTTGGAGACTAATTTCCCAACCAAGGTGCCTCCAGCTGTTGCAAAACTACAACTGCCAGCATGCCCGGACAGCCAAAGGCTGTCCGGGCATGCTGAGAGTTGTAGTTTTACATCTGCTTTATAACCACAGGTTGGAGACTAATGGCTTGGACCAGTGTTTCCCAACCAAGGTGCCTCCAGCTGTTGCAAAACTACAACTCCCAGGATGGCATGCTGAGAGTTGTAGTTTTGCATCTGCTGGATAGCCACAGGTTGGAGACTAATGGTCAGACCAGTGTGTCCCAACCAGGGTGCCTCCAGCTGTTGCAAAACTACAACTCCCAACATGCCCGGACAGCCAAAGACTGTCCTGGCATGCTGGGAGTTGTAGTCTTGGAACACCTGGAGGCAAACTGGTTGGGAAACACTGACCCACAACTCAGGATTGCAGAGGTTAACATCTCCCACTGTAATGAGACAATTCAGTGTTGTCTGCCAGACTGCGGTAGGAGTTAATATTGGCAGCGTCTTGGTGCTGTTACCTTTTCCTTGGCACAGGCACAGATTCCTAATAACCTGCAAGGCTTTAAGACTCGTATTTCCAGCACATACCGTCCGCCCGCTGCCTTGTTTGGGCAAAAAATGCAAACAAAAGAAGTGTGCAGATTTCCCGCAGCTCCGTCGCTGGCCTCCTTGTCACACCGAAGACTTAACGGATAAGTGGAAAAGTTCCAGCCCCTCCGAGGGACGAAAGGCTCTTCTGCTGTATAAATAAGGCGTCTCATCAGGAATTATTGCTTTTTGTCCCGCTCGCACCTTCAGATGACAAATCTGGCCTCTACTTCCACCTGTTCCTGCACATCTCCCTGGTGTATATCACAAGCATTAATATAGTGCAGGATAGGCTATTATTAGAGAATAATGTAAGGGTTCTTGTGTATACCTTCCGCTTACCTCTTTTTGCTCATGTGGCAGGGATGGGAAAGACTCCATTATGGTTTGCAAATGAACAATAATGTGGGTTCTGTAATGCAGCCTACATTTCCCATGAATCCTCCAGGTGGTGATCAGGTGTTTGATTACTCCAGCTGGTCATCTAATGAGGCTGCTGGTGCTGGAGGTCACCCAGGTAACCTCTTCAGACACAAGTCTTTAGGCTGTGCTAACACAGTTAATTTTTCCAGCATTTTTCACAGATTTTTACAGCATTTTATATACATATAGAGCTGGAGGGGAGGTGTATAACTACTATTTATCCTGATCCCATGGAGATAGTAGCAGCAGTATACAGATAGAGCTGGAGGGGAGGTGTATACCTACTATATATAGCCTGATCCCATAGAGATAGCAGCAGCAGTATACATATAGAGCTGGAGGGGAGGCATATAACTACTTTATCTCCTGATCCCATAGGGATAACAGCAGCAGTATACCTATAGAGCTGGAGGGGAGGTGTATAACTACTATTTATCCTGATCCCATGGAGATAGTAGCAGCAGTATACAGATAGAGCTGGAGGGGAGGTGTATACCTACTATATATAGCCTGATCCCATAGAGATAGCAGCAGCAGTATAAAGATAGAGCTAGAGGGGGTGGGTATAACTAATATATATCCTGATCCAATAGCGATAGGAGCAGCAGTATACAGATAGAGCTGGAGGGAAGGTCTACAATATTTCCTGACCCCATAGATATAGCAGCTGCAGAATACAGATAGAGCTGGAGGAGAGCTGTATAACTACTATATATCCTGATCCCATAAAGATAGCAGTATACAGATAGAGCTGGAGGGGAGGTATATAACTACTATATGTCCTGATCCCATAGAGATAGCAGCTGCAGTATACTGATAGAGCTGAGTGGAGAGACATATAACTACTATATAGTCTCAGTTTGGAAACCCTGGGATATGGGAAAGTGCTCGAATCTGACCTCTCGGACCGTCACCTTCATTGACGTCCTCTGTCGATTTTGTTCCAACTCTTTCGCTCCTTAGAAGTGAATAGTCCTCTCCATTGAAGTCATTTTTCCTATTTAGGAATCCCTATTGGTTCCATACCTGCCCTCCATCCCCTTCTGTTCAGTAGGTAGCACAATGGGGTCATGGTCATAAATCTGGTGGCAATTTTTCCCAAATAAAGATGATGTTCCATAAGTTATAATAACCTTCAACCGATAGGGAACATTTTGGTGAAGGGCTGTCATATCGTATCTACCCTACTCCTGTATAGAAGTGTCATGGCCAAAAAAGTGGCTTATTGGTGCACCACCTGGTAACCAGCACCTGAGGTACATTTCCCAGTAGATTCCCCATCAACCACAATAACCCTCGCTGAGGTCTTATTAGTATTGAATGACCTATTTTAAAAAGTGTTTATGTTGGAACTTTTTTATAATTTAACTGGCTACCCGACATGGCCTGTGTGCCACCCAGCTTTCCCGGTCTTCTGAAGACCCAGCAGTGATGGGCTGCTCGTCTTCCCCGGACTTCACACTGCAACGACACTGCCCTGCCCTCTCTCTCCACCCTCACTCAGTGAGCAATAAATTGTCTCTTGCCTGCCCAGTCCCCTTCTTCTGCCCCCACACTAACTCTTCTCTGCCCCTGCCTGCCAGACAGTTAAATCATACTTTACCATGACGAAGGTCCGGTGGCAGGATGTTTAAAATTCCCGGGCAATCTTTGTAGCCCTAGAGTAATGCCATCAGGTGTTGTACCCGAAGTCCCATCACCGGGCTCTGGTGTTTAACGCTCGTTCTGCTGAGATTGTCAGTATCAGGTCGTCCCAAACTCTACTATTTACTATTATTTGACATATAAGTGACATGTGAACCAAGTATAATGGAAATATATCCAGGCATTCAGTAGTTGGAACATACATACACACATACGTTGAGTTATGTGTGTGTGTGTATATATATATATATATATATACAATTTCCCCATATATGGTCATTCCCCACCAGCCACAAATCTGGGGCGATATCTTATAAAATAGATCCGCTGCTCAGGGTTCCTTGCAGAAAGCTTTCAATTTGTTTTACTTACAGGAGAGACAGACAGGCTCCGCATTAAATTGCAGTTTTTTGACCTCCGCGTAACTCTGCTGCCTTTGATTTTAATTTTTTTTCTTTTACAGGATTAACATCTCACATTTCATCTTAGTTCAAAGGATATTTTTCTAGCTCCCACATTAAAAGTTATATTACATTTATGAAAAAAAAAAGGATAATTTTTTTTTAGAGATAAGAGGAGATAGAGATCGACCCTTTCTGAGGTAAATCAGAAAACCTGCACATATTGTAGGTAACCTGATTTATCACCCTCCCACCCCCTCCCCAACTCACTTCCCTATATAGACTCCTTAAAGAGGCACTGTCATTGTTAAAAACTTTTCATATATTGCAGGACTCATTATAATATGACATTTCACAATATACTCCTGTTAAAAAAAAAATATTACATTTTCACCTGAAATTCAAGCTCAAAATAGCCGCCACTAGGGGTCGCTTGTCTTTTAGCCAGACAGACTTGTCTAGATTTTACAGCATACTGAATACCGGACGTAAAGCATACCGGTATCCAGTATAGGAGATTTCTATTGTGTATGCAAAACTACAGATAAAGGATGTGTGGACATGCTGGGAGCTGTAGTTTTACAACAGCTGGAGGCAACACTGCTCTAACACAGTTATTTACAAACATTGCAGCTTCAGTTGTTACTAAACTACAACTCCCAGCATGCTGAAATAGTCAAAGCTTTCTCGGACTCCTGAATGACAAAGAAGTTGATCAGACATTCAGGACTCTGTGAAAGATGAATGACACACATAGTGACAGCTATGCTGATTAGCATCCAGCTTTACTAGGAGAAGATAAAACAGATAGAACATGTATTCATAAAAATGCTGTACTTTTATCTAAAAAATCCTTGCACTAATTTTATAAAGATCTATTCTTATATTTATACATTTTATCCTGTTATCAATTCACCATAATGTCTTCTGATTACTGCAGGCAAGCTCCAAGCATCTTCCTCTGTGTAACATGTACAGCATAAAACCAGAGAGGAAAGGGTTACAGAGTAGAGAGTACTGATTGGCTGACTGCACAGGCTTGCTCCTGTGAGGGAGACAGACTGACACGCCCCCTCCAGCCTGCACAATGAAAAAGTAACTCACCAACAGATAAATGCTTATATCTCTGGATATATAGGTCCTAGACACATAAAAATGATGTGCACATGATCAGGATTGAGGCCTGAGTAACATATCTCTTTTTTTCTTTTTTTTGCACTATGACAGGTACGCTTTAAAGGGGTAGTCTAAATTAAAATTATTTATACCCCAACCACACGATAGATAATAAGTGTCAGATCCTGGGTGAAGGGATGCCCGACCCCTGGGCCCCACTGTAATCTGCAGAATGGGGCCCCGAGTTGTGAATGGAGTAGCGCGAGTCCTGCTCCATTCACACTTTACGGAGCTGCTAAAGATAGCTGAGCACAAAGCTTCACAAACTTATCCCTTATCCTGAGGTTAATTTGAAATACTTCTTTAGGGTAG